>NW_025767233.1:0-404156 GCF_003918875.1 Haliotis rubra
CGTTTTCACGAATTTTCTCCCCATGCCGTACCTGTTGTTCGGGTCAAAATATGAATTTCGCCAAATTGCGTTTTCAAGCTCTAGCACTCCGTCCCCAACCTTCCTCTTTCTTTTTGAACGGTCAAAACACGTCTAGCTCCCTTTTGACGTTTTCACGAATTTTCTCCCATGCCGTACCTGTTGTTCGGGTCAAAATATGAATTTCGCCAAATTGCGTTTTCAAGCTCTAGCACTCCGTCCCCAACCTTCCTCTTTCTTTTGAACCGGTCAAAACACGTCTAGCTCCCTTTTGACGTTTTCACGAATTTTCTCCCCATGCCGTACCTGTTGTTCGGGTCAAAATATGAATTTCGCCAAATTGCGTTTTCAAGCTCTAGCACTCCGTCCCCAACCTTCCTCTTTCTTTTGAACCGGTCAAAACACGTCTAGCTCCCTTTTGACGTTTTCACGAATTTTCTCCCCATGCCGTACCTGTTGTTCGGGTCAAAATATGAATTTCGCCAAATTGCGTTTTCAAGCTCTAGCACTCCGTCCCCAACCTTCCTCTTTCTTTTGAACCGGTCAAAACACGTCTAGCTCCCTTTTGACGTTTTCACGAATTTTCTCCCCATGCCGTACCTGTTGTTCGGGTCAAAATATGAATTTCGCCAAATTGCGTTTTCAAGCTCTAGCACTCCGTCCCCAACCTTCCTCTTTCTTTTGAACCGGTCAAAACACGTCTAGCTCCCTTTTGACGTTTTCACGAATTTTCTCCCCATGCCGTACCTGTTGTTCGGGTCAAAATATGAATTTCGCCAAATTGCGTTTTCAAGCTCTAGCACTCCGTCCCCAACCTTCCTCTTTCTTTTGAACCGGTCAAAACACGTCTAGCTCCCTTTTGACGTTTTCACGAATTTTCTCCCCATGCCGTACCTGTTGTTCGGGTCAAAATATGAATTTCGCCAAATTGCGTTTTCAAGCTCTAGCACTCCGTCCCCAACCTTCCTCTTTCTTTTGAACCGGTCAAAACACGTCTAGCTCCCTTTTGACGTTTTCACGAATTTTCTCCCCATGCCGTACCTGTTGTTCGGGTCAAAATATGAATTTCGCCAAATTGCGTTTTCAAGCTCTAGCACTCCGTCCCCAACCTTCCTCTTTCTTTTGAACCGGTCAAAACACGTCTAGCTCCCTTTTGACGTTTTCACGAATTTTCTCCCCATGCCGTACCTGTTGTTCGGGTCAAAATATGAATTTCGCCAAATTGCGTTTTCAAGCTCTAGCACTCCGTCCCCAACCTTCCTCTTTCTTTTGAACCGGTCAAAACACGTCTAGCTCCCTTTTGACGTTTTCACGAATTTTCTCCCCATGCCGTACCTGTTGTTCGGGTCAAAATATGAATTTCGCCAAATTGCGTTTTCAAGCTCTAGCACTCCGTCCCCAACCTTCCTCTTTCTTTTGAACCGGTCAAAACACGTCTAGCTCCCTTTTGACGTTTTCACGAATTTTCTCCCCATGCCGTACCTGTTGTTCGGGTCAAAATATGAATTTCGCCAAATTGCGTTTTCAAGCTCTAGCACTCCGTCCCCAACCTTCCTCTTTCTTTTGAACCGGTCAAAACACGTCTAGCTCCCTTTTGACGTTTTCACGAATTTTCTCCCCATGCCGTACCTGTTGTTCGGGTCAAAATATGAATTTCGCCAAATTGCGTTTTCAAGCTCTAGCACTCCGTCCCCAACCTTCCTCTTTCTTTTGAACCGGTCAAAACACGTCTAGCTCCCTTTGACGTTTTCACGAATTTTCTCCCATGCCGTACCTGTTGTTCGGGTCAAAATATGAATTTCGCCAAATTGCGTTTTCAAGCTCTAGCACTCCGTCCCCAACCTTCCTCTTTCTTTTGAACCGGTCAAAACACGTCTAGCTCCCTTTTGACGTTTTCACGAATTTTCTCCCCATGCCGTACCTGTTGTTCGGGTCAAAATATGAATTTCGCCAAATTGCGTTTTCAAGCTCTAGCACTCCGTCCCCAACCTTCCTCTTTCTTTTGAACCGGTCAAAACACGTCTAGCTCCCTTTTGACGTTTTCACGAATTTTCTCCCCATGCCGTACCTGTTGTTCGGGTCAAAATATGAATTTCGCCAAATTGCGTTTTCAAGCTCTAGCACTCCGTCCCCAACCTTCCTCTTTCTTTTGAACCGGTCAAAACACGTCTAGCTCCCTTTTGACGTTTTCACGAATTTTCTCCCCATGCCGTACCTGTTGTTCGGTCAAAATATGAATTTCGCCAAATTGCGTTTTCAAGCTCTAGCACTCCGTCCCCAACCTTCCTCTTTCTTTTGAACCGGTCAAAACACGTCTAGCTCCCTTTTGACGTTTTCACGAATTTTCCCCATGCCGTACCTGTTGTTCGGGTCAAAATATGAATTTCGCCAAATTGCGTTTTCAAGCTCTAGCACTCCGTCCCCAACCTTCCTCTTTCTTTTGAACCGGTCAAAACACGTCTAGCTCCTTTTGACGTTTTCACGAATTTTCTCCCATGCCGTACCTGTTGTTCGGGTCAAAATATGAATTTCGCCAAATTGCGTTTTCAAGCTCTAGCACTCCGTCCCCAACCTTCCTCTTTCTTTTGAACCGGTCAAAACACGTCTAGCTCCCTTTGACGTTTTCACGAATTTTCTCCCATGCCGTACCTGTTGTTCGGGTCAAAATATGAATTTCGCCAAATTGCGTTTTCAAGCTCTAGCACTCCGTCCCCAACCTTCCTCTTTCTTTTGAACCGGTCAAAACACGTCTAGCTCCCTTTTGACGTTTTCACGAATTTTCTCCCCATGCCGTACCTGTTGTTCGGGTCAAAATATGAATTTCGCCAAATTGCGTTTTCAAGCTCTAGCACTCCGTCCCCAACCTTCCTCTTTCTTTTGAACCGGTCAAAACACGTCTAGCTCCCTTTGACGTTTTCACGAATTTTCTCCCCATGCCGTACCTGTTGTTCGGGTCAAAATATGAATTTCGCCAAATTGCGTTTTCAAGCTCTAGCACTCCGTCCCCAACCTTCCTCTTTCTTTTGAACCGGTCAAAACACGTCTAGCTCCCTTTTGACGTTTTCACGAATTTTCTCCCCATGCCGTACCTGTTGTTCGGGTCAAAATATGAATTTCGCCAAATTGCGTTTTCAAGCTCTAGCACTCCGTCCCCAACCTTCCTCTTTCTTTTGAACCGGTCAAAACACGTCTAGCTCCCTTTTGACGTTTTCACGAATTTTCTCCCCATGCCGTACCTGTTGTTCGGGTCAAAATATGAATTTCGCCAAATTGCGTTTTCAAGCTCTAGCACTCCGTCCCCAACCTTCCTCTTTCTTTTGAACCGGTCAAAACACGTCTAGCTCCTTTTGACGTTTTCACGAATTTTCTCCCCATGCCGTACCTGTTGTTCGGGTCAAAATATGAATTTCGCCAAATTGCGTTTTCAAGCTCTAGCACTCCGTCCCCAACCTTCCTCTTTCTTTTGAACCGGTCAAAACACGTCTAGCTCCCTTTGACGTTTTCACGAATTTTCTCCCCATGCCGTACCTGTTGTTCGGGTCAAAATATGAATTTCGCCAAATTGCGTTTTCAAGCTCTAGCACTCCGTCCCCAACCTTCCTCTTTCTTTTGAACCGGTCAAAACACGTCTAGCTCCCTTTGACGTTTTCACGAATTTTCTCCCCATGCCGTACCTGTTGTTCGGGTCAAAATATGAATTTCGCCAAATTGCGTTTTCAAGCTCTAGCACTCCGTCCCCAACCTTCCTCTTTCTTTTGAACCGGTCAAAACACGTCTAGCTCCCTTTGACGTTTTCACGAATTTTCTCCCCATGCCGTACCTGTTGTTCGGGTCAAAATATGAATTTCGCCAAATTGCGTTTTCAAGCTCTAGCACTCCGTCCCCAACCTTCCTCTTTCTTTTGAACCGGTCAAAACACGTCTAGCTCCTTTTGACGTTTTCACGAATTTTCTCCCATGCCGTACCTGTTGTTCGGGTCAAAATATGAATTTCGCCAAATTGCGTTTTCAAGCTCTAGCACTCCGTCCCCAACCTTCCTCTTTCTTTTGAACCGGTCAAAACACGTCTAGCTCCTTTTTGACGTTTTCACGAATTTTCTCCCCATGCCGTACCTGTTGTTCGGGTCAAAATATGAATTTCGCCAAATTGCGTTTTCAAAGCTCTAGCACTCCGTCCCCAACCTTCCTCTTTCTTTTGAACCGGTCAAAACACGTCTAGCTCCCTTTTGACGTTTTCACGAATTTTCTCCCATGCCGTACCTGTTGTTCGGGTCAAAATATGAATTTCGCCAAATTGCGTTTTCAAGCTCTAGCACTCCGTCCCCAACCTTCCTCTTTCTTTTGAACCGGTCAAAACACGTCTAGCTCCCTTTTGACGTTTTCACGAATTTTCTCCCCATGCCGTACCTGTTGTTCGGGTCAAAATATGAATTTCGCCAAATTGCGTTTTCAAGCTCTAGCACTCCGTCCCCAACCTTCCTCTTTCTTTTGAACCGGTCAAAACACGTCTAGCTCCCTTTTGACGTTTTCACGAATTTTCTCCCCATGCCGTACCTGTTGTTCGGGTCAAAATATGAATTTCGCCAAATTGCGTTTTCAAGCTCTAGCACTCCGTCCCCAACCTTCCTCTTTCTTTTGAACCGGTCAAAACACGTCTAGCTCCCTTTGACGTTTTCACGAATTTTCTCCCCATGCCGTACCTGTTGTTCGGGTCAAAATATGAATTTCGCCAAATTGCGTTTTCAAGCTCTAGCACCCGTCCCCAACCTTCCTCTTTCTTTTGAACCGGTCAAAACACGTCTAGCTCCCTTTTGACGTTTTCACGAATTTTCTCCCCATGCCGTACCTGTTGTTCGGTCAAAATATGAATTTCGCCAAATTGCGTTTTCAAGCTCTAGCACTCCGTCCCCAACCTTCCTCTTTTCTTTTGAACCGGTCAAAACACGTCTAGCTCCCTTTGACGTTTTCACGAATTTTCTCCCCATGCCGTACCTGTTGTTCGGGTCAAAATATGAATTTCGCCAAATTGCGTTTTCAAGCTCTAGCACTCCGTCCCCAACCTTCCTCTTTCTTTTGAACCGGTCAAAACACGTCTAGCTCCCTTTTGACGTTTTCACGAATTTTCTCCCATGCCGTACCTGTTGTTCGGGTCAAAATATGAATTTCGCCAAATTGCGTTTTCAAGCTCTAGCACTCCGTCCCCAACCTTCCTCTTTCTTTTGAACCGGTCAAAACACGTCTAGCTCCCTTTTGACGTTTTCACGAATTTTCTCCCCATGCCGTACCTGTTGTTCGGGTCAAAATATGAATTTCGCCAAATTGCGTTTTCAAGCTCTAGCACTCCGTCCCCAACCTTCCTCTTTCTTTTTTGAACCGGTCAAAACACGTCTAGCTCCCTTTTGACGTTTTCACGAATTTTCTCCCCATGCCGTACCTGTTGTTCGGGTCAAAATATGAATTTCGCCAAATTGCGTTTTCAAGCTCTAGCACTCCGTCCCCAACCTTCCTCTTTCTTTTGAACCGGTCAAAACACGTCTAGCTCCCTTTTGACGTTTTCACGAATTTTCTCCCCATGCCGTACCTGTTGTTCGGGTCAAAATATGAATTTCGCCAAATTGCGTTTTCAAGCTCTAGCACTCCGTCCCCAACCTTCCTCTTTCTTTTGAACCGGTCAAAACACGTCTAGCTCCCTTTGACGTTTTCACGAATTTTCTCCCATGCCGTACCTGTTGTTCGGGTCAAAATATGAATTTCGCCAAATTGCGTTTTCAAGCTCTAGCACTCCGTCCCCAACCTTCCTCTTTCTTTTGAACCGGTCAAAACACGTCTAGCTCCCTTTTGACGTTTTCACGAATTTTCTCCCCATGCCGTACCTGTTGTTCGGGTCAAAATATGAATTTCGCCAAATTGCGTTTTCAAGCTCTAGCACTCCGTCCCCAACCTTCCTCTTTCTTTTGAACCGGTCAAAACACGTCTAGCTCCCTTTTGACGTTTTCACGAATTTTCTCCCCATGCCGTACCTGTTGTTCGGGTCAAAATATGAATTTCGCCAAATTGCGTTTTCAAGCTCTAGCACTCCGTCCCCAACCTTCCTCTTTCTTTTGAACCGGTCAAAACACGTCTAGCTCCCTTTTGACGTTTTCACGAATTTTCTCCCCATGCCGTACCTGTTGTTTCGGGTCAAAATATGAATTTCGCCAAATTGCGTTTTCAAGCTCTAGCACTCCGTCCCCAACCTTCCTTTTTCTTTTGAACCGGTCAAAACACGTCTAGCTCCCTTTTGACGTTTTCACGAATTTTCTCCCCATGCCGTACCTGTTGTTCGGGTCAAAATATGAATTTCGCCAAATTGCGTTTTCAAGCTCTAGCACTCCGTCCCCAACCTTCCTCTTTCTTTTGAACCGGTCAAAACACGTCGTCTCCCCTTTTGACGTTTTCACGAATTTTCTCCCCATGCCGTACCTGTTGTTCGGGTCAAAATATGAATTTCGCCAAATTGCGTTTTCAAGCTCTAGCACCCGTCCCCAACCTTCCTCTTTCTTTTGAACCGGTCAAAACACGTCTAGCTCCCTTTTGACGTTTTCACGAATTTTCTCCCCATGCCGTACCTGTTGTTCGGGTCAAAATATGAATTTCGCCAAATTGCGTTTTCAAGCTCTAGCACCCGTCCCCAACCTTCCTCTTTCTTTTGAACCGGTCAAAACACGTCTAGCTCCCTTTGACGTTTTCACGAATTTTCTCCCCATGCCGTACCTGTTGTTCGGGTCAAAATATGAATTTCGCCAAATTGCGTTTTCAAGCTCTAGCACTCCGTCCCCAACCTTCCTCTTTCTTTTGAACCGGTCAAAACACGTCTAGCTCCCTTTTGACGTTTTCACGAATTTTCTCCCATGCCGTACCTGTTGTTCGGGTCAAAATATGAATTTCGCCAAATTGCGTTTTCAAGCTCTAGCACTCCGTCCCCAACCTTCCTCTTTCTTTTGAACCGGTCAAAACACGTCTAGCTCCCTTTTGACGTTTTCACGAATTTTCTCCCCATGCCGTACCTGTTGTTCGGGTCAAAATATGAATTTCGCCAAATTGCGTTTTCAAGCTCTAGCACTCCGTCCCCAACCTTCCTCTTTCTTTTGAACCGGTCAAAACACGTCTAGCTCCCTTTTGACGTTTTCACGAATTTTCCCCCATGCCGTACCTGTTGTTCGGGTCAAAATATGAATTTCGCCAAATTGCGTTTTCAAGCTCTAGCACTCCGTCCCCAACCTTCCTCTTTCTTTTGAACCGGTCAAAACACGTCTAGCTCCCTTTGACGTTTTCACGAATTTTCTCCCCATGCCGTACCTGTTGTTCGGGTCAAAATATGAATTTCGCCAAATTGCGTTTTCAAGCTCTAGCACTCCGTCCCCAACCTTCCTCTTTCTTTTGAACCGGTCAAAACACGTCTAGCTCCCTTTTGACGTTTTCACGAATTTTCTCCCATGCCGTACCTGTTGTTCGGTCAAAATATGAATTTCGCCAAATTGCGTTTTCAAGCTCTAGCACTCCGTCCCCAACCTTCCTCTTTCTTTTGAACCGGTCAAAACACGTCTAGCTCCCTTTTGACGTTTTCACGAATTTTCTCCCATGCCGTACCTGTTGTTCGGGTCAAAATATGAATTTCGCCAAATTGCGTTTTCAAGCTCTAGCACTCCGTCCCCAACCTTCCTCTTTCTTTTGAACCGGTCAAAACACGTCTAGCTCCTTTGACGTTTTCACGAATTTTCTCCCATGCCGTACCTGTTGTTCGGGTCAAAATATGAATTTCGCCAAATTGCGTTTTCAAGCTCTAGCACTCCGTCCCCAACCTTCCTCTTTCTTTTGAACCGGTCAAAACACGTCTAGCTCCCTTTTGACGTTTTCACGAATTTTCTCCCCATGCCGTACCTGTTGTTCGGGTCAAAATATGAATTTCGCCAAATTGCGTTTTCAAGCTCTAGCACTCCGTCCCCAACCTTCCTCTTTCTTTTGAACCGGTCAAAACACGTCTAGCTCCCTTTTGACGTTTTCACGAATTTTCTCCCCATGCCGTACCTGTTGTTCGGGTCAAAATATGAATTTCGCCAAATTGCGTTTTCAAGCTCTAGCACTCCGTCCCCAACCTTCCTCTTTCTTTTGAACCGGTCAAAACACGTCTAGCTCCCTTTTGACGTTTTCACGAATTTTCTCCCCATGCCGTACCTGTTGTTCGGGTCAAAATATGAATTTCGCCAAATTGCGTTTTCAAGCTCTAGCACTCCGTCCCCAACCTTCCTCTTTCTTTTGAACCGGTCAAAACACGTCTAGCTCCTTTTGACGTTTTCACGAATTTTCCCATGCCGTGCCGTACCTGTTGTTCGGGTCAAAATATGAATTTCGCCAAATTGCGTTTTCAAGCTCTAGCACTCCGTCCCCAACCTTCCTCTTTCTTTTGAACCGGTCAAAACACGTCTAGCTCCCTTTGACGTTTTCACGAATTTTCTCCCCATGCCGTACCTGTTGTTCGGGTCAAAATATGAATTTCGCCAAATTGCGTTTTCAAGCTCTAGCACTCCGTCCCCAACCTTCCTCTTTCTTTTGAACCGGTCAAAACACGTCTAGCTCCCTTTTGACGTTTTCACGAATTTTCTCCCCATGCCGTACCTGTTGTTCGGGTCAAAATATGAATTTCGCCAAATTGCGTTTTCAAGCTCTAGCACCCGTCCCCAACCTTCCTCTTTCTTTTGAACCGGTCAAAACACGTCTAGCTCCCTTTTGACGTTTTCACGAATTTTCTCCCATGCCGTACCTGTTGTTCGGGTCAAAATATGAATTTCGCCAAATTGCGTTTTCAAGCTCTAGCACTCCGTCCCCAACCTTCCTCTTTCTTTTGAACCGGTCAAAACACGTCTAGCTCCTTTTGACGTTTTCACGAATTTTCTCCCATGCCGTACCTGTTGTTCGGTCAAAATATGAATTTCGCCAAATTGCGTTTTCAAGCTCTAGCACTCCGTCCCCAACCTTCCTCTTTCTTTTGAACCGGTCAAAACACGTCTAGCTCCCTTTTGACGTTTTCACGAATTTTCCCCCATGCCGTACCTGTTGTTCGGGTCAAAATATGAATTTCGCCAAATTGCGTTTTCAAGCTCTAGCACTCCGTCCCCAACCTTCCTCTTTCTTTTGAACCGGTCAAAACACGTCTAGCTCCCTTTTGACGTTTTCACGAATTTTCTCCCCATGCCGTACCTGTTGTTCGGGTCAAAATATGAATTTCGCCAAATTGCGTTTTCAAGCTCTAGCACTCCGTCCCCAACCTTCCTCTTTCTTTTGAACCGGTCAAAACACGTCTAGCTCCCTTTTGACGTTTTCACGAATTTTCTCCCCATGCCGTACCTGTTGTTCGGGTCAAAATATGAATTTCGCCAAATTGCGTTTTCAAGCTCTAGCACTCCGTCCCCAACCTTCCTCTTTCTTTTGAACCGGTCAAAACACGTCTAGCTCCCTTTTGACGTTTTCACGAATTTTCTCCCCATGCCGTACCTGTTGTTCGGGTCAAAATATGAATTTCGCCAAATTGCGTTTTCAAGCTCTAGCACTCCGTCCCCAACCTTCCTCTTTCTTTTGAACCGGTCAAAACACGTCTAGCTCCCTTTTGACGTTTTCACGAATTTTATCCCATGCCGTACCTGTTGTTGTTCGCAAAATATGAATTTCGCCAAATTGCGTTTTCAAGCTCTAGCACTCCGTCCCCAACCTTCCTCTTTCTTTTGAACCGGTCAAAACACGTCTAGCTCCCTTTGACGTTTTCACGAATTTTCTCCCCATGCCGTACCTGTTGTTCGGGTCAAAATATGAATTTCGCCAAATTGCGTTTTCAAGCTCTAGCACTCCGTCCCCAACCTTCCTCTTTCTTTTGAACCGGTCAAAACACGTCTAGCTCCCTTTTGACGTTTTCACGAATTTTCTCCCCATGCCGTACCTGTTGTTCGGGTCAAAATATGAATTTCGCCAAATTGCGTTTTCAAGCTCTAGCACTCCGTCCCCAACCTTCCTCTTTCTTTTGAACCGGTCAAAACACGTCTAGCTCCCTTTTGACGTTTTCACGAATTTTCTCCCATGCCGTACCTGTTGTTCGGGTCAAAATATGAATTTCGCCAAATTGCGTTTTCAAGCTCTAGCACTCCGTCCCCAACCTTCCTCTTTCTTTTGAACCGGTCAAAACACGTCTAGCTCCCTTTTGACGTTTTCACGAATTTTCTCCCCATGCCGTACCTGTTGTTCGGTCAAAATATGAATTTCGCCAAATTGCGTTTTCAAGCTCTAGCACTCCGTCCCCAACCTTCCTCTTTCTTTTGAACCGGTCAAAACACGTCTAGCTCCCTTTTGACGTTTTCACGAATTTTCTCCCATGCCGTACCTGTTGTTCGGGTCAAAATATGAATTTCGCCAAATTGCGTTTTCAAGCTCTAGCACTCCGTCCCCAACCTTCCTCTTTCTTTTGAACCGGTCAAAACACGTCTAGCTCCCTTTTGACGTTTTCACGAATTTTCTCCCCATGCCGTACCTGTTGTTCGGGTCAAAATATGAATTTCGCCAAATTGCGTTTTCAAGCTCTAGCACTCCGTCCCCAACCTTCCTCTTTCTTTTTTGAACCGGTCAAAACACGTCTAGCTCCCTTTTGACGTTTTCACGAATTTTCTCCCATGCCGTACCTGTTGTTCGGGTCAAAATATGAATTTCGCCAAATTGCGTTTTCAAGCTCTAGCACTCCGTCCCCAACCTTCCTCTTTCTTTTGAACCGGTCAAAACACGTCTAGCTCCCTTTTGACGTTTTCACGAATTTTCTCCCCATGCCGTACCTGTTGTTCGGGTCAAAATATGAATTTCGCCAAATTGCGTTTTCAAGCTCTAGCACTCCGTCCCCAACCTTCCTCTTTCTTTTGAACCGGTCAAAACACGTCTAGCTCCCTTTGACGTTTTCACGAATTTTCTCCCCATGCCGTACCTGTTGTTCGGGTCAAAATATGAATTTCGCCAAATTGCGTTTTCAAGCTCTAGCACTCCGTCCCCAACCTTCCTCTTTCTTTTGAACCGGTCAAAACACGTCTAGCTCCCTTTGACGTTTTCACGAATTTTCTCCCCATGCCGTACCTGTTGTTCGGGTCAAAATATGAATTTCGCCAAATTGCGTTTTCAAGCTCTAGCACTCCGTCCCCAACCTTCCTCTTTCTTTTGAACCGGTCAAAACACGTCTAGCTCCCTTTTGACGTTTTCACGAATTTTCTCCCCATGCCGTACCTGTTGTTCGGGTCAAAATATGAATTTCGCCAAATTGCGTTTTCAAGCTCTAGCACTCCGTCCCCAACCTTCCTCTTTCTTTTGAACCGGTCAAAACACGTCTAGCTCCCTTTTGACGTTTTCACGAATTTTCTCCCCATGCCGTACCTGTTGTTCGGGTCAAAATATGAATTTCGCCAAATTGCGTTTTCAAGCTCTAGCACTCCGTCCCCAACCTTCCTCTTTCTTTTGAACCGGTCAAAACACGTCTAGCTCCTTTTGACGTTTTCACGAATTTTCTCCCCATGCCGTACCTGTTGTTCGGGTCAAAATATGAATTTCGCCAAATTGCGTTTTCAAGCTCTAGCACTCCGTCCCCAACCTTCCTCTTTCTTTTGAACCGGTCAAAACACGTCTAGCTCCCTTTTGACGTTTTCACGAATTTTCTCCCCATGCCGTACCTGTTGTTCGGGTCAAAATATGAATTTCGCCAAATTGCGTTTTCAAGCTCTAGCACTCCGTCCCCAACCTTCCTCTTTCTTTTGAACCGGTCAAAACACGTCTAGCTCCCTTTGACGTTTTCACGAATTTTCTCCCCATGCCGTACCTGTTGTTCGGGTCAAAATATGAATTTCGCCAAATTGCGTTTTCAAGCTCTAGCACTCCGTCCCCAACCTTCCTCTTTCTTTTGAACCGGTCAAAACACGTCTAGCTCCCTTTGACGTTTTCACGAATTTTCTCCCCATGCCGTACCTGTTGTTCGGGTCAAAATATGAATTTCGCCAAATTGCGTTTTCAAGCTCTAGCACTCCGTCCCCAACCTTCCTCTTTCTTTTGAACCGGTCAAAACACGTCTAGCTCCCTTTTGACGTTTTCACGAATTTTATCCCATGCCGTACCGGTTGTTCGGGTCAAAATATGATTTCGCCAAATTGCGTTTTCAAGCTCTAGCACTCCGTCCCCAACCTTCCTCTTTCTTTTGAACCGGTCAAAACACGTCTAGCTCCCTTTTGACGTTTTCACGAATTTTCTCCCCATGCCGTACCTGTTGTTCGGGTCAAAATATGAATTTCGCCAAATTGCGTTTTCAAGCTCTAGCACTCCGTCCCCAACCTTCCTCTTTCTTTTGAACCGGTCAAAACACGTCTAGCTCCCTTTGACGTTTTCACGAATTTTCTCCCCATGCCGTACCTGTTGTTCGGGTCAAAATATGAATTTCGCCAAATTGCGTTTTCAAGCTCTAGCACTCCGTCCCCAACCTTCCTCTTTCTTTTGAACCGGTCAAAACACGTCTAGCTCCCTTTTGACGTTTTCACGAATTTTCTCCCCATGCCGTACCTGTTGTTCGGTCAAAATATGAATTTCGCCAAATTGCGTTTTCAAGCTCTAGCACTCCGTCCCCAACCTTCCTCTTCTTTCTTTGAACCGGTCAAAACACGTCTAGCTCCCTTTGACGTTTTCACGAATTTTTTCCCCATGCCGTACCTGTTGTTCGGGTCAAAATATGAATTTCGCCAAATTGCGTTTTCAAGCTCTAGCACTCCGTCCCCAACCTTCCTCTTTCTTTTGAACCGGTCAAAACACGTCTAGCTCCCTTTTGACGTTTTCACGAATTTTCTCCCCATGCCGTACCTGTTGTTCGGGTCAAAATATGAATTTCGCCAAATTGCGTTTTCAAGCTCTAGCACTCCGTCCCCAACCTTCCTCTTTCTTTTGAACCGGTCAAAACACGTCTAGCTCCCTTTTGACGTTTTCACGAATTTTCTCCCCATGCCGTACCTGTTGTTCGGGTCAAAATATGAATTTCGCCAAATTGCGTTTTCAAGCTCTAGCACTCCGTCCCCAACCTTCCTCTTTCTTTTTTGAACCGGTCAAAACACGTCTAGCTCCTTTTGACGTTTTCACGAATTTTCTCCCCATGCCGTACCTGTTGTTCGGTCAAAATATGAATTTCGCCAAATTGCGTTTTCAAGCTCTAGCACTCCGTCCCCAACCTTCCTCTTTCTTTTGAACCGGTCAAAACACGTCTAGCTCCCTTTTGACGTTTTCACGAATTTTCTCCCCATGCCGTACCTGTTGTTCGGGTCAAAATATGAATTTCGCCAAATTGCGTTTTCAAGCTCTAGCACTCCGTCCCCAACCTTCCTCTTTCTTTTGAACCGGTCAAAACACGTCTAGCTCCCTTTGACGTTTTCACGAATTTTCTCCCCATGCCGTACCTGTTGTTCGGGTCAAAATATGAATTTCGCCAAATTGCGTTTTCAAGCTCTAGCACTCCGTCCCCAACCTTCCTCTTTCTTTTGAACCGGTCAAAACACGTCTAGCTCCCTTTGACGTTTTCACGAATTTTCTCCCCATGCCGTACCTGTTGTTCGGGTCAAAATATGAATTTCGCCAAATTGCGTTTTCAAGCTCTAGCTCCGTCCCCAACCTTCCTCTTTCTTTTGAACCGGTCAAAACACGTCTAGCTCCCTTTTGACGTTTTCACGAATTTTCTCCCCATGCCGTACCTGTTGTTCGGGTCAAAATATGAATTTCGCCAAATTGCGTTTTCAAGCTCTAGCACTCCGTCCCCAACCTTCCTCTTTCTTTTGAACCGGTCAAAACACGTCTAGCTCCCTTTTGACGTTTTCACGAATTTTCTCCCATGCCGTACCTGTTGTTCGGGTCAAAATATGAATTTCGCCAAATTGCGTTTTCAAGCTCTAGCACTCCGTCCCCAACCTTCCTCTTTCTTTTGAACCGGTCAAAACACGTCTAGCTCCCTTTTGACGTTTTCACGAATTTTTCCCCATGCCGTACCTGTTGTTCGGGTCAAAATATGAATTTCGCCAAATTGCGTTTTCAAGCTCTAGCACTCCGTCCCCAACCTTCCTCTTTCTTTTGAACCGGTCAAAACACGTCTAGCTCCCTTTGTCGTTTTCACGAATTTTCTCCCATGCCGTACCTGTTGTTCGGGTCAAAATATGAATTTCGCCAAATTGCGTTTTCAAGCTCTAGCACTCCGTCCCCAACCTTCCTCTTTCTTTTGAACCGGTCAAAACACGTCTAGCTCCCTTTTGACGTTTTCACGAATTTTCTCCCCATGCCGTACCTGTTGTTCGGGTCAAAATATGAATTTCGCCAAATTGCGTTTTCAAGCTCTAGCACTCCGTCCCCAACCTTCCTCTTTCTTTTGAACCGGTCAAAACACGTCTAGCTCCCTTTTGACGTTTTCACGAATTTTCTCCCCATGCCGTACCTGTTGTTCGGGTCAAAATATGAATTTCGCCAAATTGCGTTTTCAAGCTCTAGCACTCCGTCCCCAACCTTCCTCTTTCTTTTGAACCGGTCAAAACACGTCTAGCTCCCTTTGACGTTTTCACGAATTTTCTCCCCATGCCGTACCTGTTGTTCGGGTCAAAATATGAATTTCGCCAAATTGCGTTTTCAAGCTCTAGCACTCCGTCCCCAACCTTCCTCTTTCTTTTGAACCGGTCAAAACACGTCTAGCTCCCTTTTGACGTTTTCACGAATTTTCTCCCATGCCGTACCTGTTGTTCGGGTCAAAATATGAATTTCGCCAAATTGCGTTTTCAAGCTCTAGCACTCCGTCCCCAACCTTCCTCTTTCTTTTGAACCGGTCAAAACACGTCTAGCTCCCTTTTGACGTTTTCACGAATTTTCTCCCATGCCGCCGTACCTGTTGTTCGGGTCAAAATATGAATTTCGCCAAATTGCGTTTTCAAGCTCTAGCACTCCGTCCCCAACCTTCCTCTTTCTTTTGAACCGGTCAAAACACGTCTAGCTCCCTTTTGACGTTTTCACGAATTTTCTCCCATGCCGTACCTGTTGTTCGGGTCAAAATATGAATTTCGCCAAATTGCGTTTTCAAGCTCTAGCACTCCGTCCCCAACCTTCCTCTTTCTTTTGAACCGGTCAAAACACGTCTAGCTCCCTTTTGACGTTTTCACGAATTTTCTCCCCATGCCGTACCTGTTGTTCGGGTCAAAATATGAATTTCGCCAAATTGCGTTTTCAAGCTCTAGCACTCCGTCCCCAACCTTCCTCTTTCTTTTGAACCGGTCAAAACACGTCTAGCTCCCTTTTGACGTTTTCACGAATTTTCTCCCCATGCCGTACCTGTTGTTCGGGTCAAAATATGAATTTCGCCAAATTGCGTTTTCAAGCTCTAGCACTCCGTCCCCAACCTTCCTCTTTCTTTTGAACCGGTCAAAACACGTCTAGCTCCCTTTGACGTTTTCACGAATTTTCTCCCCATGCCGTACCTGTTGTTCGGGTCAAAATATGAATTTCGCCAAATTGCGTTTTCAAGCTCTAGCACTCCGTCCCCAACCTTCCTCTTTCTTTTGAACCGGTCAAAACACGTCTAGCTCCCTTTTGACGTTTTCACGAATTTTCTCCCCATGCCGTACCTGTATTGTTCGGGTCAAAATATGAATTTCGCCAAATTGCGTTTTCAAGCTCTAGCACTCCGTCCCCAACCTTCCTCTTTCTTTTGAACCGGTCAAAACACGTCTAGCTCCCTTTGACGTTTTCACGAAATTTCTCCCCATGCCGTACCTGTTGTTCGGGTCAAAATATGAATTTCGCCAAATTGCGTTTTCAAGCTCTAGCACTCCGTCCCCAACCTTCCTCTTTCTTTTGAACCGGTCAAAACACGTCTAGCTCCCTTTGACGTTTTCACGAATTTTCTCCCCATGCCGTACCTGTTGTTCGGGTCAAAATATGAATTTCGCCAAATTGCGTTTTCAAGCTCTAGCACTCCGTCCCCAACCTTCCTCTTTCTTTTGAACCGGTCAAAACACGTCTAGCTCCCTTTTGACGTTTTCACGAATTTTCTCCCCATGCCGTACCTGTTGTTCGGGTCAAAATATGAATTTCGCCAAATTGCGTTTTCAAGCTCTAGCACTCCGTCCCCAACCTTCCTCTTTCTTTTGAACCGGTCAAAACACGTCTAGCTCCCTTTTGACGTTTTCACGAATTTTCTCCCATGCCGTACCTGTTGTTCGGGTCAAAATATGAATTTCGCCAAATTGCGTTTTCAAGCTCTAGCACTCCGTCCCCAACCTTCCTCTTTCTTTTGAACCGGTCAAAACACGTCTAGCTCCCTTTTGACGTTTTCACGAATTTTCTCCCATGCCGTACCTGTTGTTCGGGTCAAAATATGAATTTCGCCAAATTGCGTTTTCAAGCTCTAGCACTCCGTCCCCAACCTTCCTCTTTCTTTTGAACCGGTCAAAACACGTCTAGCTCCTTTTGACGTTTTCACGAATTTTCTCCCATGCCGTACCTGTTGTTCGGGTCAAAATATGAATTTCGCCAAATTGCGTTTTCAAGCTCTAGCACTCCGTCCCCAACCTTCCTCTTTCTTTTTTGAACCGGTCAAAACACGTCTAGCTCCCTTTTGACGTTTTCACGAATTTTCTCCCCATGCCGTACCTGTTGTTCGGGTCGGGTCAAAATATGAATTTCGCCAAATTGCGTTTTCAAGCTCTAGCACTCCGTCCCCAACCTTCCTCTTTCTTTTGAACCGGTCAAAACACGTCTAGCTCCCTTTTGACGTTTTCACGAATTTTCTCCCCATGCCGTACCTGTTGTTCGGGTCAAAATATGAATTTCGCCAAATTGCGTTTTCAAGCTCTAGCACTCCGTCCCCAACCTTCCTCTTTCTTTTGAACCGGTCAAAACACGTCTAGCTCCCTTTGACGTTTTCACGAATTTTCTCCCATGCCGTACCTGTTGTTCGGGTCAAAATATGAATTTCGCCAAATTGCGTTTTCAAGCTCTAGCACTCCGTCCCCAACCTTCCTCTTTCTTTTGAACCGGTCAAAACACGTCTAGCTCCCTTTGACGTTTTCACGAATTTTCTCCCCATGCCGTACCTGTTGTTCGGGTCAAAATATGAATTTCGCCAAATTGCGTTTTCAAGCTCTAGCACTCCGTCCCCAACCTTCCTCTTTCTTTTGAACCGGTCAAAACACGTCTAGCTCCCTTTTGACGTTTTCACGAATTTTCTCCCATGCCGTACCTGTTGTTCGGGTCAAAATATGAATTTCGCCAAATTGCGTTTTCAAGCTCTAGCACTCCGTCCCCAACCTTCCTCTTTCTTTTGAACCGGTCAAAACACGTCTAGCTCCCTTTTGACGTTTTCACGAATTTTCTCCCCATGCCGTACCTGTTGTTCGGGTCAAAATATGAATTTCGCCAAATTGCGTTTTCAAGCTCTAGCACTCCGTCCCCAACCTTCCTCTTTCTTTTGAACCGGTCAAAACACGTCTAGCTCCCTTTTGACGTTTTCACGAATTTTCTCCCCATGCCGTACCTGTTGTTCGGGTCAAAATATGAATTTCGCCAAATTGCGTTTTCAAGCTCTAGCACTCCGTCCCCAACCTTCCTCTTTCTTTTGAACCGGTCAAAACACGTCTAGCTCCCTTTGACGTTTTCACGAATTTTCTCCCATGCCGCCGTTACCTGTTGTTCGGTCAAAATATGAATTTCGCCAAATTGCGTTTTCAAGCTCTAGCACTCCGTCCCCAACCTTCCTCTTTCTTTTGAACCGGTCAAAACACGTCTAGCTCCCTTTTGACGTTTTCACGAATTTTCTCCCCATGCCGTACCTGTTGTTCGGGTCAAAATATGAATTTCGCCAAATTGCGTTTTCAAGCTCTAGCACTCCGTCCCCAACCTTCCTCTTTCTTTTGAACCGGTCAAAACACGTCTAGCTCCCTTTTGACGTTTTCACGAATTTTCTCCCATGCCGTACCTGTTGTTCGGGTCAAAATATGAATTTCGCCAAATTGCGTTTTCAAGCTCTAGCACTCCGTCCCCAACCTTCCTCTTTCTTTTGAACCGGTCAAAACACGTCTAGCTCCCTTTTGACGTTTTCACGAATTTTCTCCCCATGCCGTACCTGTTTGTTCGGGGTCAAAATATGAATTTCGCCAAATTGCGTTTTCAAGCTCTAGCACTCCGTCCCCAACCTTCCTCTTTCTTTTGAACCGGTCAAAACACGTCTAGCTCCCTTTTGACGTTTTCACGAATTTTCTCCCATGCCGTACCTGTTGTTCGGGTCAAAATATGAATTTCGCCAAATTGCGTTTTCAAGCTCTAGCACTCCGTCCCCAACCTTCCTCTTTCTTTTGAACCGGTCAAAACACGTCTAGCTCCCTTTTGACGTTTTCACGAATTTTCTCCCCATGCCGTACCTGTTGTTCGGGTCAAAATATGAATTTCGCCAAATTGCGTTTTCAAGCTCTAGCACTCCGTCCCCAACCTTCCTCTTTCTTTTGAACCGGTCAAAACACGTCTAGCTCCCTTTTGACGTTTTCACGAATTTTCTCCCCATGCCGTACCTGTTGTTCGGTCAAAATATGAATTTCGCCAAATTGCGTTTTCAAGCTCTAGCACTCCGTCCCCAACCTTCCTCTTTCTTTTGAACCGGTCAAAACACGTCTAGCTCCTTTGACGTTTTCACGAATTTTCTCCCCATGCCGTACCTGTTGTTCGGGTCAAAATATGAATTTCGCCAAATTGCGTTTTCAAGCTCTAGCACTCCGTCCCCAACCTTCCTCTTTCTTTTGAACCGGTCAAAACACGTCTAGCTCCCTTTGACGTTTTCACGAATTTTCTCCCCATGCCGTACCTGTTGTTCGGGTCAAAATATGAATTTCGCCAAATTGCGTTTTCAAGCTCTAGCACTCCGTCCCCAACCTTCCTCTTTCTTTTGAACCGGTCAAAACACGTCTAGCTCCCTTTTGACGTTTTCACGAATTTTCTCCCCATGCCGTACCTGTTGTTCGGTCAAAATATGAATTTCGCCAAATTGCGTTTTCAAGCTCTAGCACTCCGTCCCCAACCTTCCTCTTTCTTTTGAACCGGTCAAAACACGTCTAGCTCCCTTTGACGTTTTCACGAATTTTCTCCCCATGCCGTACCCTGTTGTTCGGGTCAAAATATGAATTTCGCCAAATTGCGTTTTCAAGCTCTAGCACTCCGTCCCCAACCTTCCTCTTTCTTTTGAACCGGTCAAAACACGTCTAGCTCCCTTTTGACGTTTTCACGAATTTTCTCCCCATGCCGTACCTGTTGTTCGGGTCAAAATATGAATTTCGCCAAATTGCGTTTTCAAGCTCTAGCACTCCGTCCCCAACCTTCCTCTTTCTTTTGAACCGGTCAAAACACGTCTAGCTCCTTTTGACGTTTTCACGAATTTTCTCCCCATGCCGTACCTGTTGTTCGGGTCAAAATATGAATTTCGCCAAATTGCGTTTTCAAGCTCTAGCACTCCGTCCCCAACCTTCCTCTTTCTTTTGAACCGGTCAAAACACGTCTAGCTCCCTTTGACGTTTTCACGAATTTTCTCCCCATGCCGTACCTGTTGTTCGGGTCAAAATATGAATTTCGCCAAATTGCGTTTTCAAGCTCTAGCACTCCGTCCCCAACCTTCCTCTTTCTTTTGAACCGGTCAAAACACGTCTAGCTCCCTTTTGACGTTTTCACGAATTTTCTCCCCATGCCGTACCTGTTGTTCGGGTCAAAATATGAATTTCGCCAAATTGCGTTTTCAAGCTCTAGCACTCCGTCCCCAACCTTCCTCTTTCTTTTGAACCGGTCAAAACACGTCTAGCTCCCTTTTGACGTTTTCACGAATTTTCTCCCCATGCCGTACCTGTTGTTCGGGTCAAAATATGAATTTCGCCAAATTGCGTTTTCAAGCTCTAGCACTCCGTCCCCAACCTTCCTCTTTCTTTTGAACCGGTCAAAACACGTCTAGCTCCCTTTTGACGTTTTCACGAATTTTCTCCCCATGCCGTACCTGTTGTTCGGGTCAAAATATGAATTTCGCCAAATTGCGTTTTCAAGCTCTAGCACTCCGTCCCCAACCTTCCTCTTTCTTTTGAACCGGTCAAAACACGTCTAGCTCCCTTTTGACGTTTTCACGAATTTTCTCCCATGCCGTACCTGTTGTTCGGGTCAAAATATGAATTTCGCCAAATTGCGTTTTCAAGCTCTAGCACTCCGTCCCCAACCTTCCTCTTTCTTTTGAACCGGTCAAAACACGTCTAGCTCCCTTTTGACGTTTTCACGAATTTTCTCCCCATGCCGTACCTGTTGTTCGGGTCAAAATATGAATTTCGCCAAATTGCGTTTTCAAGCTCTAGCACTCCGTCCCCAACCTTCCTCTTTCTTTTGAACCGGTCAAAACACGTCTAGCTCCTTTTGACGTTTTCACGAATTTTCTCCCCATGCCGTACCTGTTGTTCGGGTCAAAATATGAATTTCGCCAAATTGCGTTTTCAAGCTCTAGCACTCCGTCCCCAACCTTCCTCTTTCTTTTGAACCGGTCAAAACACGTCTAGCTCCCTTTGACGTTTTCACGAATTTTCTCCCCATGCCGTACCTGTTGTTCGGGTCAAAATATGAATTTCGCCAAATTGCGTTTTCAAGCTCTAGCACTCCGTCCCCAACCTTCCTCTTTCTTTTGAACCGGTCAAAACACGTCTAGCTCCCTTTGACGTTTTCACGAATTTTCTCCCCATGCCGTACCTGTTGTTGGTTCGGGTCAAAATATGAATTTCGCCAAATTGCGTTTTCAAGCTCTAGCACTCCGTCCCCAACCTTCCTCTTTCTTTTGAACCGGTCAAAACACGTCTAGCTCCCTTTGACGTTTTCACGAATTTTCTCCCCATGCCGTACCTGTTGTTCGGTCAAAATATGAATTTCGCCAAATTGCGTTTTCAAGCTCTAGCACTCCGTCCCCAACCTTCCTCTTTCTTTTGAACCGGTCAAAACACGTCTAGCTCCCTTTTGACGTTTTCACGAATTTTCTCCCCATGCCGTACCTGTTGTTCGGGTCAAAATATGAATTTCGCCAAATTGCGTTTTCAAGCTCTAGCACTCCGTCCCCAACCTTCCTCTTTCTTTTGAACCGGTCAAAACACGTCTAGCTCCCTTTTGACGTTTTCACGAATTTTCTCCCCATGCCGTACCTGTTGTTCGGGTCAAAATATGAATTTCGCCAAATTGCGTTTTCAAGCTCTAGCACTCCGTCCCCAACCTTCCTCTTTCTTTTGAACCGGTCAAAACACGTCTAGCTCCCTTTTGACGTTTTCACGAATTTTCTCCCCATGCCGTACCTGTTGTTCGGGTCAAAATATGAATTTCGCCAAATTGCGTTTTCAAGCTCTAGCACTCCGTCCCCAACCTTCCTCTTTCTTTTGAACCGGTCAAAACACGTCTAGCTCCCTTTTGACGTTTTCACGAATTTTCTCCCCATGCCGTACCTGTTGTTCGGGTCAAAATATGAATTTCGCCAAATTGCGTTTTCAAGCTCTAGCACTCCGTCCCCAACCTTCCTCTTTCTTTTGAACCGGTCAAAACACGTCTAGCTCCTTTTTGACGTTTTCACGAATTTTCTCCCATGCCGTACCTGTTGTTCGGGTCAAAATATGAATTTCGCCAAATTGCGTTTTCAAGCTCTAGCACTCCGTCCCCAACCTTCCTCTTTCTTTTGAACCGGTCAAAACACGTCTAGCTCCCTTTTGACGTTTTCACGAATTTTCTCCCATGCCGTTACCTGTTGTTCGGGTCAAAATATGAATTTCGCCAAATTGCGTTTTCAAGCTCTAGCACTCCGTCCCCAACCTTCCTCTTTCTTTTGAACCGGTCAAAACACGTCTAGCTCCCTTTTGACGTTTTCACGAATTTTCTCCCCATGCCGTACCTGTTGTTCGGGTCAAAATATGAATTTCGCCAAATTGCGTTTTCAAGCTCTAGCACTCCGTCCCCAACCTTCCTCTTTCTTTTGAACCGGTCAAAACACGTCTAGCTCCCTTTTGACGTTTTCACGAATTTTCTCCCCATGCCGTACCTGTTGTTCGGGTCAAAATATGAATTTCGCCAAATTGTTTTCAAGCTCTAGCACTCCGTCCCCAACCTTCCTCTTTCTTTTGAACCGGTCAAAACACGTCTAGCTCCCTTTTGACGTTTTCACGAATTTTCTCCCCATGCCGTACCTGTTGTTCGGGTCAAAATATGAATTTCGCCAAATTGCGTTTTCAAGCTCTAGCACTCCGTCCCCAACCTTCCTCTTTCTTTTGAACCGGTCAAAACACGTCTAGCTCCCTTTTGACGTTTTCACGAATTTTCTCCCCATGCCGTACCTGTTGTTCGGGTCAAAATATGAATTTCGCCAAATTGCGTTTTCAAGCTCTAGCACTCCGTCCCCAACCTTCCTCTTTCTTTTGAACCGGTCAAAACACGTCTAGCTCCCTTTTGACGTTTTCACGAATTTTCTCCCCATGCCGTACCTGTTGTTCGGGTCAAAATATGAATTTCGCCAAATTGCGTTTTCAAGCTCTAGCACTCCGTCCCCAACCTTCCTCTTTCTTTTGAACCGGTCAAAACACGTCTAGCTCCCTTTTGACGTTTTCACGAATTTTCTCCCATGCCGTACCTGTTGTTCGGGTCAAAATATGAATTTCGCCAAATTGCGTTTTCAAGCTCTAGCACTCCGTCCCCAACCTTCCTCTTTCTTTTGAACCGGTCAAAACACGTCTAGCTCCCTTTTGACGTTTTCACGAATTTTCTCCCCATGCCGTACCTGTTGTTCGGGTCAAAATATGAATTTCGCCAAATTGCGTTTTCAAGCTCTAGCACTCCGTCCCCAACCTTCCTCTTTCTTTTGAACCGGTCAAAACACGTCTAGCTCCCTTTTGACGTTTTCACGAATTTTCTCCCCATGCCGTACCTGTTGTTCGGGTCAAAATATGAATTTCGCCAAATTGCGTTTTCAAGCTCTAGCACTCCGTCCCCAACCTTCCTCTTTCTTTTGAACCGGTCAAAACACGTCTAGCTCCCTTTTGACGTTTTCACGAATTTTCTCCCCATGCCGTACCTGTTGTTCGGGTCAAAATATGAATTTCGCCAAATTGCGTTTTCAAGCTCTAGCACTCCGTCCCCAACCTTCCTCTTTCTTTTGAACCGGTCAAAACACGTCTAGCTCCCTTTTGACGTTTTCACGAATTTAATCCCATGCCGTACCTGTTGTTCGGGTCAAAATATGAATTTCGCCAAATTGCGTTTTCAAGCTCTAGCACTCCGTCCCCAACCTTCCTCTTTCTTTTGAACCGGTCAAAACACGTCTAGCTCCCTTTTGACGTTTTCACGAATTTTCTCCCCATGCCGTACCTGTTGTTCGGGTCAAAATATGAATTTCGCCAAATTGCGTTTTCAAGCTCTAGCACTCCGTCCCCAACCTTCCTCTTTCTTTTGAACCGGTCAAAACACGTCTAGCTCCCTTTGACGTTTTCACGAATTTTCTCCCCATGCCGTACCTGTTGTTCGGGTCAAAATATGAATTTCGCCAAATTGCGTTTTCAAGCTCTAGCACTCCGTCCCCAACCTTCCTCTTTCTTTTGAACCGGTCAAAACACGTCTAGCTCCCTTTGACGTTTTCACGAATTTTCTCCCATGCCGTACCTGTTGTTCGGGTCAAAATATGAATTTCGCCAAATTGCGTTTTCAAGCTCTAGCACTCCGTCCCCAACCTTCCTCTTTCTTTTGAACCGGTCAAAACACGTCTAGCTCCCTTTTGACGTTTTCACGAATTTTCTCCCCATGCCGTACCTGTTGTTCGGTCAAAATATGAATTTCGCCAAATTGCGTTTTCAAGCTCTAGCACTCCGTCCCCAACCTTCCTCTTTCTTTTGAACCGGTCAAAACACGTCTAGCTCCCTTTTGACGTTTTCACGAATTTTCTCCCCATGCCGTACCTGTTGTTCGGGTCAAAATATGAATTTCGCCAAATTGCGTTTTCAAGCTCTAGCACTCCGTCCCCAACCTTCCTCTTTCTTTTTGAACCGGTCAAAACACGTCTAGCTCCTTTTGACGTTTTCACGAATTTTCTCCCCATGCCGTACCTGTTGTTCGGGTCAAAATATGAATTTCGCCAAATTGCGTTTTCAAGCTCTAGCACTCCGTCCCCAACCTTCCTCTTTCTTTTGAACCGGTCAAAACACGTCTAGCTCCCTTTTGACGTTTTCACGAATTTTCTCCCCATGCCGTACCTGTTGTTCGGGTCAAAATATGAATTTCGCCAAATTGCGTTTTCAAGCTCTAGCACTCCGTCCCCAACCTTCCTCTTTCTTTTGAACCGGTCAAAACACGTCTAGCTCCCTTTTGACGTTTTCACGAATTTTCTCCCCATGCCGTACCTGTTGTTCGGGTCAAAATATGAATTTCGCCAAATTGCGTTTTCAAGCTCTAGCACTCCGTCCCCAACCTTCCTCTTTCTTTTGAACCGGTCAAAACACGTCTAGCTCCCTTTTGACGTTTTCACGAATTTTCTCCCCATGCCGTACCTGTTGTTCGGGTCAAAATATGAATTTCGCCAAATTGCGTTTTCAAGCTCTAGCACCTCGTCCCCAACCTTCCTCTTTCTTTTGAACCGGTCAAAACACGTCTAGCTCCTTTTGACGTTTTCACGAATTTTCTCCCCATGCCGTACCTGTTGTTCGGGTCAAAATATGAATTTCGCCAAATTGCGTTTTCAAGCTCTAGCACTCCGTCCCCAACCTTCCTCTTTCTTTTGAACCGGTCAAAACACGTCTAGCTCCCTTTGACGTTTTCACGAATTTTCCCCCATGCCGTACCTGTTGTTCGGTCAAAATATGAATTTCGCCAAATTGCGTTTTCAAGCTCTAGCACTCCGTCCCCAACCTTCCTCTTTCTTTTGAACCGGTCAAAACACGTCTAGCTCCCTTTTGACGTTTTCACGAATTTTCTCCCATGCCGTACCTGTTGTTCGGGTCAAAATATGAATTTCGCCAAATTGCGTTTTCAAGCTCTAGCACTCCGTCCCCAACCTTCCTCTTTCTTTTGAACCGGTCAAAACACGTCTAGCTCCCTTTTGACGTTTTCACGAATTTTCTCCCCATGCCGTACCTGTTGTTCGGGTCAAAATATGAATTTCGCCAAATTGCGTTTTCAAGCTCTAGCACTCCGTCCCCAACCTTCCTCTTTCTTTTGAACCGGTCAAAACACGTCTAGCTCCCTTTTGACGTTTTCACGAATTTTCCCCATGCCGTACCTGTTGTTCGGGTCAAAATATGAATTTCGCCAAATTGCGTTTTCAAGCTCTAGCACTCCGTCCCCAACCTTCCTCTTTCTTTTGAACCGGTCAAAACACGTCTAGCTCCCTTTTGACGTTTTCACGAATTTTCTCCCATGCCGTACCTGTTGTTCGGGTCAAAATATGAATTTCGCCAAATTGCGTTTTCAAGCTCTAGCACTCCGTCCCCAACCTTCCTCTTTCTTTTGAACCGGTCAAAACACGTCTAGCTCCCTTTTGACGTTTTCACGAATTTTCTCCCCATGCCGTACCTGTTGTTCGGGTCAAAATATGAATTTCGCCAAATTGCGTTTTCAAGCTCTAGCACTCCGTCCCTAACCTTCCTCTTTCTTTTGAACCGGTCAAAACACGTCTAGCTCCCTTTTGACGTTTTCACGAATTTTCTCCCATGCCGCCGTACCTGTTGTTCGGTCAAAATATGAATTTCGCCAAATTGCGTTTTCAAGCTCTAGCACTCCGTCCCCAACCTTCCTCTTTCTTTTGAACCGGTCAAAACACGTCTAGCTCCCTTTTGACGTTTTCACGAATTTTCTCCCATGCCGTACCTGTTGTTCGGTCAAAATATGAATTTCGCCAAATTGCGTTTTCAAGCTCTAGCACTCCGTCCCCAACCTTCCTCTTTCTTTTGAACCGGTCAAAACACGTCTAGCTCCCTTTTGACGTTTTCACGAATTTTCTCCCCATGCCGTACCTGTTGTTCGGTCAAAATATGAATTTCGCCAAATTGCGTTTTCAAGCTCTAGCACTCCGTCCCCAACCTTCCTCTTTCTTTTGAACCGGTCAAAACACGTCTAGCTCCCTTTTGACGTTTTCACGAATTTTCTCCCCATGCCGTACCTGTTGTTCGGGTCAAAATATGAATTTCGCCAAATTGCGTTTTCAAGCTCTAGCACTCCGTCCCCAACCTTCCTCTTTCTTTTGAACCGGTCAAAACACGTCTAGCTCCCTTTTGACGTTTTCACGAATTTTCTCCCCATGCCGTACCTGTTGTTCGGGTCAAAATATGAATTTCGCCAAATTGCGTTTTCAAGCTCTAGCACTCCGTCCCCAACCTTCCTCTTTCTTTTGAACCGGTCAAAACACGTCTAGCTCCCTTTTGACGTTTTCACGAATTTTCTCCCATGCCGTACCTGTTGTTCGGGTCAAAATATGAATTTCGCCAAATTGCGTTTTCAAGCTCTAGCACTCCGTCCCCAACCTTCCTCTTTCTTTTGAACCGGTCAAAACACGTCTAGCTCCCTTTGACGTTTTCACGAATTTTCTCCCCATGCCGTACCTGTTGTTTTCGGGTCAAAATATGAATTTCGCCAAATTGCGTTTTCAAGCTCTAGCACTCCGTCCCCAAACCTTCCTCTTTCTTTTGAACCGGTCAAAACACGTCTAGCTCCCTTTTGACGTTTTCACGAATTTTCTCCCCATGCCGTACCTGTTGTTCGGTCAAAATATGAATTTCGCCAAATTGCGTTTTCAAGCTCTAGCACTCCGTCCCCAACCTTCCTCTTTCTTTTGAACCGGTCAAAACACGTCTAGCTCCCTTTTGACGTTTTCACGAATTTTCTCCCCATGCCGTACCTGTTGTTCGGGTCAAAATATGAATTTCGCCAAATTGCGTTTTCAAGCTCTAGCACTCCGTCCCCAACCTTCCTCTTTCTTTTGAACCGGTCAAAACACGTCTAGCTCCCTTTTGACGTTTTCACGAATTTCTCCCCATGCCGTACCTGTTGTTCGGGTCAAAATATGAATTTCGCCAAATTGCGTTTTCAAGCTCTAGCACTCCGTCCCCAACCTTCCTCTTTCTTTTGAACCGGTCAAAACACGTCTAGCTCCCTTTTGACGTTTTCACGAATTTTCTCCCCATGCCGTACCTGTTGTTCGGGTCAAAATATGAATTTCGCCAAATTGCGTTTTCAAGCTCTAGCACTCCGTCCCCAACCTTCCTCTTTCTTTTGAACCGGTCAAAACACGTCTAGCTCCCTTTTGACGTTTTCACGAATTTTCTCCCCATGCCGTACCTGTTGTTCGGGTCAAAATATGAATTTCGCCAAATTGCGTTTTCAAGCTCTAGCACTCCGTCCCCAACCTTCCTCTTTCTTTTGAACCGGTCAAAACACGTCTAGCTCCCTTTTGACGTTTTCACGAATTTTCCCCCATGCCGTACCTGTTGTTCGGGTCAAAATATGAATTTCGCCAAATTGCGTTTTCAAGCTCTAGCACTCCGTCCCCAACCTTCCTCTTTCTTTTGAACCGGTCAAAACACGTCTAGCTCCCTTTTGACGTTTTCACGAATTTTCTCCCCATGCCGTACCTGTTGTTCGGGTCAAAATATGAATTTCGCCAAATTGCGTTTTCAAGCTCTAGCACTCCGTCCCCAACCTTCCTCTTTCTTTTGAACCGGTCAAAACACGTCTAGCTCCCTTTTGACGTTTTCACGAATTTTCTCCCCATGCCGTACCTGTTGTTCGGGTCAAAATATGAATTTCGCCAAATTGCGTTTTCAAGCTCTAGCACTCCGTCCCCAACCTTCCTCTTTCTTTTGAACCGGTCAAAACACGTCTAGCTCCCTTTTGACGTTTTCACGAATTTTCTCCCCATGCCGTACCTGTTGTTCGGGTCAAAATATGAATTTCGCCAAATTGCGTTTTCAAGCTCTAGCACTCCGTCCCCAACCTTCCTCTTTCTTTTGAACCGGTCAAAACACGTCTAGCTCCCTTTTTCACGTTTTCACGAATTTTCTCCCCATGCCGTACCTGTTGTTCGGGTCAAAATATGAATTTCGCCAAATTGCGTTTTCAAGCTCTAGCACTCCGTCCCCAACCTTCCTCTTTCTTTTGAACCGGTCAAAACACGTCTAGCTCCCTTTTGACGTTTTCACGAATTTTCTCCCATGCCGTACCTGTTGTTCGGGTCAAAATATGAATTTCGCCAAATTGCGTTTTCAAGCTCTAGCACTCCGTCCCCAACCTTCCTCTTTCTTTTGAACCGGTCAAAACACGTCTAGCTCCCTTTTGACGTTTTCACGAATTTTCTCCCCCATGCCGTACCTGTTGTTCGGTCAAAATATGAATTTCGCCAAATTGCGTTTTCAAGCTCTAGCACTCCGTCCCCAACCTTCCTCTTTCTTTTGAACCGGTCAAAACACGTCTAGCTCCCTTTTGACGTTTTCACGAATTTTCTCCCCATGCCGTACCTGTTGTTCGGGTCAAAATATGAATTTCGCCAAATTGCGTTTTCAAGCTCTAGCACTCCGTCCCCAACCTTCCTCTTTCTTTTGAACCGGTCAAAACACGTCTAGCTCCCTTTTGACGTTTTCACGAATTTTCTCCCCATGCCGTACCTGTTGTTCGGGTCAAAATATGAATTTCGCCAAATTGCGTTTTCAAGCTCTAGCACTCCGTCCCCAACCTTCCTCTTTCTTTTGAACCGGTCAAAACACGTCTAGCTCCCTTTTGACGTTTTCACGAATTTTCTCCCCATGCCGTACCTGTTGTTCGGGTCAAAATATGAATTTCGCCAAATTGCGTTTTCAAGCTCTAGCACTCCGTCCCCAACCTTCCTCTTTCTTTTGAACCGGTCAAAACACGTCTAGCTCCTTTTGACGTTTTCACGAATTTTCTCCCCATGCCGTACCTGTTGTTGTTCGGGTCAAAATATGAATTTCGCCAAATTGCGTTTTCAAGCTCTAGCACTCCGTCCCCAACCTTCCTCTTTCTTTTGAACCGGTCAAAACACGTCTAGCTCCCTTTTTCACGTTTTCACGAATTTTCTCCCCATGCCGTACCTGTTGTTCGGGGTCAAAATATGAATTTCGCCAAATTGCGTTTTCAAGCTCTAGCACTCCGTCCCCAACCTTCCTCTTTCTTTTGAACCGGTCAAAACACGTCTAGCTCCTTTTTGACGTTTTTTTTCACGAATTTTCTCCCCATGCCGTACCTGTTGTTCGGGTCAAAATATGAATTTCGCCAAATTGCGTTTTCAAGCTCTAGCACTCCGTCCCCAACCTTCCTCTTTCTTTTGAACCGGTCAAAACACGTCTAGCTCCCTTTTTTCACGTTTTCACGAATTTTCTCCCCATGCCGTACCTGTTGTTCGGGGTCAAAATATGAATTTCGCCAAATTGCGTTTTCAAGCTCTAGCACTCCGTCCCCAACCTTCCTCTTTCTTTTGAACCGGTCAAAACACGTCTCTAGCTCCCTTTTGACGTTTTCACGAATTTTCTCCCCATGCCGTACCTGTTGTTCGGGTCAAAATATGAATTTCGCCAAATTGCGTTTTCAAGCTCTAGCACTCCGTCCCCAACCTTCCTCTTTCTTTTGAACCGGTCAAAACACGTCTAGCTCCCTTTTCACGTTTTCACGAATTTTCTCCCCATGCCGTACCTGTTGTTCGGGTCAAAATATGAATTTCGCCAAATTGCGTTTTCAAGCTCTAGCACTCCGTCCCCAACCTTCCTCTTTCTTTTGAACCGGTCAAAACACGTCTAGCTCCCTTTTGACGTTTTCACGAATTTTCTCCCCATGCCGTACCTGTTGTTCGGGTCAAAAAATATGAATTTCGCCAAATTGCGTTTTCAAGCTCTAGCACTCCGTCCCCAACCTTCCTCTTTCTTTTGAACCGGTCAAAACACGTCTAGCTCCCTTTTCACGTTTTCACGAATTTTCTCCCCATGCCGTACCTGTTGTTCGGGTCAAAATATGAATTTCGCCAAATTGCGTTTTCAAGCTCTAGCACTCCGTCCCCAACCTTCCTCTTTCTTTGAACCGGTCAAAACACGTCTAGCTCCCTTTTCGTTTTTCACGAATTTTCTCCCATGCCGCCGTACCTGTTGTTCGGGTCAAAATATGAATTTCGCCAAATTGCGTTTTCAAGCTCTAGCACTCCGTCCCCAACCTTCCTCTTTCTTTGAACCGGTCAAAACACGTCTAGCTCCCTTTTGACGTTTTCACGAATTTTCTCCCATGCCGTACCCTGTTGTTCGGTCAAAATATGAATTTCGCCAAATTGCGTTTTCAAGCTCTAGCACTCCGTCCCCAACCTTCCTCTTTCTTTTGAACCGGTCAAAACACGTCTAGCTCCCTTTTCACGTTTTCACGAATTTTCTCCCATGCCGTACCTGTTGTTCGGGTCAAAATATGAATTTCGCCAAATTGCGTTTTCAAGCTCTAGCACTCCGTCCCCAACCTTCCTCTTTCTTTTGAACCGGTCAAAACACGTCTAGCTCCCTTTTCACGTTTTCACGAATTTTCTCCCCATGCCGTACCTGTTGTTCCGGTCAAAATATGAATTTCGCCAAATTGCGTTTTTCAAGCTCTAGCACTCCGTCCCCAACCTTCCTCTTTCTTTTGAACCGGTCAAAACACGTCTAGCTCCCTTTTGACGTTTTCACGAATTTTCTCCCCATGCCGTACCTGTTGTTCGGGTCAAAATATGAATTTCGCCAAATTGCGTTTTCAAGCTCTAGCACTCCGTCCCCAACCTTCCTCTTTCTTTTGAACCGGTCAAAACACGTCTAGCTCCCTTTTCACGTTTTCACGAATTTTCTCCCCATGCCCTACCTGTTGTTCGGGTCAAAATATGAATTTCGCCAAATTGCGTTTTCAAGCTCTAGCACTCCGTCCCCAACCTTCCTCTTTCTTTTGAACCGGTCAAAACACGTCTAGCTCCCTTTTCACGTTTTCACGAATTTTCTCCCCATGCCGTACCTGTTGTTCGGGTCAAAATATGAATTTCGCCAAATTGCGTTTTCAAGCTCTAGCACTCCGTCCCCAACCTTCCTCTTTCTTTTGAACCGGTCAAAACACGTCTAGCTCCCTTTTCACGTTTTCACGAATTTTCTCCCCATGCCGTTACCTGTTGTTCGGGTCAAAAAATATGAATTTCGCCAAATTGCGTTTTCAAGCTCTAGCACTCCGTCCCCAACCTTCCTCTTTCTTTTGAACCGGTCAAAACACGTCTAGCTCCCTTTTCACGTTTTCACGAATTTCTCCCCCCATGCCGTACCTGTTGTTCGGGTCAAAATATGAATTTCGCCAAATTGCGTTTTCAAGCTCTAGCACTCCGTCCCCAACCTTCCTCTTTCTTTTGAACCGGTCAAAACACGTCTAGCTCCCTTTTCACGTTTTCACGAATTTCTCCCCATGCCGTACCTGTTGTTCTCCGGTCAAAAAATATGAATTTCGCCAAATTGCGTTTTCAAGCTCTAGCACTCCGTCCCCAACCTTCCTCTTTCTTTTGAACCGGTCAAAACACGTCTAGCTCCCTTTTCACGTTTTCACGAATTTTCTCCCATGCCGTACCTGTTGTTCGGGTCAAAATATGAATTTCGCCAAATTGCGTTTTCAAGCTCTAGCACTCCGTCCCCAACCTTCCTCTTTCTTTTGAACCGGTCAAAACACGTCTAGCTCCATTTTTCACGTTTTCACCCATTTTCTCCCCATGCCGTACCTGTTGTTCGGGTCAAAATATGAATTTCGCCAAATTGCGTTTTCAAGCTCTAGCACTCCGTCCCCAACCTTCCTCTTTCTTTTGAACCGGTCAAAACACGTCTAGCTCCATTTTCACGTTTTCACGAATTTTCCCCATGCCGTACCTACTGTTCGGCCTCCGGGGGGTCAAAATATGAATTTCGCCAAATTGCGTTTTCAAGCTCTAGCACTCCGTCCCCAACCTTCCTCTTTCATTTGAACCGGTCAAAACACGTCTAGCTCCATTTTCACGTTTTCACCCATTTTCTCCCATGCCGTACCTGTTGTTCGGGGTCAAAATATGAATTTCGCCAAATTGCGTTTTCAAGCTCTAGCACTCCGTCCCCAACCTTCCTCTTTCATTTGAACCGGTCAAAACACGTCTAGCTCCATTTTCACGTTTTCACCCATTCTCTCCCCATGCCGTACCTATTTCGGCCTCCGGGGTCAAAATATGAATTTCGCCAAATTGCGTTTTCAAGCTCTAGCACTCCGTCCCCAACCTTCCTCTTTCATTTGAACCGGTCAAAACACGTCTAGCTCCATTTTCACGTTTTCACGAATTTTCTCCCCATGCCGTACCTGTTGTTCGGGTCAAAATATGAATTTCGCCAAATTGCGTTTTCAAGCTCTAGCACTCCGTCCCCAACCTTCCTCTTTCTTTTGAACCGGTCAAAACACGTCTAGCTCCATTTTCGTTTTCACGAATTTTCTCCCATGCCGTACCTGTTGTTCACCTCCGGGGTCAAAATATGAATTTCGCCAAATTGCGTTTTCAAGCTCTAGCACTCCGTCCCCAACCTTCCTCTTTCTTTTGAACCGGTCAAAACACGTCGCTCCTCCCCATTTTCACGTTTTCACCCATTCTCTCCCCATGCCGTACCTGTTGTTCGGGTCAAAATATGAATTTCGCCAAATTGCGTTTTCAAGCTCTAGCACTCCGTCCCCAACCTTCCTCTTTCTTTTGAACCGGTCAAAACACGTCTAGCTCCATTTTCACGTTTTCACCCATTTTTCTCCCCATGCCGTACCTGTTGTTCGGGTCAAAATATGAATTTCGCCAAATTGCGTTTTCAAGCTCTAGCACTCCGTCCCCAACCTTCCTCTTTCTTTTGAACCGGTCAAAACACGTCTAGCTCCCTTTTCACGTTTTCACCCATTTTCTCCCCATGCCGTACTTTTCGTTGTTCGGGGTCAAAATATGAATTTCGCCAAATTGCGTTTTCAAGCTCTAGCACTCCGTCCCCAACCTTCCTCTTTCTTTTGAACCGGTCAAAACACGTCTAGCTCCATTTTCACGTTTCACACCATTTTCTCCCCATGCCGTACCTACTGTTCAGCCTCCGGGGGGTCAAAATATGAATTTCGCCAAATTGCGTTTTCAAGCTCTAGCACTCCGTCCCCAACCTTCCTCTTTCATTTGAACCGGTCAAAACACGTCTAGCTCCATTTTCACGTTTTCACCCATTTTCTCCCCATGCCGTACGTACTGTTGTTCCGGGTCAAAAATATGAATTTCGCCAAATTGCGTTTTCAAGCTCTAGCACTCCGTCCCCAACCTTCCTCTTTCTTTTGAACCGGTCAAAACGCGTCTAGCTCCATTTTCACGTTTTCACCCATTTTCTCCCCATGCCGTACTACTGTTCGTTCGGGTCAAAATATGAATTTCGCCAAATTGCGTTTTCAAGCTCTAGCACTCCGTCCCCAACCTTCCTCTTTCATTTGAACCGGTCAAAACACGTCTAGCTCCATTTTCACGTTTTCACGAATTCTCTCCCCATGCCGTACCTGCTGTTCGGGGTCAAAATATGAATTTCGCCAAATTGCGTTTTCAAGCTCTAGCACTCCGTCCCCAACCTTCCTCTTTCATTTGAACCGGTCAAAACACGTCTAGCTCCATTTTCACGTTTTCACGAATTTTCTCCCCATGCCGCCGTACCTGTTCGTTCCGGGTCAAAATATGAATTTCGCCAAATTGCGTTTTCAAGCTCTAGCACTCCGTCCCCAACCTTCCTCTTTCTTTTGAACCGGTCAAAACACGTCTAGCTCCATTTTCACGTTTTCACGAATTTTCTCCCCATGCCGTACCTGTTGTTCGGTCAAAATATGAATTTCGCCAAATTGCGTTTTCAAAGCTCTAGCACTCCGTCCCCAACCTTCCTCTTTCATTTTGAACCGGTCAAAACACGTCTAGCTCCATTTTCACGTTTTCACGAATTTTCTCCCCATGCCGTACCTGTTGTTCGGGTCAAAATATGAATTTCGCCAAATTGCGTTTTCAAGCTCTAGCACTCCGTCCCCAACCTTCCTCTTTCTTTTGAACCGGTCAAAACACGTCTAGCTCCCTTTTCACGTTTTCACGAATTTCTCCCCATGCCGTACCTGTTGTTCCGGGTCAAAATATGAATTTCGCCAAATTGCGTTTTCAAGCTCTAGCACTCCGTCCCCAACCTTCCTCTTTCTTTTGAACCGGTCAAAACACGTCTAGCTCCACGTTTTCACGTTTTCACGAATTTTCTCCCCATGCCGTACCTGTTGTTCGGGTCAAAATATGAATTTCGCCAAATTGCGTTTTCAAGCTCTAGCACTCCGTCCCCAACCTTCCTCTTTCTTTTGAACCGGTCAAAACACGTCTAGCTCCCTTTTGACGTTTTCACGAATTTTCTCCCCATGCCGTACCTACTGACCTGTTGTTCGGGTCAAAATATGAATTTCGCCAAATTGCGTTTTCAAGCTCTAGCACTCCGTCCCCAACCTTCCTCTTTCATTTGAACCGGTCAAAACACGTCTAGCTCCCTTTTCACGTTTTCACGAATTTTCTCCCATGCCGTTACCTGTTGTTCGGGTCAAAATATGAATTTCGCCAAATTGCGTTTTCAAGCTCTAGCACTCCGTCCCCAACCTTCCTCTTTCTTTTGAACCGGTCAAAACACGTCTAGCTCCCTTTTCACGTTTTCACGAATTTTCTCCCCATGCCGTACCTGTTGTTCGGGTCAAAATATGAATTTCGCCAAATTGCGTTTTCAAGCTCTAGCACTCCGTCCCCAACCTTCCTCTTTCTTTTGAACCGGTCAAAACACGTCTAGCTCCTTTTCACGTTTTCACGAATTTTCTCCCCATGCCGTTACCTGTTGTTCGGGTCAAAATATGAATTTCGCCAAATTGCGTTTTCAAGCTCTAGCACTCCGTCCCCAACCTTCCTCTTTCTTTTGAACCGGTCAAAACACGTCTAGCTCCATTTTCACGTTTTCACGAATTTTCTCCCCCCATGCCGTACCTGTTGTTCGGGTCAAAATATGAATTTCGCCAAATTGCGTTTTCAAGCTCTAGCACTCCGTCCCCAACCTTCCTCTTTCTTTGAACCGGTCAAAACACGTCTAGCTCCCTTTTCACGTTTTCACGAATTTTCTCCCCATGCCGTACCTGTTGTTCGGGTCAAAATATGAATTTCGCCAAATTGCGTTTTCAAGCTCTAGCACTCCGTCCCCAACCTTCCTCTTTCTTTTGAACCGGTCAAAACACGTCTAGCTCCCTTTTCACGTTTTCACGAATTTTCTCCCCATGCCGTACCTGTTGTTCGGGTCAAAATATGAATTTCGCCAAATTGCGTTTTCAAGCTCTAGCACTCCGTCCCCAACCTTCCTCTTTCTTTTGAACCGGTCAAAACACGTCTAGCTCCCTTTCACGTTTTCACGAATTTTCTCCCCATGCCGTACCTGCTGTTCGGCCTCCGGGGGGTCAAAATATGAATTTCGCCAAATTGCGTTTTCAAGCTCTAGCACTCCGTCCCCAACCTTCCTCTTTCATTTGAACCGGTCAAAACACGTCTAGCTCCCTTTTGACGTTTTCACGAATTTTCTCCCCATGCCGTACCTGTTGTTCGGGTCAAAATATGAATTTCGCCAAATTGCGTTTTCAAGCTCTAGCACTCCGTCCCCAACCTTCCTCTTTCTTTTGAACCGGTCAAAACACGTCTAGCTCCCTTTTCACGTTTTCACGAATTTTCTCCCCATGCCGTACCTGTTGTTCGGGTCAAAATATGAATTTCGCCAAATTGCGTTTTCAAGCTCTAGCACTCCGTCCCCAACCTTCCTCTTTCATTTGAACCGGTCAAAACACGTCTAGCTCCCTTTTCACGTTTTCACGAATTTTCTCCCCATGCCGTACCTGTTGTTCGGGTCAAAATATGAATTTCGCCAAATTGCGTTTTCAAGCTCTAGCACTCCGTCCCCAACCTTCCTCTTTCTTTTTGAACCGGTCAAAACACGTCTAGCTCCTTTTTCACGTTTTCACGAATTTTCTCCCCATGCCGTACCTGCTGTTCGGGGTCAAAATATGAATTTCGCCAAATTGCGTTTTCAAGCTCTAGCACTCCGTCCCCAACCTTCCTCTTTCTTTTGAACCGGTCAAAACACGTCTAGCTCCCTTTTCACGTTTTCACGAATTTTCTCCCCATGCCGTACCTGTTGTTCGGGTCAAAATATGAATTTCGCCAAATTGCGTTTTCAAGCTCTAGCACTCCGTCCCCAACCTTCCTCTTTCTTTTGAACCGGTCAAAACACGTCTAGCTCCCTTTTCACGTTTTCACGAATTTTCTCCCCATGCCGTACCTGTTGTTCGGGTCAAAATATGAATTTCGCCAAATTGCGTTTTCAAGCTCTAGCACTCCGTCCCCAACCTTCCTCTTTCTTTTGAACCGGTCAAAACACGTCTAGCTCCCTTTTCACGTTTTCACGAATTTTCTCCCATGCCGTACCTGTTGTTCGGGTCAAAATATGAATTTCGCCAAATTGCGTTTTCAAGCTCTAGCACTCCGTCCCCAACCTTCCTCTTTCTTTTGAACCGGTCAAAACACGTCTAGCTCCCTTTTCACGTTTTCACGAATTTTCTCCCCATGCCGTACCTGTTGTTCGGTCAAAATATGAATTTCGCCAAATTGCGTTTTCAAGCTCTAGCACTCCGTCCCCAACCTTCCTCTTTCTTTTGAACCGGTCAAAACACGTCTAGCTCCTTTTCACGTTTTCACGAATTTTCTCCCCATGCCGTACCTGTTGTTCGGGTCAAAATATGAATTTTCGCCAAATTGCGTTTTCAAGCTCTAGCACTCCGTCCCCAACCTTCCTCTTTCTTTTGAACCGGTCAAAACACGTCTAGCTCCCTTTTTCACGTTTTCACGAATTTTCTCCCCATGCCGTACCTGTTGTTCGGGTCAAAATATGAATTTCGCCAAATTGCGTTTTCAAGCTCTAGCACTCCGTCCCCAACCTTCCTCTTTCTTTTGAACCGGTCAAAACACGTCTAGCTCCTTTTCACGTTTTCACGAATTTTCTCCCCATGCCGTGTACCTGTTGTTCGGGTCAAAATATGAATTTCGCCAAATTGCGTTTTCAAGCTCTAGCACTCCGTCCCCAACCTTCCTCTTTCTTTTGAACCGGTCAAAACACGTCTAGCTCCCTTTTTTTCACGTTTTCACGAATTTTCTCCCCATGCCGTGACCTGTTGTTCCGGGTCAAAATATGAATTTCGCCAAATTGCGTTTTCAAGCTCTAGCACTCCGTCCCCAACCTTCCTCTTTCATTTGAACCGGTCAAAACACGTCTAGCTCCCTTTTCACGTTTTCACGAATTTTCTCCCCATGCCGTACCTGTTGTTCGGGTCAAAATATGAATTTCGCCAAATTGCGTTTTCAAGCTCTAGCACTCCGTCCCCAACCTTCCTCTTTCTTTTGAACCGGTCAAAACACGTCTAGCTCCCGTTTTCACGTTTTCACGAATTTTCTCCCCATGCCGTACCTGTTGTTCGGGTCAAAATATGAATTTCGCCAAATTGCGTTTTCAAGCTCTAGCACTCCGTCCCCAACCTTCCTCTTTCATTTGAACCGGTCAAAACACGTCTAGCTCCCTTTTCACGTTTTCACGAATTTTCTCCCCATGCCGTACCTGTTGTTCGGGTCAAAATATGAATTTCGCCAAATTGCGTTTTCAAGCTCTAGCACTCCGTCCCCAACCTTCCTCTTTCATTTGAACCGGTCAAAACACGTCTAGCTCCATTTTCACGTTTTCACCCATTCTCTCCCCATGCCGTACCTGCTGTTCGGGGTCAAAATATGAATTTCGCCAAATTGCGTTTTCAAGCTCTAGCACTCCGTCCCCAACCTTCCTCTTTCATTTGAACCGGTCAAAACACGTCTAGCTCCATTTTCACGTTTTCACCCATTCTCTCCCCATGCCGTACCTATTTTCGGTCTCCGGGGTCAAAATATGAATTTCGCCAAATTGCGTTTTCAAGCTCTAGCACTCCGTCCCCAACCTTCCTCTTTCATTTGAACCGGTCAAAACACGTCTAGCTCCATTTTCACGTTTTCACGTTTTCACCCATTCTCTCCCCATGCCTGACCTTCTTGTTCGGCCTCCGGGGTCAAAATATGAATTTCGCCAAATTGCGTTTTCAAGCTCTAGCACTCCGTCCCCAACCTTCCTCTTTCATTTGAACCGGTCAAAACACGTCTAGCTCCATTTTCACGTTTTCACCCATTCTCTCCCCATGCCGTACCTACTGTTCGGCCTCCGGAGGGTCAAAATATGAATTTCGCCAAATTGCGTTTTCAAGCTCTAGCACTCCGTCCCCAACCTTCCTCTTTCATTTGAACCGGTCAAAACACGTCTAGCTCCATTTTCACGTTTTCACGAATTCTCTCCCCATGCCGTACCTGCTGTTCGGTCAAAATATGAATTTCGCCAAATTGCGTTTTCAAGCTCTAGCACTCCGTCCCCAACCTTCCTCTTTCATTTGAACCGGTCAAAACACGTCTAGCTCCATTTTCACGTTTTCACCCATTCTCTCCCCATGCCGTACCTACTTTTCGGCCTCCGGGAGGTCAAAATATGAATTTCTCCAAATACTGTTTCGACACTGTAGCCATCCATCTCCAACCTTCCTCTTTCATTTGAACCGGTCAAAACACGTCTAGCTTCCTTTTCACGAATTCTCACAACATGCCGTACCTGCTGTTCGGGTCAAAATATGAATTTCGCCAAATTGCGTTTTCAAGCTCTAGCACTCCGTCCCCAACCTTCCTCTTTCATTTGAACCAGGTCAAAACACGTCTAGCTCCATTTTCACTTTTTCACCCATTCTCTCCCCATGCCGTACCTACTGTTCGGCCTCCGGGAGGTCAAAATATGAATTTCGCCAAATTGCGTTTTCAAGCTCTAGCACTCCGTCCCCAACCTTCCTCTTTCATTTGAACCGGTCAAAACACGTCTAGCTCCATTTTCACGTTTTCACGAATTCTCTCCCCATGCCGTACCTGCTGTTCAGCCTCCGGGGTCAAATTATGAATTTCGTCAAATTGCGTTTTCAAGCTCTAGCACTCCGTCCCCAACCTTCCACTTTCATTTGAACCGGTCAAAACACGTCTGGCTCAACTTTCACGTTTTCACCTATTCTCACCCAATAGCGTCCCTCCTTTCCTCCGGGAGTTCAAAATATGAATTTCGCCAAATTCAGTTTTCAAGGTCTAGCCCTCCGTCCCCATCCTTCCTCTTTGATTTGAACAGTTCAAAAACATGTCTAGCTCAGTTTTTACGTTTTCACCTATTCCCACCCCATAGCCTACGTGCTTTTCGGCCTCCGGAAAGTCAAAATAAGAATATCTCGAAATCCAGTTTTGACACTCTAGCACTCCGTCCCCAACCTTCCTCTTTCATTTGAACAGGTCAAAACATGTCTAGCTCAATTTTCACGTTTTCACCTATTCTCACCCAATAGCGTCCCTCCTTTCCCTCCGGGAGATCAAAATATGAATTTCGCCAAATTGAGTTTTCATGGTCTAGCCCTCCGTCCCCATCCTTCCTCTTTGATTTGAACAGTTCAAAACATGTCTAGCTCCATTTTCACGTTTTCACCTATTCTCAAACCATAGGGTACCTACTTTTCGGCATCCGGAAGGTCAAAATAAGAATATCTCGAAATCCTGTTTTGACACTGTAGCCATCCGTCCCCCAATCTTCCTCTTTCATTCGAACCGATCAAAACACGTCTAGCTCAATTTTCACGTTTTCACCTATTCTCACAACATAGCGTACCTACTTTTCGGCCTCTGGAAGATCAAAATAAGAATATCTCGAAATACTGTTTCGACACTGTAGCCATCCGTCTCCAACCTTCCTCTTTCATTTGAACCGGTCAAAACATGTCTAGCTCCCTTTTCACGTTTTCACGAATTCTCTCCCCATGCCGAACCTGTTGTTCGAGCTCCGGGGGGTCAAAATATGAATTTCGCCAAATTGCGTTTTCAAGCTCTAGCACTCCGTCCCCAACCTTCCGCTTTCATTTGAACCGGTCAAAACACGTCTAGCTCAATTTTCACGTTTTCACCTATTCTCACGACATAGCGTACCTACTTCTCGGCTTCCGGGAAGTCAAAATATGAATTTCGCCAATATGGGTTTTCATGCTCTAGCACTCCGTCCCCAACCTTCCTCTTTCATTTGAACCGGTCAAAACACGTCTAGCTCCCTTTTCATGTTTTCACCTATTCTCACTCCATAGCGTACCTACTTTTCGGCCTCCGGAAGATCAAAATAAGAATATCTCGAAATACTGTTTCGACACTGTAGCCATCCGTCTCCAACCTTCCTCTTTCATTTGAATCGGTCAAAACATGTCTAGCTCCATTTTCACGTTTTCACCTATTCTCTCCTCAACATAGCGCACTTTACTTCGGCCTCAGATCAAAATATGAATTTCGCCAAAACGAATTTTCAAGCTCTAGCACTCCGTCCACATCCTTCCTCTTTCATTTGAACCAGTCAAAACATGTCTACCTCCATTTTCACGCTACTGTTCCTACTTTTCGGCGTCCGGGAGGTCAAAATATGAACTTCGCCAAATTGCGTTTTTCACGCTCTAGCACTCTGTCTCGAGCCTTCCTTTTTCATTTGAACCTGTCAAAACATGTCTAGCTCCCTTTTCACGTTTTCACCTATTCTCACTCCACAGGGTACCTACTTTTCGGCCTCCGAAGGTCAAAATAGGAATATCTCGAAATCCTGTTTTGACACTGTAGCCATCCGTCTTCAACCTTCCTCTTTCATTTGAATCGGTCAAAATGGTCTAGCTTCCTTTTCACGTTTTCACCCATTCTCACAACATAGCGTACCTGCTGTTCGGGTCAAAATATGAATTTCGCCAAATTGCGTTTTCAAGCTCTAGCACTCCGTCCCCAACCTTCCTCTTTCATTTGAACCGGTCAAAACACGTCTAGCTCCCTTTTCACTTTCTCACGAATTCTCTCCCCATGCCGTACCTGCTGTTCGGCCTCCGGCGCAGGTCAAAATATGAATTTCGCCAAATTGCGTTTTCAAGCTCTAGCACTCCGTCCCCAACCTTCCTCTTTCATTTGAACCGGTCAAAACACGTCTAGCTCAATTTTCACGTTTTCACGAATTCTTTACCCATGCCGAACCTGTTGACCTCCGAAGGTCAAAATAAGAATATCTCGAAATCCTGTTTTGACACTGTAGCCATCCGTCTTCATCCTTCCTCTTTCATTTGAATCTGTCAAAAATGGTCTAGCTCCCATTTCACGTTTTTCACGAATTCTCACAACATAGCATACATGTTGTTCGGGTCAAAATATGAATTTCGCCAAATTGCGTTTTCAAGCTCTAGCACTCCGTCCCCAACCTTCCTCTTTCATTTGAACCGGTCAAAACACGTCTAGCTACCTTTTCACGTTTTCACGAATTCTCTCCCCATGCCGAACCTGTTGTTCGGCCTCGAAGGTCAAAATATGAATTTCGTCAAATTGCGTTTTCAAGCTCTAGCACTCCGTCCCCAACCTTCCACTTTCATTTGAACCGGTCAAAACACGTCTAGCTCAACTTTCACGCTTTCACCTATTCTCACCCAATAGCGTCCCTCCTTTCCTCCGGGAGTTCAAGATATGAATTTCGCCAAATTCAGTTTTCAAGGTCTAGCCCTCCGTCCCCATCCTTCCTCTTTGATTTGAACAGTTCAAAACATGTCTAGCTCAGTTTTTACGTTTTCACCTATTCCCATCCCATAGCCTACGTGCTTTTCGGCCTCCGGAAAGTCAAAATAAGAATATCTCGAAATCCAGTTTTGACACTCTAGCACTCCGTCCCCAACCTTCCTCTTTCATTTGAACCGGTCAAAACATGTCTAGCTCAATTTTCACGTTTTCACCTATTCTCACTCAATAGCGTCCCTCCTTTCCTCCGGGAGATCAAAATATGAATTTCGCCAAATTGAGTTTTCATGGTCTAGCCCTCCGTCCCCAACCTTCCTCTTTCATTTGAACCAGTCAAAACATGTCTAGCTCAATTTTCACGTTTTCACCTATTCTCACTCCATAGCATACCTACTTTTCGGTCTCCGGAAGGTCAAAATAAGAATATCTCGAAATACTGTTTTGACACTGTAGCCATCCGTCCCCAACCTTCCTCTTTCATTTGAACCGGTCAAAACATGTCTAGCCTCAATTTTCACGTTTTCACCTATTCTCACCCCATAGCGTCCCTACTTTTCGGTCTCCGGGAGATCAAAATATGAATTTCGCCAAATTCCGTTTTCACCCTCTAGCACTCCGATACGAAACTTTCTCTTTCATTTGAACAGGTCAAAACATGACTAGCTCAATTTTCACGTTTTCACCAATTCTCTTCCCATACCGTTCCTACTTTCTGGTCTCCGGGAGGTCAACATATGAATTTCGCCAAATTGAGTTTTCAAGGTCTAGCCCTCCGTCCCCATCCTTCCTCTTTGATTTGAACAGTTCAAAACATGTCTAGCTCAATTTTCACCTTTTCACCTATTCTCACCCAATAGCGTCCCTACTTTTCGGTCTCCGGGAGATCAAAATAAGAATTTCGCCATATTGAGTTTTCAAGCTCTAGCACTCCGTCCCCAACCTTCCGCTTTCATTTGAACCGGTCAAAACACGTCTAGCTCAATTTTCACGTTTTCACCTATTCTCACGACATAGCGTACCTACTTCTCGGCTTCCGGGAAGTCAAAATATGAATTTCGCCAATATGGGTTTTCATGCTCTAGCACTCCGTCCCCAACCTTCCTCTTTCATTTGAACCGGTCAAAACACGTCTAGCTCCCTTTTCATGTTTTCACCTATTCTCACTCCATAGCGTACCTACTTTTCGGCCTCCGGAAGATCAAAATAAGAATATCTCGAAATACTGTTTCGACACTGTAGCCATCCGTCTCCAACCTTCCTCTTTCATTTGAATCGGTCAAAACATGTCTAGCTCCATTTTCACGTTTTCACCTATTCTCACAACATAGCGTACCTACTTCTCGGCCTCAGGTACGTGAAAATATGAATTTCGCCAAAACGAATTTTGAAGCTCTAGCACTCCGTCCACATCCTTCCTCTTTCATTTGAACCAGTCAAAACATGTCTACCTCCATTTTCACGCTACTGTTCCTACTTTTCGGCGTCCGGGAGGTCAAAATATGAACTTCGCCAAATTGCGTTTTCACGCTCTAGCACTCTGTCTCGAGCCTTCCTTTTTCATTTGAACCTGTCAAAACATGTCTAGCTCCCTTTTCACGTTTTCACCTATTCTCACTCCACAGGGTACCTACTTTTCGGCCTCCGAAGGTCAAAATAGGAATATCTCGAAATCCTGTTTTGACACTGTAGCCATCCGTCTTCAACCTTCCTCTTTCATTTGAATCGGTCAAAAATGGTCTAGCTTCCTTTTCACGTTTTCACCCATTCTCACAACATAGCGTACCTGCTGTTCGGGGTCAAAATATGAATTTCGCCAAATTGCGTTTTCAAGCTCTAGCACTCCGTCCCCAACCTTCCTCTTTCATTTGAACCGGTCAAAACACGTCTAGCTCCCTTTTCACTTTCTCACGAATTCTCTCCCCATGCCGTACCTGCTGTTCGGCCTCCGGCAGGTCAAAATATGAATTTCGCCAATTTGCGTTTTCAAGCCCTAGCACTCCGTCCCCAACCTTCCTCTTTCATTTGAACCGGTCAAAACACGTCTAGCTCAATTTTCACGTTTTCACGAATTCTTTACCCATGCCGAACCTGTTGACCTCCGAAGGTCAAAATAAGAATATCTCGAAATCCTGTTTTGACACTGTAGCCATCCGTCTTCATCCTTCCTCTTTCATTTGAATCTGTCAAAAATGGTCTAGCTCCCATTTCACGTTTTCACGAATTCTCACAACATAGCATACATGTTGTTCGGGGTCAAAATATGAATTTCGCCAAATTGCGTTTTCAAGCTCTAGCACTCCGTCCCCAACCTTCCTCTTTCATTTGAACCGGTCAAAACACGTCTAGCTACCTTTTCACGTTTTCACGAATTCTCTCCCCATGCCGAACCTGTTGTTCGGCCTCCGGGGGGTCAAAATATGAATTTCGTCAAATTGCGTTTTCAAGCTCTAGCACTCCGTCCCCAACCTTCCACTTTCATTTGAACCGGTCAAAACACGTCTAGCTCAACTTTCACGTTTTCACCTATTCTCACCCAATAGCGTCCCTCCTTTCCTCCGGGAGTTCAAGATATGAATTTCGCCAAATTCAGTTTTCAAGGTCTAGCCCTCCGTCCCCATCCTTCCTCTTTGATTTGAACAGTTCAAAACATGTCTAGCTCAGTTTTTACGTTTTCACCTATTCCCATCCCATAGCCTACGTGCTTTTCGGCCTCCGGAAAGTCAAAATAAGAATATCTCGAAATCCAGTTTTGACACTCTAGCACTCCGTCCCCAACCTTCCTCTTTCATTTGAACCGGTCAAAACATGTCTAGCTCAATTTTCACGTTTTCACCTATTCTCACTCAATAGCGTCCCTCCTTTCCTCCGGGAGATCAAAATATGAATTTCGCCAAATTGAGTTTTCATGGTCTAGCCCTCCGTCCCCAACCTTCCTCTTTCATTTGAACCAGTCAAAACATGTCTAGCTCAATTTTCACGTTTTCACCTATTCTCACTCCATAGCATACCTACTTTTCGGTCTCCGGAAGGTCAAAATAAGAATATCTCGAAATACTGTTTTGACACTGTAGCCATCCGTCCCCCAACCTTCCTCTTTCATTTGAACCGGTCAAAACATGTCTAGCTCAATTTTCACGTTTTCACCTATTCTCACCCCATAGCGTCCCTACTTTTCGGTCTCCGGGAGATCAAAATATGAATTTCGCCAAATTCCGTTTTCACCCTCTAGCACTCCGATACGAAACTTTCTCTTTCATTTGAACAGGTCAAAACATGACTAGCTCAATTTTCACGTTTTCACCAATTCTCTTCCCATACCGTTCCTACTTTCTGGTCTCCGGGAGGTCAACATATGAATTTCGCCAAATTGAGTTTTCAAGGTCTAGCCCTCCGTCCCCATCCTTCCTCTTTGATTTGAACAGTTCAAAACATGTCTAGCTCAATTTTCACCTTTTCACCTATTCTCACCCAATAGCGTCCCTACTTTTCGGTCTCCGGGAGATCAAAATAAGAATTTCGCCATATTGAGTTTTCAAGGTCTAGCCCTCCGTCCCCATTCTTCCTCTTTGATTTGAACAGTTCAAAACATGTCTAGCTCTATTTTCACCTATTCTCACCCCATAGCGTCCCTACTTTTCGGCCTCCATGATATAAACATATGAATTTCGCCAAATTGCGTTTTCACCCTCTAGCACTCCCTTCCCAACCTTCCTCTTTCATTTGAACTGGTCAAAACACGTCTAGCTCAATTTTCACTTGTTCACCTATTTTCACCCCATAGCGTCCCTACTTTTCGGCCTCAGGGGGAGATCAAAATATGAATTTCGCCAAATTGCGTTTTCACCCTCTAGCACTCCGTTCCCAATCTTCCTCTTTCATTTGAACCGGTCAAAACACGTCTAGCTCAATTTTCACGTTCTCACCTATTCTCACCCCATAGTGTCCCTACTTTTCGGCCTCCATGATATCAAAATATGAATTTCGCCAAATTGCGTTTTCACCCTCTAGCACTCCCTTCCCAACCTTCCTCTTTCATTTGAACTGGTCAAAACACGTCTAGCTCAATTTTCACTTGTTCACCTATTCTCACCCCATATCGTCCCTACTTTTCGGCCTCCTGGAGATCAAAATATGAATTTCGCCAAATTCCGTTTTCACCCTCTAGCACTCCGTCCCCAACGTTCCTCTTTCATTTGAACCGGTCAAAACATGTCTAGCTCAATTTTTACGTTTTCACCTATTCTCACTCCATAGCCTACGTGCTTTTCGGCCTCCGGAAGGTCAAAATAAGAATATCTCGAAATCCTGTTTTGACACTGTAGCCATCCGTCCCCAACCTTCCTCTTTCATTTGAAGCGGTCAAAACATGTCTAGCTCAATTTTCACGTTTTCACCTATTCTCACCCCATAGCGTCCCTACTTTTCGGCCTCCATGAGATCAAAATATGAATTTCGCGCCAAATTGCGTTTTCACCCTCTAGCACTCTGTTCCCAATCTTCCTCTTTCATTTGAACCGGTAAAAACATGTCTAGCTCCATTTTTACGTTTTCATCTATTCTCACTCCATAGCATATCTACTTTTCGGCCTCTGGAAGGTCAAAATAAGAATATCTCGAAATCCTGTTTTGACACTGCAGCCACCCGTCCCCAACCTTCCTCTTTCATTTGAACTGGTCAAAACATGTCTAGCTCAATTTTCACGTTTTCACCTATTCTCACCCCATAGCGTCCCTACTTTTCGGCCTCAGGGGGAGATCAAAATATGAATTTCGCCAAATTGCGTTTTCACCCTCTAGCACTCCGTTCCCAATCTTCCTCTTTCATTTGAACCGGTCAAAACACGTCTAGCTCAATTTTCACGTTTTCACCTATTCTCACCCCATAGCGTACCTACTTTTCGGCCTCAGGAACGTCAAAATATGCACTTTGCCGAATCCAGTTTTGACACTCTAGCACTCCGTCCCCAACCCAGCTTCCTGTTTCATTTGAACCGGTCAAAACACGTCTAGCTCCATTTTCACGGTTTCACCTATTCTCACCCCACAGCGCACCTACTTTTCGGCCTCCGAGAGGTCAAAATATGACTTTTGACGAATCGCATTTTGACACTCCAGCACTTCATAACAAACCTTTCTATTTCATTTGAACCAGTCAAATCTTGTCTAGCTCAATTTTCATATTCTTACATATTCTCACCCCATTTCGGCCTCCGGAAGGTCAAAATATGAACTTCGCCAAATCGCGTTTTGACGCTCTAGCACTGTCCCCAACCTTCCTCTTTTATTGGAACCGGTCAAAACATATCTAGCTCATTTTTCATGTTTTCACCTATTCTCACCCCAGAGCGTACCTACTTTTCGGCCTCCGGAAGGTCATAATATGAATTTCGCCAAATCGCATTTTGACGCTCTAGCACTCCGTCACGAACCTTCCTCTTTCATTTTAACCGGTCAAAACATGTCTAGCTCAATTTTCACGTTTTCACCTATTCTCACTCCATAGCGTCCCTACTTTTCAGCTTCCGGAAGGTCAGAATATGAATTTCGCCAAATCGCGTTTTGAAGCTCTAGCATTCCGTTCCCAATCTTCCTCTTTCATTTGAACCGGTCAAAACACGTTTAGCTCCATTTTCACGTTTTCACCTATTCTCACCCGATACCGTACCTACTTTTCGGCGTCCGAGAGGACAAAATATGAATTTCGCCAAATTGTGTTTTCACGCTCTAGCACTCCGTCACGAAACTTTCTAGTCACACTGTAGTCATACTGTATACAATTGTGATCACATTATGCTCAGTTTACAGACACAATGCGATGACAATGTAGTCACACTCTGTGCAATGGTTATTATCACATTACGTCAGTACGTAGTCACACTGTTAAAATGTTGAATGTACTATAGTTAAAATGTAACAATATAGTTCTAGTTTACTCACCAGGTAATCATTCTGTGGAAAATGTAGGCACAATGAATATAGTTAGATCTAGGTTGTCTTCAGCAACCCATGCTTGTCGTAAGAGGCCACTAACGGGATCGGGTGGTCAGACTCGCTGACACATGTCATCGTATCCCGATTGCGTAAATCGATTCTCATACTGGTGATCACTGGATTGTCTGGTTCAGACCCGATTATCTACAGTCGGCTGCCATATAGCTGGAATATTGCTGTGTGGGGCGTTAAATAACAAACAAAACACAATTTAGTTACACTGTAGCCATAAACAGCAGTATTTGTGATCTATGTATAAATATTTACACATTTTATGTTCAGAAATACGAATATGATTGAAAACATCTTTGTGTGTCATTCCAGATCGCACCACCATGTACTGCCAGCTGGGCTTTTTAATATATATAGTTCCGTCATCCGTGGAACCTGATGAATAAACAACCTATTAAACTGAAGGCTAATGTCTTGGAACACATAAAGGAGAGAATTTAGCGATGTCAGCTTCTTTATTTTGTGTTCCTCAAAATAAATAAGTTGGCATCCATAAATTCTCGCCTTTATTAAGGCTACTGTTATGTCAGTATGCCCCACGGTCATCGCACATCGCAATGGCAAGATCAGAACAGAGGCAATATACAGCAAGATGGCGGCATCCGTAGGCGGTGCTGGGAACAGCTCCGTCTCTCACAACACCCCTTGCCAGGAACCAGTTACCGACCACCGCTAAACTTCGATCTCTTTGTAAAGCAGTTTGTTGGGTGGGGACATCATCATGAGGCCAAACACTTACGGTTTCTGCTTAAGCACACTCTTGAAATGGTCAGCGCTCATTTTGTAATTTCAACTGGACATGTAGTAGATCTTCCCAAGTTTCTTCATAAATCGTTGTATAGCGAACCTTTGTTTCTCCGGACTTGGTAATACGGACAACTTCTCTTCAGGCGATTATATTACGGCCGAGAGCACCTATGTGTATTTAATGTCATGTGTATTAAATGTGTATACAATGCCGAGAATAGCTTAAACGGCGTAAAGCAATATGTATTGATTCATAACTACTTACTAATTATTCGTTAATCCGAACGTTTGTCTGTCCGGGTTAACAGGGTTGTATTTGATATTAGTTTCAAAACAAAACGTTAAGTACTCTAGGTTACAAACTCTGTAGAGTTGTCTTCCTTTAGCAGTTGCACGATTTGATTCTCATGGGTTCAAAGTATAGATGTGTCCCGTGTATGATTGGTCAACACACGTATTTATCGGGTCACCAAAGTATCAACGTATAAGACCTTCTTCATTTTGGGCTTTCATGCCACGGGAATCCTTCTCCATATTTATAAGAAATCTCTGCTAAATTCGCTCATGTACCTGGCCAGATACATAAAATCTTCGTCGGTTTGGGCTGACATCAATGTAAACATTAAGCTGACACGCTGCGTCTACTGAAAGACCATTCACAGCAGCGTTGATCCCATCTCTATGTTCTCCGTTTTAGACAAAATGGACCCGTGAAGACCCGGGATAGAATAGGTCTTCAGCAACCCATGCTAGCCACAAAAGGCGACTGTGCTTGTCGTAAGAGGCGACTAATGGGATCGGGTGGTCAGACTCGCTGACTTGGTTGACACATATCATCGGTTCCAAATTGCGCAGATCGATGCTCATGCTGTTGATCACTGGATTGTCTGGTCCAGACTCGATTATTTACAGACCGCCGCCATATAGCTGGAATATTGCTGAGTGCGGCGTAAAACTAAACTCACTCACTCACTCACTCAGACAAAATGTAGGTATAACTTACTAGTAACTTGGCAACATGATGGATTGTTTAGTAAATGATATCTATTTGAATGTGACATCAGTAGATCCTGACGGGCGTCCTTGGCTTCTTTTGATTAAAGAAGAAGACTTTTTATGGCTAGATAAATTCTTTATTGCAATAGATGCGACGTTTCGATTTAGATGCTTACACCATCATCAAGCAAACGACATTGCACCTATTCATTTGCTTGATTACCTTGTTAGGATCTACACCGAAACATCGCATCTATTGCAATATAGATGTTGTCTGTCCATAAAAACAAAATCCTCATCATCATGTCAGCTTCTAAAAACGCCCCTTAAAGAAGATCGTTTGGGTAGTATATACTATATGAATTAACAGGATAGTATTGCAACACAACAAAATTTAAAATATCAGTGAAATGTATACATGTTCACGTCTACCTTAACAATCTGTATAGAAAACTGGGCACGGTTCCTCAAAGCGATCTTAGCGCTAAGGCGATCGTGACCATATTTTAACATGGGCGTACGGTATACCGGTAATAGGAGGGCTGAGATCGCTTTGTGTAACGGGGCCTTGGAAATGTACCTATGGACCTGAGTGAAGTACTTACTGTGTGGCGTCCGGTATGGGATCGATAGAACTCGATGTACTAGTTCTATTTTAATACAGTTTACATTATATTATATACAATATTATATGCAGTGTACGTGTATATTTTTAAATTCTGATAGTTTTGAAATAAAATCATATGTCAAAAGTTTATTTCCGTTGGTATGTTAATGGTCCAGGGTGGAAGGGGGCCGTGCTTGTCCCGCTTGACATTGTCTTCCCCAGACAAGGGAGCTCACTCCCTACTAAAGTCCAGTTTCCTCCCTTGATACATTGGGCTGAGATTTCGTTGCTCGATCGTAGCGCCACCAGTGGCTATTACTAGTTACGGCCCTTCTATATTAATCCTATTTTATCATTTTGATTGACGATTTAACTTTTGACGGGATACCCGTGAAGATCCGAGCAAGACTGGTTTTCAGTCGTAAGCGGCGACTAATGAATCGGGTGGTCTGGCTCGCTGACTTGGCTGACACATGTCATCGTACCCAAACAACTTAGATCGATGCTCATGCTGTTGATCACTGGATTGTCTGGTCCAGGCTCGATTATTTACAGACCGCCGCCATATAGCTGGAATATTGCTGAGTGCGGCGTTTAACAACAGATAAACAAACAAACAAAGCAGACGGGAAATCGTACAGCCATGAGTGGGAAGTACGGATCCACTCGGATTAGTCCGTTACCTACATGACACCTCGGTCAATACCAAATCGTGACATTGCACCATTTCACTATAGCATCTCGACTGTGTACCTGCTTATATAGTTTGAACAACCTGACGGCTGATTTTTTAGAAATGTTTTTAATGATTAATATATAGAATTTATATCAAATAGCGCTTTTGTATGGACCGCCGGCACCGCCGCCACATTGGGTTGTATAACAAAATGGTTAACTTCAATATGGGTTGTTCCCAATGACCTGGACTGAGATGAGCCGACACAATGCAACCAAGGGGAGATAATTCAAAGTCGTGACGTATGTGCAAACATTTCTTTAACAAGTTCTGCTGCGTGAACGGCCGTTCCCCAACTCAAACTGATGCCAGTCGTCCCGTGACCGTAGTTATGCACAACCTTGAAAATGAGATCAACGTTCAGGAGTGAGTGAGTGAGTTTAGGTTTACGCCGCTTTTAGCAATATTCCAGTAATATCACGGCGGGGACACCAGAAATGGGCTTCACACATTGCACCCATGTTAGGAATCGAACCCGGGTCTTCGGCGTGACGAGCCAACGCTTTAACCACAAGGCTAACGCACCGCCCTACCTACGTTTAGGAGACTAGCGTTTATTCATTATTTAATAACGCATTACAGAGAAGACTCGCTAACGCCATTTAGTGTCGGTAGAGTAGTGAAAGCGTTCCTTTGAGCGCATTATTACCCAGCCTCTTAAGTCTTATCCCACCGGGTGCCCATTCACTGCAGGGTGAGCACAGGCGATTTTGAACAAACTCACATGCCTAAGGGTACAATGTGGAAAGTACATCCCTGATGTTCTCCGTTATATAAAAGCACTCACCTAACTGGCCCCCAATGACCCCTATGTACAGACGAATTCTTGATGGCTCAGGCATAAATGTTACGCTGCTTGTCTCGAAGTACGGATACCTCGTCATAACGCAGTGGTGCCGTAGATTTCGAGTGAGGTTGATTGTCATTTCCATGTTTGCAATACTCGTGAAATGAATACATTTGAGTGAGTATGGTTATACGCCGCTTTTAGCAATATACTAGCAATATTTAGCAATATTCTAGCAGGGGCACCAGAAATGGTCTTCACACATTGTACCCATGTGGGGAATCGAACCCCACAGTCGCTGAATCGGTCATCAGCGTGAAGAGCGAGCGAATGCTTTAATTACTAGGCTACCCCACCGCCCCGAAAACATTTAAGAGCCACGATGCCAGCTATATTGTGTTTGCACGATACGAAGACAGTCCCGTCTGCTAACTATGGGAAAGACGATCATTCAACTGAAATAGAAGCCAGTTGCATTGTTTTGTCAAAAAAGAAAGACTATGTGAAACATACAAGCCCAGTGAGATTTAAACGATCTAAAAATATCTTTGATATATACTGATATTGATTATGTGTTAAGTCCCCTGGGCAATTTGAACACACGTATATACAGCATATGTGGAACATACAAACCCACCGACTCTCAATCAGTCTGAACATATCTTTGATACATATTGATTGTATAAATATACTCAGCAGCTTACAAAACGTCAGTACGAATTCAAAATTAGATAGTCACTGTAATCAAATCATTACAGAAATAGACATAATAAGCGGATCAAACACAGTTTTTGTGTACAATATCTTGACACATCAATGAATAATTCAGCACAATTTCAAGACATTACGTGAACGTTTGCAGTCCATTCAGACCCTTGACTTCAGTATCTAGTGTGACCACCACGAGCGGCAATAACTACAGCACAGCGTCTAAGCATAGAGTACATCAATCGATTGATGGAGGCCATTGGCACCTTTAACCACACTTTGAGAAAGGCCTGGTGCAATAAATCGGCTGTGTTCGGCCTTGGTATGACATTAATCAGTCTCCTCTGAATTTCATCCCAAAGATGTTCAGCTGGGATTAAATCAGGACTAAGGGCTGGCCACTGCATAATGTTGACACTGTTCTGCTGTAGGAAGTCCCGTGTAGCTCTGGCAGTATTGGCCAGGGCGTTATCATGCTGGAAAATGTTGTTCCGGTGACGTGTAAAATGTGGTATGACGTTGGGTCTGAGAGCTTGGTCGATGTAGCGCACCGCTGTGATGCCGCCTATTCTCCCTGGACCAAGGTTCTGGAACACCACAGGACCCACTCTCTTGTTCAGGCCTATTCCACCCCATACCATGATGCTTGCATCTCTCCATGAGTCTCTTTCCATAACACATTGGTCTGAGTAACGCTGGCCACGTCGTCGCCATATTCTTGTTCTGCCCACTGCAGTTGATACGCAGTACCGACTCTCATCTGTGAACAGAACAGTTCCCCATTGCCTGTATCGCCAGTGTTGGTGTTGTAGGGCAAACTGTAGACGTTCACGCCGATGAAGAGGGGTGAGGAAAGGTCCACGGTAAGGTCTACGGCAATGGAGGTTCCCGCTGTTAAGACGTCGCCGTACTGTATCAGTACTGATTGGTCTTCCATGTGTTCTCACTGTGTGGGGTGCCTGCATGAAGGGATTCTGTACATGCTGTCGCACAACATGGCGGTCTTGTCGGGGGCGATCATTTGTGGTTTTGGTGGCCCGGACATTTTGCTGCAGCCTGTAGATGGTCCGAACGTCGACCTGGAAGTGATTGGCAACGCCTTGTGCAGTGTGGCCAGCTTCAAGTCTTCCTAGCGTCTGGTTCCTCTGAGCTGTCGTGAGTCGCGGCACCCTGCTGACGTTGTAATGTGAATGTTTCAACCAGGTTTGGGGATGCATTTTATAGGGCTGGTCTTTGTGAACAGCATGTGCAACATGAGTTGCATGAAAAACATCTCCGAGATCAGGTTGCGTTTTTGAGACCATTTCCTTGGTTCCATTCTGAATTTGGGAAGGAATGTCTTTGCTCAGGTAAAGTTGAAGATGTTGTCACAAATATACAATTAAAACATTAAATGAGTTTACTGCGAAGGAAAATTCCAAACTGACGTTTCATTTGCTGCTTAGTATATAATCCACAAAACCATTTCATAACCATAAGAAATTTCTGCTGAAGGGCTGTGTTATCATTTTATTCCCAAAGAGGTTACTCCTGTCATATCTTCCTACGTAACCTCTGTTCTAATACGGCCCTTTCATGGTGTGAGCGTTCAAGACTCGTGATTGGAGGCAATCAGATTTAGTTGTGCAATCAGCGACGTTGTTTCAAAAGTAATCATTCGCAAGGCCTCGGTAATTTCGGTATGCTTCGAGAAAACTAAACTTCTTCCCCTGCGTGATGCGCAAACGTTTCTTCTAGACAGAACTCAGTCATGTTATGGTGGATCAGTGGCGTCTCCATCGCCCTCGCTGACAACGGACAAGCTAGCCATTAAACGTCTTGTGTGTAACATCAACACAAGTCCCCGGCAGATGGGGGATATTTGTGGCCCCACATCTGCTTGTGTTAGTGAAGTTGAATCTAAGTCGATATAACACGTGTTCTGATTGGATAGAAAGAAGGGAGATAATTCGTGTTGCGATCTTTTGCCGCTAGGGGATTTTACGAGAACCGGGTAATATGGCCGTATTGGAACAGAGGTTCGTAGGAAGATATGACAAGTAACCTCTGTGGGAAAAGAATGCTGTGTTATATGGACCACTGATAATGATGGGCGAAACGATCTCAAGCACTGGCTTAGGTCGTCAATGTTTACATTGGAAAATTACGTGAAGATCTTAGTACAAATAGGGATTTGAATTGCACATCACATATTTCATTTGAACTCCTGCCTTGAGGCTCTTGTTTCCATATCGGATGACCTCATGGTCATACAGCAGTGAGTTTTGTCGAATTTGTTTTTCGTTTAACGCCGAACTCAGCAATATTCTTGTCGTAAGAGGCGACTAATGGGATCGGGTGGTCAGGCTCGCTGACTTGGTTGACACATGTCATCGGTTCCCAATTGCGCAGATCGATGCTCATGCTGTTGATCACTGGATTGTGAGGTCCAGACTCGATTATTTACAGACCGCCGCCATATAGATGGGATATTGCTGTGTGCGGCGTAAAACTAAACTCACTCACTTGATCTGACCCCAAAATGAAAAACACTTCCAAAATGAGTGAAAACAGTTGCCAAAACACTGCAAACACAATGAACCACCACACATATGGCTTCCGCAACAAATGCATCACCATCACACGAATAATTATTTCATGGATCATATTCAGCCACCATCCTACCGATGAGATCATCGGATTGTTCTGACATTGAAAACGACAATCCAAATACTTGCTGACCTTAGGGTAGTCTGTCTCACAGTCCCTGAACCACATTATTTTCCCTACCGTCAAGCTCTATCTGCAGTGTTCATGCCCTGAATAAAGCAAGTCTAGATTTCCTCAGGTTCTGAATCTGGTCTCCCTAGCTGGGGCTCCTTTTTAATTTAAATGGGTTTATTTGTTAGTATCAAAATCAAATATACGGCATCTATTCAGAGACTCAGCGTTAGTCTTACCTTAAGGATACAAGTAAGAAGTTACACAGAATTATCCCTCTTGCATAGAAATACGTCTCACCTTCTTTCCAAAATCCTTTGTTTAGAAGTAAACGATACAGCAGATCCCAAATACTGTATCTGAAGAATTTATTACGTCCGCCATCCAGCGTGGCTTCACACACCTTTATAATCTTTAGTGTGTCAGTAAAGCTGTTGCTGTCATATCAGTTGGTCACTGACTTCACAGAGTTAAAGTGAGTGAGTGAACATATTTTACGCCGCTTTTACCAATATTCTAGCAATATCACGGCGAGGGATACCAGAAATGGGCTTAACACATTGTGCTCATGTGGGGAATCAACCCCGGGTATCGGCGTGAAAGATCTCCGACACTACACAGATCCTTTAACCGTCCGGCTACCCCCACCGACCCTCTGAGTTACACATTCCTGTCTGCCTTTGTAGTAAGCGATCTTAGCAATCTTAGATCGTAACTCCCATACCTTAAAATACATTTTTAATTCATTCTCTAGGGTGTGGGCAGGGTTGCGGTGTGGGAGGGAGTGATTGTTTTCTCTTTCCAGATGTCAAGGGAATATCAAGTACCTTGAGTGGAGGCCATAGCTTTGTGAAGTTTCTCCCAGATGTCCTTAGACGTATCATGGCGCACGCTGGTGCTGTAATCCCCGACAGTCTTGAAGCCTCCAATACCAACGTTGTCCACACTGAAACAATCAACGATGTTTTTACTGTTTATGTAACGTGCAAGTTTACGGTGAAAAAACCGTAACCGACTGTCTGGTTCAGAATCGTTTATTTATAGACGGTCATCATGTAGCCACAGTTCCCGACATCAGATTCCCGATACTACCCATATCCTGATATCAGATTCCCAACACTACCCATATCCTGATATCAGATTCCCGACACTACCCATATCCTGATATCAGATTCCCAACACTACCTATATCCTGATATCAGATTCCCGACACTACCCATATCCTGATATCAGATTCCCGACACTACCCATATCCTGATATCAGATCCCCGACACTACCCATATCCTGATATCAGATTCCCAACACTACCCATATCCTGATATCAGATCCCCGACACTACCTATATCCTGATATCAGATTACCGACACTACACAGATCCAAGACACTACAAAATTCCCGACACTGCACAGATCTTGATATCATATTCCCGATACTACACAGATCCAAGACGCTACACGGATCCCTGACACTACACAAATTCCCGACACTACACAGATCCTGATATCGGATTCCCGACACTACACAGATCCAAGACACTACACGGATCCTCGACACTACACAGATCCAAGACACCACCCATATCCTGATATCAGATTCCAAACACTACACAGATCCAAGACACTACACGGATCCCCGACACTACAAAAATTCCCGACACTGCATAGATCCTGATATCAAATCCCTGACACTACACAGACCCCTATCGCAGAGGTCAGCTGCAATAAAATGTCTAATAGCGTTTATAACATGTTTGCAAATAAGAGCCCCTGCCACAAACAACTTCCATGTCTTACTTGTGGATAAAGTAGAATGAGTTCGAGCTGTGTAGGAAGTGTTTCACCCATGGAGCGGACACCTGCAGGTGAGAAAGAGACAAAATATATTGTTTCCAGAGGCGATGGGGTAGCCTAGTGGTTAAAGCATTCGCTCGTCACGCCGGGTTCGATTCCCCACATGGGTACAATGTGTGAAGCCAATTTCTGGTGTCCCAATCGAGCTATTGCTGGAATATTGCTAAAAGTGGCGTAAAACTAAACTCAACCACTCTTTTGTTTCCCCCAACCTACGTTTAGTTGAACTTGCACATAAAGATATTTTCAATTACCGACCAAGTATGCTTGGGGAAACACTCTGCAAACCGTGAAGTGAGTGAGTATGGTTATACGCCGTATTTAGCAATAGCGTAACAATATCACGGCAGTTGACAGTATTAATGGTTTTGCAAGGCACTCTAACGAAAGCAACTCGCATTACATTTGCATGTACGGGGTTAATTTAAATAATTACACTATGTGCATAGAATAACGACTGCTCGACGGTAAATGGACCAGTGGCTACACTTGTTTAAGGTAAGAGGGGCGGTGGGGTGGTTTAGTGGTTAAAGCGTTCGCTCGTCACGCTGAAGACCCGGGTTCGATTCCTAACATGAGTACAATGTGTGAAGCCCATTTCTGGTGTCCCCCGCCGTGATATTGCTGAAAGTAAACTCACTCACTTTAAAGGTAAGTCACGAAAGACAATCGAGCTGGTGACGTATTTAGGTCAGGGTGAACTGTTCCACTGTCATCACGGAGTGTTTTCAGGTGGGTCAAACACATAGGTGATGCTATTCATTTATTGGTGTCGAAAGCCTCAGATCCCAAAGTCTCCGGATCCGCGCCAACCCCGCTCACCCAGATATTTTGTTTATTCATCCTTGGGTTTCCACTCTCACCCATCCTCAGCATCTGTCCCCTCATTGGCTGCAACTTCTCGTCTCCAGTCAGGGCCTTGGCCCCTAAACCAGCACAGTTAACCACCACGTCATACTCGCCTTCAAGCTGTGAAAATGAAGGAAAACCTTTGTGGCATGTCACTGAATTATATTTAACAGGAACTTTCAGTCATCAGTCATGAGTAATACTGAGTTTCAACAATCCCATTTTCACATATATACTGACCGCCAAAAGAAACGTGAAGTTCATCAATATCTACTCTGACGTAAATCTACAGTGTTGAATAGGTTTCTCATACCCTGAATACTGTTTTTCACGGCAAAAGACAAAATGATTACCACAAACGCAGCATACGTGACGTCACACATCACTTAACTGTACAGCCATTGCGCAAAACTATCACCAACACGACCTGTTCTGCGCAGCCTATCCGGCTAGCGAGAACGCGTGTTCATTGCAGTCATTGTTTCGCCTTATTTTGAATGCAAAGGGTAATTTTAAAACTATATATTTATTTGAATGTATTTTCTAACATTGACACCCTTCCAACTGATATTTGTTGGTGCACTAAAGCATATTGTTGTCACGGATTCGATGGATGTATCACGTTTATAGTGTTTACTTGAGGGAGCAAAATGTAAATCGGCAAAAGTGCTGCTTTTTTCATTCAATAAAGGACGATTCTTGAAAATCCTTGGTTATATCTTAAAAGGAACTGTTTTATAGAATACACCTATAGTGTGCCGATATTAGGGCTGTGTGTTGGCAAATAAACTGTATTGCAATATATAGCGATTCAGGTAACCGTATTGCGATACGTATTGTGATATACTGGGAACTAAGTGTCTAACAGTGAGTGACACTAATTGTGGATATCAATCCTATTTTCTACATTTTAAGTGCCATAACCTATATGTTATGGTTCTGATAACAGCAATCTCAAAATTAGGTTGCATAATCAGGGATTCTATTTTCTTTTTTTTACAATTTATAACATATACGAGACTTTCATGTCAAAATCCGACTATGTCGGACGTGCGACATTTTTCTCATGTTGTGTTCGTATTATTTCGACCGCCTTCGTGGTGTAGTGGTTAGAGCGTCCGCACGGAGAGCGGAAGGTCGCGGGTTCGACCCCCGACCGCGTCATACCAAAGGACGCTAAAATATAGCACTTGTTGGTCCCTGCCTGGCGCTCGCTATTAATGGGTAAAACAAGGACTGGTCGGCTCGGAGTCAGTAAAATGTGTCTGAGTGGGGTATTCATGCTTCACTGCGGCATGGTATCACAGTGGGCTAGCACTATAAAACCAGCTTAAGTCTGGGCTAGTACAAGGGCTACACACAAACACGCATGCACGTCGTCATATGAACGAAATATTCTCAAGCACGACGTTAAACCCAATTTCACCTCACCACACCTCGTGTTATTTCACAGGCAATAAATTGGTTTAGATCGTAAGTGACGTTCCCCGTCTTATCATTTATTGTTCTTGGGACATCTCCAGACCTGAACCCGTGACATAAGTATTTAAGTGTGCTCACTTTCCTCTGCTGCACAGCCCCACCTCGGGTATACCGATATATCGCAACACGCTTTTCAAACAATACGTATTGCAATATTTCTTTCTTAGAACCGGTATATTGGGTAAAGAGCGTATGTGAAGATTTGTGATTATCTGTATGGTTCAAATCAAGCTCTGCACAGACTTTCATTCCACATCAAATGTTTTTCTTCATTATTCAATGACAAAACGTTTACTGTAATACTATAAATTGTATAAAAATTAAAATAGAATCCCTGATTATGCAACTTAATTTTGAGATTGCTGTTATTATACCGATACATCCTGCTGGAAAAGAGAACGGCACGAATCGCAGATAAAATGGTCGGTGTATTTCAACATTGTACAGTCCACTTCCCACACAGTCCTAAATAATAATGAAAGATAATGTTTGCTGACTTTAGCCTGGAGATAATTTATTTTTACAAATGACTCAGTAAATATAATCCGTTGTCCCTATGGTAACGTGCCGGTATGTTTGACATAAAGCCAATATATTTGGACTTCAGTAGGACATGCGCCTGCATGTTTGTCATCAAACCAGTGTAGACTCCAGTTAGGAACACGGAATGTGTGCCATCAAACCAGTATGCAACCAAAAAATCAAACATAATTAAAACACAATTATCACTTATTCATGACATATAACATACATTGCTGGTTATGAAAAAACATATAAACAAAATTATAAGCATACAATCGCAAATCGAAAGTGCAATAATTTGTACTTGGGTTTACTTCCCAAGAAACGAAGCAGCCGGGATACCGAACCCAGTCAGAGCGGGTGGGTGTGCACTCAAGTGTAATATCAACAAAACATTAGAAAAATAGCTCACATCAAAGCCTTCACCGAGTATTCACCGGACAACCCGCATCCAACCTGCGCGAACCTATTTCGCTAAGCATGTGCTATGGAATCGAGTCGTCTTTTGCGATGAATCCAGGTTTACCCTTAGATTTGCGGACGGCAGGCATAGAGTCTGAAGACGGTATGCCCAATGTTGTGTACAGGACGTCGACAGATTCGGGGGCGGAAGTTGCATGGTGTGGGGTGCTTTCTGTGTAAACAACCGTTCACGACTTCTGGTCATCCGTGGAAACCTCACAGCTGCTGCTTACCGCGACCAGGTGCTCACCCCTGAACTCGTTCCTTTCATGGCGGCTCATGGCCCAGGTCTACATTTACAGCATACCGCGATGTTGACACGAAATTTCCTTCAAAACGCTGGAATCAACGTGATGGACTGGCCATCGAGGTCCCCTGACCTTAATACAATAGAGCACGTTTGGGTTGCACTTGGGAGAAGGCTTCGTGGTCTTAGGAACCAACCTCAGAATTTGCAGGAACTTGGCGCTGCCGTGCAAGAGCAATGGCGCAGAATCCCCAACCATGTGTTCACAAGCATCAGGCAGTCAATGAGGAGACGGTGTTTGGCAGTGGTGAATGCGCGGGGCGGCCATACACGATACTAAACTGAGAAATTTCGCATTTTTATTCTTTTGACTTGAAATTCTGTATACCCATGTTTTGGAACGGCGGTGTAGCCTAATGGAACTGATTATGGCACTGTCAGTGTATCGAGTACATCATATAGATCTCAGCAATGAAATAATAACAATTTCACCATCTTACCATCTCTTGTTCTTTTATAGTTCCCTGAAGAAAGAATGTGAAGTTTCTTTTTTGACTCAGTATATATTCTCACGCCGTTATCAAGATAAAAGTTACTACAACCAGGTAAATAGAAGTATATATGCATAGTGACAAGCAGCAAATTAACAACAACAGGTTTATAGCACATTGTTGGGACCAACGGGAGAGTAAGATCAACAAGTCGAAATCCACTCCATTGTCCAAGTGATGTAATCAATTAATCAGCTTGTTTAGCCTGAACGACGTACATCGAAATGCCGCTCTATGCAATAAACAGGGAGTTGTTATCACGTAAGTGGTATGTTTCGTTATGCATTACCATACTGTTTACTGCAGTATAAGTGAGATCTGCTTCAGTTTGCGAATGACCAATCTTTTGAAATGATGATTGATCTCAGATTAAAACATCTCATTCCAAATTCGTGTTTTCTATTTCAGGTACTAAGAAATACTGAGTTTTTACATATTAGATATAAATATATCGGTACCAGTTTGACGTGTCTGGTCATGAGTTAACTAACATAGTGATTATATATTTTTTACCATTACATGTGTCATTAACACGTCATTTATGCCCTTATAATGTTCTCTGATCCATTTCATCATACATCATTTATTTCATTCAATGTTTTGAAGCTCATATGATAACATGAGAAATGTTACTGTTCCAGTTCCTTTCGAAGTGTGAAATTATTTTTGTTCCTCGAGTGTTCCAACCAATATAGTCATTATGGTTACAAACAGCCTAATTTTTAATGCCTCTCAAGTTAGATGTTATACACGCGTGCATGCACACACACCCACACAAAACATCCGTAATTTGTGAATTCTGTTCGGACGATAAAGAAATATCTAATTTGATAAGAATCACTATATAAATTATCTTCCCTTACTCTGAGAGAAGCATGGCATTATTCGTTCATTTTTTGATAATTTTATCTGCAAAAAAAGTAGGTATTATTAAAAATGTGAAACAAACTTTGGCATACTACCATTGTACTAACATTGCGACATTGACCAAGGAATAATGTTAAGTTTAGTCTGTTTTCAATGTCATAATATGTGAGGTTCCTCTTTCACACATACATACAAACTGACAGCATAACACAAAACAATATGCAACCAACCAAATTCAATACAATACAACTTTCACCGCCTGTGCATACCACACTGTACATCACATGATTAACAAACCTACAGCTCAGCAGATAATAACTTACCTTTTTAATAAGAAAAGCAAGATTTATGGATGTCAACTTCTTTATTGTGAATAACACGACATTTCGGAGCATATGCTTGCTCCCTCATCAGGTGAAAATCAGGTCACAGTAAAGAAGTTGACATCCATAAATCTTGCTTTTTGTATGCATTCCACTACTAAATGCCCATCAAAGATTTAACTTACTTTTAGAGGCTTCTTTAAGAGGCATAAAAACTTGCAACTTGGTTTTCCTCCCAGAGGCTGAAGGCCTTGTTAATTGGTGACTCTTAACTACCTTGACTCACTCATCAATTAACAAGGGATTAGGTCCTGGACATTACCAGCGTTCGGCACGTCTTGGTCCGGGATACGATCAGGGTGGAAACCACTTGAATACCTCATTTTGTGTAAAAAAGATTGTTTGTATCTATGGACTGCAATGTTCTCTACCTAAATATCAATTTCGGCAGGCGTCGGACAATATTTGCAAGAACCAAACGGCTCGGATTGTAGGGAGCTCGCCAATGGTTTGGCCATGCTTTCTACATTACCAGCGTTCGGCGCGTCTTGGCCCGGGATTGGAAACCACTTGAATACCTCATTTTGCGTAACAATTGTGTTTGTATCTATAGACTGCATTATTCTCTACCTAAATATCGATTTTGGCAGGTATCGGTTAATATTTGAAAGAACCAGACGGCTCGGAGTGTAGGGTGCACGCCAATAATTTCAACATACTGTACTTTCCTACATTACCAGCATTCGGCATGTCTTGGCCCGGGATACGAGCAGGATGGAAACAACTTGAATACCTCATTTTTTGTAAGAATTTTTTTTTGTATCTACAGACTGCAATGTTTCCTACCTAAATATCAATTTATGCAGCTTTCGGATAATATTTGACAGAAACAGACTGCTCGGAGTGTAGGGTGCTCGTCATTAATTTTAACATGCTTTCTACATTACCAGCATTCGGCATGTCTTGGCCCAGGATACGAGCAGGGTGGAAACAACTTCAATACTTCTTTTGATGGTAAAATTTCGGTTGTTTCTATAGACTGCAATGTTTTCTACCTAAATATCGATTTATGCAGCCAAAAACCTGGTAATGTAGAAAGCGTGTTGATATTATTGGCGAGCTCCTTACACTCCGAACCAGACGGCTCGGAGTGTAGGGTGCTCGCCAATAATATCAACACGCTTTCTACATTACCAGGGTTCGGCACATCTAGGCCCGGATACGACCAGGGTGGAAACAACTTGAGTACTTCTTTCTATCCAAACATTTTGTTTGTATCTATAGACTGCAATGTTTTCTACAGAAAAATCAATTTATGCTGCTGTCGGATAATATTTGACAGAACCACACGGGTCAGAGTGTTGGGTGCTCGCCAATAATATGAACATGCTTTCTATATAACCAGCGTTCGGCACGTCTTGGCCCGGGATAGGAGCAGGGTGGAAACAACTTGAATACTTCTTTTGATGGAAAACTCGCGTTTGTATCCCAAGACTGCAATGTTTTCTGCCCTAAATATCAATTTATGCATCTGTCGGATAATATTTGACACAAGCAGACGGCTCGGATTGTAGGGTGCTCGCCAAAAATTTGAACATGCTTTCTACATTACCACAGTTCGGCACGCCGTCTTGTTCGGGGATATGAGCAGAGTGGAAACAACGTGAATAACTCATTATGAGTAAAATATTTGGCTGTATTTATAGACTGCAATGTTTTCTACCTAAATATCAATTGATGTCGATTTCGAATAATAGCATGGCAATAGTTTGGAAATGCTTACTACATTACCAGTGTTCGGCACGTCTTGGCCCGGGATACGATCAGGGTGGAAACCACTTGAATACCTCATTTTGTGTAAAAATTGTGTTTGTATCTATAGACTGCATTATTCTCTACCTAAATATCGATTTTGGCAGGTGTCGGATAATATTTGAAAGAACCAGACGGCTCGGAGTGTAGGGTGCTCGCCAATAATATTTTCTTAATTAACCACTGCAGCTCTGTCTCTTCCCTGGGAGGGGACTTCCTCTTAGGGGGGATACTGTGTAGATGTCTCTGAAAGAGCGACAGAGAGGAGAGAAACCTCAGAAGGACTCTGCATTAACAACTCACACTCTGATGCCTGAGAGGCACCTATCTGCAAGGCTACCATGCTTCTTTGTGTTCATTACCTTGCGTAAACGTGCTAATAAATATTTATCAAATTGAAATGGTGATATGTATGCACTATATTTACGTAATACTAAATGAACGGTACAGAAATAGCACACAGGTGTGTCTCAGCCGCTTACAATCGTAGATGCAGTGTTGACACGAGTGTCAAACACTTCAATTAGTGTGAATATTAACATCGTCAAGATATTTTATACATCCTAACTACAATTCACGGCCTAATTTGGATAAAGAGGCCGAAATATTGAGGATATTAGCGGCAAAAATTACCCATAGAGTCCACCCAACCGCCTGCTTGGGCGGGATCTAGTCAAATGTGCCGAAGGACAAAAGGGCCAAGAAGTGCCTAAGTCCAAATGGGCCGTGGTGAAAGTCAAATGGGCCGTGAAAAAATGTCAAAAGGGCCTTATTCTTAGTCATATGGGCCGAACGAAAAAAATGTCTACAAATGTTCTTCAATTTTTATTGACATATATAGCATTAAAACATAATATAACAATAATAAAAAAAAGTAATTGCGAAGCATGTCTTTGCATTTAATGGCAGTACATATAGTTCATAATTTAAAGTACTTAAGCACTAAGTGTTGTGAATGTTGTGTGTTGGAAAGCAGGGTATACCAAGAGTCGAGATACAATAAAAACATTAGACTCACAGCTTTTAATTAGATTTAAAACTATTTACACTATTTAATTATGTAATTTATTGAATGTTTATTTTTCTTCCCTTTTGATTTCGGTCCATTTGACGTTTGGTCTTGGCCAATTTGACTTTTCTTTTCGGCCCTTTGGCCCATTTGACTACAATCTGCTTGGTCGGTGAAGGAGAGAGTGATGAGAGCTGGGCTCAGGTCACATGGGCAGGAAAGGGGAGGCTACTCGTGGGTGAGTCACAGGGGCTTGTATTGCTGAAAACAGAGACCATATTATATGGTCTCTGCTGAAAATAATACGTCCTGGGTCCTACAAGCGTACACTGATATCCATATAGATATAAAGAAGGATCCTTCTTTATATGTATATGGATATCAGTGTACGCTTGTAGGATCCTTCTTTATATGTATATGGATATCAGTGTACGCTTGTAGGATCCTTCTTTATATGTATATGGATATCAGTGTACGCTTGTAGGATCCTTCTTTATATGTATATGGATATCAGTGTACGCTTGAAGGATCCTTCTTTATATCTATATGGATATCAGTGTACGCTTGAAGGATCCTTCTTTATATGTATATGGATATCAGTGTACGCTTGTAGGATCCTTCTTTATATGTATATGGATATCAGTGTACGCTTGAAGGATCCTTCTTTATATCTATATGGATATCAGTGTACGCTTGTAGGACCCAGGACGTATTATTTTCAGCAATACAAGCCCCTGTGTGTAACCCGTGATGTGTCCCACCAGCGACAGATGTTGCTGCGTCAGTCTTGGTCTGTGTAGGTTACTTTAACCTAGCTTATAGACATAATGATTTCCTATTCACTGATGTTATCTATGCGGGGAATACATGTGTGAGTGTGTGACTATTGCATTTTGTGTTTAAAAATAGTATTACAACACAACATCTCATGTTGTTCATGACTGGTCACGATGATGTAAATTTACATAAAACTTGGTGAGTTTGGGTTGGGCTGGAATGTGGTGAGTTTGTGTTGGTCTGGAATGTGGTGAGTTTGTGTTGGGCTGGAATGTGGTGAGTTTGGGTTGGGCTGGAATGTGGTGAGTTTGGGTTGGGCTGGAATGTGGTTGGTTTGGGTTGGGCTGGATGTGGTTGGTTTGGGTTGGGCTGGAATGTGGTTGGTTTGGGTTGGGCTGGATGTGGTTGGTTTGGGTTGGGCTGGAATGTGGTGAGTTTGGGTTGGGCTGGAATGTGGTGAGTTTGGGTTGGGCTGGAATGTGGTGAGTTTGGGTTGGGCTGGAATGTGGTTGGTTGACGTTGTGAACACATGCTGCAAGTGATTAAGCTCATTTTCTAGCTCCATGGTTGTGGAGTTGATGTTCTTGCCACTCTTCGTTAGGGTTAATATGACACTAGATAGACCAAACCAGACTATTAAAATGTTGATTCATCTTGATGACATATCATGAGATCACAAAACAGAACATCAGCCTCACTTGCCTATGGACAATCTTACCATTTTGAAAACCTTTACCAGTAGTCAGATATTATATATTATTTGTAACAAATAATGAATAAAACTTCGAAAACATTTCGAGTATGACAATTCCAACTGATAGGCATGTATAGTATACATCCTGATTTTTTATGGGTGGTGGGGTAGTCTGATAATCAAAGCGATTGCTCATCACGCCAAAAACCTGGGGTCAATTCCCCATGTGGGTACAATGTGTGAAGAACATTAGGTGTGCCCAGAATTATATTCCTGGAATATTACTCAAAGCTACATACAGCACACTCCTTGGTTTGAATTTGATCATGGTGAAGGACACACAATTAGGCACCTTACTCTGAGAGTGTGGGTTTGAATCTCGAATAGGACTCAACCCAAAAGTACTAGAATCTGTACCATGCTGAGGAAATATAATGCCAACGACAAATATAAATGTCGTTTCCTGACTGGCTGAGCGCTCTTCTACTATTTTCAATGTACCCCGCTTACAAGCGAGTAACATTTTCTATGTACCCTGCTGGGAACGCGGAACTCATTTGGTAATTCATAGTAGCAATTCTTTATCTCGAATAACATTGAATCACGTATGATGAACGGAAATTACCGCTGTTTCGCAAATGGAAATCGATGGAAGGGAGTACTCTGTAAACTGTTTTTCTTGTTGTCTTGTCGTCTGGTACTCCATACTATGATCCGATACCCGTGCTTCAAACAGTTCAAACTTACCATTGAGGTGTTCGGTAAGATAAATAGGTTGTTCACTGATGCCTTGGAGCCCATTGGTTGGTACCCTCGATGTTTCTTTATGTTCCCTGAGCCCGAACATCAAGGGTACATCAGCCAATGTCCCCCACAAGACCAGTGAACAACTTATAATATAACATATGTTACATTAGGCCATTTTCTAAATGGCATTGTGTATTCATAGCTTAAAGACCGTGAGCTTTGTCAATTTACACTTGTCAGATGGGTACACAAAGAATGTGATTTAGACAAACAGTTCTCCAACTTCCATTTTTCCAGACACCATGCTGGCTGAGTGGGTTAGATGGCTGACTTTGTGTGATGGCGATTAGGTGCCTAACTGAGAGTGCGGGTTCAAATCTTGGATGGAACTCAATGCAGAAACTACTAGAATCTGTACTTTACTGAGGAAGTTTAATCCCAAATACAACATATGTTACAAATAATTGTATTATTTCTGAAAGTAAAAGCCACAGAGGTAAGAAAACTGAGCCATCCAGGGTTATACAGGAAATGTTATTCCTGAATATTTGATGCTAAAATACGCAATATACAGTGTGTCAAAGCATATGTAAAAATGTGTAAATCTAATTAATGTCAAAATGAAAAACATGCAGAGTAAAAGAGTGATTTGGTAACACAAAACACCATTTGGGGTCAATAATTTGGAGAAGTAGACTTTGCCTTCACAGTACTAAAACTACTGTTTTACTTGTCTAGTGACCACTACAACAACTTTGATATTAGCACACATCTGACCTTACAAATAACCAATTCCAGTAACCTTGACATATTTTAGTACCAGGATATCTCCTTCAGAAGGAACACGATCTCCTATATAATTTGGAAATATTTCAAGAACATAATAAGGGCGACCCAGCATACAAAAGTATAGCTACATTTCTCTTTGAAGTCAAAAAGAGCTACTGTACACACATAGTCTGTACAAATCTTGTCAAAAATTATTGAAAAAGAAAATAGTTTAAAGCATAATATGATAATTTTTCAAATGCAGTCCAGCATCTCTGTTTCCATTTCATTCACTTCCTCCTCCTCTGCTCCAGTGTCTGCCACTATTGGATACACCTCCGAATCATCCTCAGATTCCTCAGGGGCATCCAGCAGCCCTCTTATCTTGCTGACAATACGTCGTCCCCGCCGCGTACCTACAGCCAAATATTCAAAAGTTATATTGTTGAATCAGTCTAATCTGGTATCTAAAACTAATGTCATGGCACAGCACATGATCTGGACATGAAGGCATCAGTTAAATAATAACAATAAAAACACTAACATAAGAACAAATGAAGGTAATATTATTACATATACTGCATAAATATGAAGAACTTAAAAAACACACACAACACTTCATGACACAATTTGTGTAAATGTTTGTTTCACTCATTTGACTAGAATGATTCCAGAACACTACCTTTTTTTACTGTAGACCTAAGAACAACGGAGCTATGGCCTGATAAAGAGGGAACTATTTCTGCTCCGGAACTATTTAAAGTACATGACCCCTGCGACCTTAGCTGTATTTCAGAGATCTGCTCTCGTGTCAAAAACGTGATCTTGGTTGAGTTTATTTTTTTATTTCCAGCCCTCAAATATACTTTAATCACATATAACTCTGGAACCATCCATCCGATTTTGACCAAAACTTGCCTCGTGCTTGTATGCTAGAAGTGTCCATTTCACAATCCAATTAAAAGAACATAGCTCATAAAACAACTGAGGTACAAGTAAAAAATATATATTCTGCTCACTGTAGTTTGTTTCTTGTACACATCACACTGAAAGTGTGAAAGTGAAATGTTTTTGTTCTGTGGTGCATGTTAAAAGTATCACCGTTTGGTGGTTACATCCATTTCATTTTAAAATAAAGAGGAAATTGAGTTAGCTGTAGGAAGCTCCATGAAAATCTACCAACAATCCCCTTTCACCTGTTTTCCAATGCCCAAAGAGCAATACACTTTTGGTGACAAATTTTTGGCTTTAGGCAAACACATGTAATTAACCCTTGTTTCTGGGTTACAGATAAGGAACCATGATAATAAGCGTACTTCAAAGAGTTAATTCAATGTGTTTTTTAGATCATTGAAAAGAATTCTTTAAATTCAGTTGTGAACCCATCAGGTCCTGGTGCTTTTTCAGTTTTTTCAATGCCATTAGACATACCTTCTAGATTGGAAATTTTAACAATAAATATTATATTTATATACTTATCCTATCTCACGATTTGCACTTCTCTCTCTTGCTTCGATGCTGAGTGGAACGAATTAGAACTTTTCCTGTAGGCCTCTCTTGTCCATACGTCCGTGTTCTCCAGGCTGCTCTCCTTATAGGGCAGGTCCCTGCTCCAATGCTGAAGATGCAGCATGCTCCCCTATAAACCCGCGTGACTACCTCAGAGTGATCATTCTCTTCTTGGAGCCAATGAAAGTTAACTGTAACCGCCGTAATCTGAGTAGCGGGGAGGCTGGGCGGGCATACATGGCGTGAGGTAGGATAAGTATATAAATATACAATTTATAGTTAAAATTTCCAAATTTTTAAACTTATCCTGTATCACGATTTGCACTTATCCCACGGTTGGACGGCGGGTTGCAGATTACCCTAAGTCAAAAAGCACTAACAGTACACACTGTATAGGCTAATGACAACTGTAGATAGCAAAGAACAAGGGAGGCCGGATCCGACTAGCATAGTACCTATACTAGTGATAGGTTCTCTTGAACCCTTGGCTTACTAGGCACAATCTCTCCCAAGGAGTGGGTGCTCCCGAGCGATGTGGTCTTCGGCCGCAACCCTCGCATACACAACTAGGTGAGTCACCTCACTTCGTCACTATTTATCAGAGTACCCCCGTAATAAAGTCTTACGACTAGTAAACGGGCCTGCATCTGCTTCGAGACAGCCCGCCAGACCCCGTCACGAAAAGGGGAAAATGAAACTGAATCGGAAAGCTCACACGTTTAACATTCAGTACCAGAACAACATCACATGGCTTCCACTACTTAGCACAGTAAGACCATAACGGTGTGCTAAGGTACTTAGGAGTTAGAACGCTACAAAATCCACAAAGGAAATCGGGAAGGACTCACTACACTGACGTGATTACTCCGTGGAGTAGAGGTCAGCAAGCGAGATTGTCGAACATTTCTACATTGCAAATACAAGAACTAACCACTGTAGAATCGTATAGACACTAATTGCAATAACCCAGTAAAATTGAGTGAAGAGTTCCAATCCCAGAAGAATTGAGAACAAAAATCAGAAATAGCATTCAGAATTTTATTCAGTATGAACACGAGAGTGAATGCATATACGCGCACTGTACCCATCTGCGTTGATGGGCCGACCATAGCTGCTGTACCAAGACAAGGGGTCCAAACTGGTCAAACCCTGGGCATCAGTGACCGATAAGTCCCTCAGATAAAGTGAGGAAAACACTGTATCCGAACGCCAAAAGCAACCCTCCATGATGGCCGTCAGGGAACAGTTGCTGTGTAAAGCCATCAAAGATGCTAACGCCCGGGTCTCGTGTGGAGTGGATGATTCTAGGGGTGGCAATCCAGCAAGGGCATACGGCCTCAGTATGGTAGCACGCATCCAAAAGCGCAGAGTTGTCCGTGAGACCTCAGCCTTAGATGTAGCACACAGTGGGATGAATAGCCTCTTACGAAGACGCAGTGCTCTTGGGAGGCAACTAAGGAGATCCGTAGAGCTCTGACAGGGCAGAGAGACAAATCTTCAACATCTTCTGGCCGAAGAATGGTTGACAAGGGTAGGATAGTAAACATTCTATCCGGTTGTCCTGGTAACTGGTTCCTTCCAACAAAGTCCGAATGCAGTCCTAGAAAAACTCTGCCATGACGTTTCTGTTCCAAACGCACATGATTCACATCCAGTGCATGTAACTCTGGAATACGAGCCGCAGTAGCTAATGCTACTTGAAAGAAAGTTTTGAACGTTATCTGCTCAAACGCCTTATCATGTAGTGGCTCATAATCACTGGATACCAAGTGACAAAGGACAACTTCCAGCAACATCCATGCAGGAGGTCTGAACCTCTTAGGCTGGTCAGCAAGTCTGAACAAACGAGGCAGATACTGGAGGTCAGGAGTAGTAGACACCTTGGTTCCAGTAGTTGTGGCTAGAACTGAATTAATGGCAGCCAAATAGGTTGACAATGTAGTACCTTTGAGTTTCTTCGTAGCCCGTAAATGCTGTAGAAATTCCACAACAACCAGAGGTGATGCTGTGGTGGGAGAATTAATTCACCTATTTCAACAGTAATGTTCAAATTTCTTCCATTTATCGTCATACAACGATCAGGTCGATGTCCTATGCACAGATGTTAAAGCTGTAGCTACTCTGAGAGAGTAACCCTTGCTATCAGAGATTTCTGTAAAAGAGCTATAAGTGCAGACTGAGGGTTTGTGATGACCCATGGTACACGTCCAAATGTGGATGACGAAGTAGGTCATTTCGGGCAGGTAGCAGTTGGATTCGATTCTGCTAGCTTTTTTAGGCCGACAACCAGCTTCTCACTGGCCAAAAGGGAGCAACCAAAAGCAGATGAATCTTGCTGGTTGCAAATAACTCTTAAACTACCTTGGGTAGCAGAGCCGGGGGAGGAAACGCGTAAGCATTTAGACCCTCCCATGATAAAGTTAACGTGTCGTGGTCCCACGACTGATGATCCGGAATTGGGGACATGAACCGTGGGAGCTGATGGTTGTACAGAGTGGCGACTAGTTCTACGTCTGGTCGTGATACCGGGTAGATCATCGACTGGAATATCAGGGGTAGTAACTTCCACTCTGTTGGTGATGGCCGTTTGGGGTGTGACAGGGCGTTGGCTATGACATTCTTTGCACCGGGGAATGTGTTGGGCTCTGGCCATAATGTTGATAGAATCGATTAGATCGTAAATTCGAAACATCCACTGGAGCAGAGCTGCCGAACCTGTCGAACCTTGGTGATTTATGTACCATAATACTGTCAAATTGTCTGATGGAATCAGTAGATGGGACGACCAGAGTTTTTGCCACCAAATGCTGAATGGCGAGAATGACAGCACTGAATTCCAACTCATTGATATGAAGGCCCTTTTCTGCGGATGACCACTGCCCAGCCACTTGATGATGAAGAAAGTGGGCGCCCCAGCCCTCAAGGGATGCATCGACGAACAGGTGACGAGTTGGTGTGAAGGGCACCATAGAGACTCTGGCGCAAACAATCTGCTAGTCAACCACCAACGAAGAACAGGCCGTAGTTGCACAGGAAGATGAATCAACTCCCTTGGGTTGTCGTTCTGGATGTACGGGCACAAAACATCTGAAGAGGGCGAAGTTGCAGTTGGGAACTGTAAGTCAGTGTTTGTGCCGACGTCAATAACCCTAGTAGCTCCTGCCACTGGCGCAGAGTTCTGGGTGAGTTTCATGCTGAAGGTAGAATGTGCCGAATTTTGTCCCATCTGTCCTGTTGTATGTTAAATACCGCCCCTATGAATTGTAATCTCCGAGTCGGTATTAACTCCGACTTCTCGTAGTTCAGGAGCCACCCTAAATGTGTCAGCAACTTGATGATGAACTGCCTGTGGAGAAGAAGGACGACTGGAACCTGCTGAGCTGGAACATAGTTGTCGATATAGCTTTCGAAAGTAATTCCCCGACAATGCAGGTAGCTTGTTATCGGTTTGGTTACCCGAGTAAACAGCCATGGGGCCGTAGATATTGGAACTTGAACCGAAGATACTTCCGGTGGTCTGGATGTATTGGTATGTGAAGATAGGGAAATGAGATAGTCCCCTTTCTTCAAGATGTGCATAGAAGGTTGACTGACACCATCCGAAAGTGGACATTCTAGTTCTATTTTGATAAAGTATCCCTGCAGTGTAAGCTTTCTTGGATTTTCTGATGCATGGATGGTATGACTGATCCAATTTGATCCTATTTCTGTGTTTCTTACCTTGATGTTTATCATGTCATGTAACATTGTGATGTCTATTGACCTATGATATTAAAAACATACAACTGACTTAACTTGAATCCATAAACTAAATCAACCACACTTCGCAATTGTTAGAAAAATCTAAAAAATTACATAGGTAAATTTGTATATATGGTTTTTAACTTTAGTAGACAGCAAATGCTTGTATGAATTTCTTAAGCAACAATGACATTCCATTCATATCTTCAACACAGCTTCAACTTCTAAGTTTTTTAGCCAATTTAAATGGCATGAAATACAGAGATTACTATTGCTGTAACCCATATTTGGAGGTATTAACCTACACCTGTTTAGTTGTCATCATTCAGCTGGTCAGTCAATGGATTTATAATGAATTAATGACAAGTATAATTAGTGGTAGCACCACTCAGATTACCCGACAAAGATTCCCATTTAGCATATTTTTCATCCAATGGATTCTCTCAAAACTGGTTGCTTGTCCTAGTGACACATGATCTATGACAGAGTCCGTCTGCACTAGAAGTTGTGGTGCTGAATTCTAAAGGTGCTCCCCTGCTGATAACAATGCAATGTATATATCTTTCACATAGTTTTTCAAGAAACATTATTTACACTTAGCCTTGTTCAATATTAGATCATATGTTGATATAGGGCAGTACCCTTTTTATCCCTAAAAAGTTCTTGTTTGTTAGAACAATATTTATATTACAAAAATGTAATTTTTAAGTAAAATTGATATTTTATACTTATCCTGACTCATGATCTTTTGCTTATCTCCTTTCCCTTTCGAATGGTAATGGAACACTTGAATCCCTTGAAGTTCCCGCAGCGGACGTATAAATACACTCACCCACGAGTTACCTCCCTTTGCCCTTTTCCCTGCAAACCAGTCATGTGATGTGCCTTACTTGTCACTCTCTCCGTTTTTCCGCCCATGCACTTGGATCTGCTGTGAAATCTCAAGTGTCTTCAACAGGGGGTTTGGAGGGCTTCTTCATCATAATCATGCACAAAGAAAAGAGCTTTCCTAAAAATTATATTCATGTGTTTTGACAGTATTTTGTTTGCTCACAACTTTCTGAAAAGAAGCCAAATCATTGCAGAGTGCTTTTATTGGTGTACAATCATAAGTGGGGAAATTATAGAGATTATTAACCTCGTGTGTTTCCGTATCATTAATATCATATATTAGGAACACAAATGTAATTTTTTAAGTAAAATTGATATTTTATACTTATCCTGACTCATGATTTTTGCTTATCTCCCTTTCCCTTTCGAATTGTAGTGGAACACTTGAACCCCTTGAAGTTTCCGAAGCGGACGTACAATACTCACCCACGAGTTACCTCCCTTCCTCTTTCCTGCGCAAACGTACCATGTGACGTACCCCGACATGTCACTCTCTCCTTATATTTTCGCCATGCACTTGGATCTGCTGTGAAATCATAAATTCTTCAACGGGGAGGTTGGGTGGGCTTGTTCGTCATGAGTCATGATAAAATATCAATTTTAAAATATACAATATCAATTTTACTTAAAAAATTACATATTTTTCCTTATCCTGACTCATGATCTTTGCTTATAGAATCCGTCAGAATAGGTGGTGGGTCAAGCCACTGGATTCAACAGCTGTCCTTAGATACGTCTTGTATCCTCCCCCATGGGAACTGCAAATGGCATTTCCGTGATTCTTCCAACTTCCATTATAACTCGGGGGGACCACTCTCTTGCCTTACTTCAATCTCAGACAAGTTGAATCATGTTGATTCATGTGGCTACAGATAAGCTAGTATTCTCCTATTACTAGATATCTTATATCAACCCATAGATTATGATAACATCTTTATCATAAATGAGTTGCGACCCCTTCATGTACAGGTAAGATCTTTACCCGTACAGGATCTTTAATCACACATGCTAGCCTGTCTTAGACTGTGCGCATGGACTTTCAAACTACTACTTTTCCTAAGTTATCAACAAGTCAGCGTGATAAAGGGTGAAATTTTCCAACTCAGTGCCTTTGAGAAACCGTTAATTGCTGTGCTACAACGAGAGGCCCAAATTGGTGAATGCCTGAGACGTCTTCAGTGGCTATGTCTTGGAGGTAGTGGTTGGCAGACACCGTGTCCGACTTCCAAAAGCAGCCCTCCATAATTGTCGGTATAGAGCAATTTCCGTGCAGAGCTAGTGTTGACGCCAGTGCTCTAACTTTGTGCGGGTTGGAGGTTCTAGGAGGTTCTAGTCCTGCTGCTTTATAGGCTCTCAATATAACGGCTCTCATCCCAAAACGATACGGTCTTTCTTGAGACTTTTGTCGAGGTCTCTGTCAATAATGGGATGAATAGGCGCTTGAATTTTTGTCTCCTCGTCTCAGTCTTTTGAAGATATATCTTCAGGGCTCTGACTGGACACAAGGATAAGGTCTCTATATACGTGGTACTGCCTATCTGGTTGACCAGGTAGCAGGTTCTTGGCAATAAAGTCCCATTTAAGTCCTAGATGAACTGCATTATGTTGCCCTCTGTCGAATGTGGTTCAGCCAAAGTCTCTCCGATATGCAAGCTGCTGTGGCTAACGCTAGCAGGAACAGTGTCTTCTGTGTAAGAAGCTCGTAGACATCACTGGTAAGATGACGCAGAATTACATTTAGATCCCAGGCTGGAGCTCTGAATTTCTTTTGCTGGTCCTCCAGCTTAAAAGATCTCAGCAGAACAAGTAATTCTGGTACTTTCATCAACTTGATGCCTGTTTTCATGGTAATCACTGTACTGACTGCAGCGAGGTATGTAGATAGAGTCGAACACTTCAGATGTCTGGTTTGTCTAAGATGACACAGATATTCCGCCACTTGAGGATGAGTGGCTATCATCGCTGTGAAGCCTTTCCGCCTTGCATAAGTCTCAAACTTCAGCCATTTGTCGTCGTATAGGTTACGAGTTGATCTGCGTAGCGCCAGCGTTACTGCTTTGGCTGCCCGGCGGATTATCCTCTTTTCTTCAAGCACGTTTTGATACGGTCCACATGTGTAGCTGGAACACTGTTGGATTCCCGTGGACTTGCTTGGTGTGCGGATGTATCAGTAGGTTCGGCCAATCTGGTAATTTGATAACTGGGTTTCCGAGATCTTCTATTAGGTCTCGAAACCATACTCTCGCTGGCCAGTGAGGCCATGACCAAAGTCAGTTGTAGCGTCTGAGTCTGTTTGATCTTGAACAGTACTTTTGGCAGTAGTATCGGGGGTGGTAAAGCGTAGCCGTTTAATCCTTCCCACGACATGCTCAGTGCATCTGTTGCCCAGGCTTGAGGATCTGGAACTGGTGAGCGGAATGTCTACAGTTGTTTGTTGAACCTCATGGCAAACAGGTCTATGGAGGGGAATCCTATCTCCCTCATGTTCCTAAACGCTTCTGGATGGAGCATCCATTCTGTAGGTGATGGGTGTAGTGGTCTTGAGAGAGCGCCTGCCAGTACGTTCTTGGCTCCGGGTTTGTATCGAGCCTTTATCCAGACGTTTGCTTCCTGCGTGATCTGAAACAACTGGAATGTGAGCTGCAATAGGCTTGGAGACCTTGTGGATCCTTGCCGAAATTATGGAGAACGCCACTGTGGAGTTGTCTGTGTGGATCATCAACATCTTGTTGTTCAGCAAGCTCGACCATAGTTGTAAGGCGTTGATCACTGCTTTCATCTCTAGCAGATTGATGTGAAGCCTGTGTTCTGTTTGGGACCCTTTTCCCGACGCCTCTTGATCGTTGAGATGCGCCCCCCATCCTTGCATCGAGGCATCTGCGTAGAGATGTGTGTCGAAGGCCAGTTCTTGTAAATAGGTCCCTTCGCAAACATTCGACCTGTGTGTCCACCACAGTAGATACCTCTTGAGGTTTTCCGGCAGCAAGATAGGGTCGACGCTGTCTAAATGATTTATCAGGAACCGTTGCAGCGGTCTTAGTATTAACCTTCCTGTGCGAGTCAAGTCTTGCGCCGAGGTTAGTAGACCAAGTAGAACTTGCCATGATCGTAGTGTTAACGGAGAGACGACTGCTGACGGAATCATGGTTTGTATCTTGACCCAACGATCCTCTCGGACGACAATATACGATTCTCTGTTGTGATAAACCTTATCCCTAGGAATTGTAGATCTTGTTTTGGTTCCATCTCTGACTTCATTAGGTTCACCATTTATCCTAGTTGAGTGAGCAACTTGATTGTGAAGTTCAGTTGTAGTCCGAGTAGACTGGCATCTTGGTGAAACTGAATTCCGTCGTCCAAGTAGAAGGCATTGCGTAGACCTCGATAACGAAGGTATGCGACTATAGGCTTGGTTATTCGTGTGAATAGCCACGGAGCCAAAGATATTCCAAACTGTAGGACCTTCCATTGGAAGTGCTGCCCTCTGAGATACTTTCATGATTCCTGATGTATCGGGATGTGAAGGTACCCATCCTGCAATTCTATGCTGGCCATGTAATCTGCTGGACAGACGAGTTGTTTCAGTTGAGGTGGGTGGATCATACAGACCCTCTCTGGTTTCAGTAGATAGTCTCTGTTTGAATCTGCGCATGTTGTAAATCAGTCTGAACTTGTCCATGGAGTTCTTCTTGGGTACTAGAAATGTTGGGGAATAGAAGCCTGGAGTGAGATGATTCTGACATATTATCTCTACAGCATCTTTCATCAGTAGTGCGTTGATGGCTTCTTGTAATTTGTCTGCCTGTTCCTCTGCATACTTGAAGACCATCGGGCTGAGGGTTAGCGGAAGTGTGGCTTTTAGTTGTACTTTGTATCCTTCTCTTATTACTTGAAAGATGTAGTCGTCCTCTAGTATTCCCCAATTCTTCCAGTACCCTTGTAGACGTCTACCCACTGTCGATAGTTTTACAGGAACGGCTGGGGATGGAAGACTCCAGTCGTTCCAAACCCTGATATCAACGTCTAGTTCCTCTGGAAGCTCTGGGGCCGCAGCCTCTTCTTGAGCTTTCTTTGTAATTTCCGGATGGGCGACGAAAAGAGTCTTTTCCGCCTTTGAAGCTGGAGTACTTCTTGTCCTTAGCTTTCTGTATTCCAGAATACTTGGACTTGTTGCTATACTTCTGAGAAGTATGGCGGATGTCGTTGGCCAGGGTATCTATGGGTTTAATCATCATCACTTCTCTGGTATCATGCATAGCTTCCTTAGCTGCATCGTCTATTAGACATCCAAATATAGTAGGCGCCTCCCAAGTAGCTCTTAGTAGTGGTTGAGTAAATCTATCATGCCCAGAGCAGGACGCCAGTAGTCTATGCCTGCGTACTAAGGTGAGTCCCGCAGATATTGATGTGAGATGGTACGACAAAAAGTATTGATCCTTCTTTTGTGTAACGATGGCTGAGTATATCATCTTATCCTCTTCCGTAGTTGAATTTTGGAATTTATTTATCAATGTTTCATTGATTGCTCTGGACCTGGCCAATCCGAAGAAGGATCTCCTAGAAGCCGTATCTAGTTGAGATAGTTTTTTGTCATCCACTTTGTACATCTTATTCCGTGAGTCACTCACAATTTTGATGTTATCATCCCAATCAGGCTCCTTCATAAAAGGATCCATATGGTGTAGAGGGAATCTCCTCTTATTAAAAGATGGTAGTTGCTGACTCTGATACTTGGAGGCTTCGCAAAGGCTGTGCGAAGGTTGAAGGGTACGCTGGATATAGGCTCAATCGGAGGAATTGTGACGGAGTCGAAGTCATCATCATGCATCATATAAGTGTACACTTCATTCTTATCCTTTGAAGGAGACTCCTAACACGTTAGCAATCCATGACGTAACTTCTGAGTCTGGGAAGACGAAGTCTGTTTGCAAGTCTGAAGTCTCCTGATTATGAGACCATGTCTCGATGATTCATCCATATGCGAACCTGTTTCCCTTCTCGAACCCTCATCCTCTCTCCGTGAACCTGTATCTGAGGATTCCTCCAAATGCGAACATCTATCTTCAGAGTGTTCTGTCCGCGTATCTCTATCTGTGGATACATCTCTTCGCGAACCGCTGTGAGGTGAGCTATCTCTTCGCGAATGTCTGTGTGAGATAAGAGATCTCGACCTAGAGCGGCTAGGTGTAGGAGCCGGATCCTTCGATGTTCCCGAACGCTGAGGGTTCGCGAACGTAGATTGAGGAGCATGTGCGCCATCTCTTCTATCCTCCAAGATGACAGAGTCGACCTTCGCGAAGGTGTACGTTCGCGAACGTAGCCTTGAGGTGTAAATCTAATCGGAGTAGATTCGCGCAGGCCTGTGGGTTTGCACACGGTGTCAGTAGATGAGAGGCTTTTCCTAGCCTTCAATTCCTCGTGGAATCTATGTTCCATCATGGCCATCATCTGGTTGGTGAACTGAGTCATAAATTCCCCTGGGTCGAAGTTCTGCATAGGTTGACGCTGCTGCGGTGTAGGAGAAGCGTTCGCATACGCTGATGGGTTATGTGCCTCAATTTCAATCCGAGAAGTAAGAGATAGTATGTCGAACAGCTGTCCTGCTGTGACTGTAGTAGGGGACAATCTCGTAGTAATAGCGGTCGACTGCGTTCGCTGATTTCATAGATACTTCAGGTACAAGTATTTGGGGCTCGTCAAAAACGTCTAGTTCGTGAGGAGGTACAACTCTTCATTGAAAGATTTATGGTGCGTAGATGAGCTAGCACACGTAGCTTTGCCCTCCGATCTGGTAACCGTAGACTTCTTCTGCGCAGTAGAAGAGGATGATGTCTTTTTCTTAGTCTGAGACGGCGCTGACTGAGATGTAGACGACATCTTCTTGGCCCCTTACCAGCGGACTGGTAACGTACTAAACATAGCACCAGTGTTATGAACATCGGAAGTAGCAAGCAACATACAGTTTGGAGGCTGATCTGCAGTTTTATCAATCGTGACTTGAGATGACTTTCTCACCCGATCCATGGCGCGTCCATAAACATAAGACAAATATTGATTAAATTGAAGATTTGATAAATCAATACAGTAAGTACAGCGCAAGCTGGAGGAACATGCATTTATGCATGAAGGACATTAGGGGTGAGGATCAGCCACGGATAACCTGTGCCTGCAAACACTGCAGGATTTCATGAAATGTAAACAATGTTACATGACAATGAAAACACAACTCAAAGTCAATAAATTTATACAAAATTTTTACAAATACTACATAGTAGTTATAGTCAAATCCATATACAGCGTAATTTTGAAGAATAGGCCTAAATAAAAAGGAGATGATGCCGTATACGGCACTCCAGTGCTCGCCCAACCATAAGCTTGGGCGAAAAGAGAGAGAGTGACTAGTAAGGCACGTCACATGACTGGTTTGCACGGGAAAGGGCAAAGGGAGGTAACTCGTGGGTGAGTGTATTTATACGTCCGCTTCGGGAACTTCAAGGGATTCAAGTGTGCCACTACCATCCGAAAGGGAAAGGGATATAAGCAAAAGATCATGAGTCAGGATAAGGAAACATTTGACACATTTAGCACAGTACATCATATTTTTAACCTTTACACAAGTGTCTGATGATGAAAAGTATTCATAACTGTAACATGTACTTTAGTTCCCTATGATGGGCGGTATTTCAATTTAATTGTAGATTAATAAACAGAAGATTAAATATTACCTTATATGTAAAAATGTAATTTTCTGAATAAAATTGATATTTTATACTTATCCTGACTCATGCTACTTTCTTCTCTTCTTCTTCTTGCAAACACAGTGGAACACTTGTATCTCCCAATTGAAGTTCCCTTCAATGTAAAATCACTAATTAGTACTCACCACGAGTTATCTGTCCCCTCAAAAGCGCGGAAACGAGGGCGCCACCTCCTGCCATGTGCCTCACTCTCTCCTTATATAGCGAGCCCAACACTTGAATTTTCAGGGAAATCCAAAGTGTTATGTGGGGAGGACGGGAGGGCTTACCTCATGAGTCAGGATAAGTATAAAATATCAATTTTATTCAGAAAATTACATATTTTTCCTTATCCTGACTCATGCTACTTGCTTGTAGAATCCTACGGAAACGGAGGTGGGAATACAGAATACTTTGGATTTAGATAATTAGTGATTTGTACTGTAATGACTGTAATAACCCTTATGGGAACTTCATAAAGGCACTGATATGATGAATTCCTGCTGCTAACTTATCAGCTGCCATATATGGGTTATTACAATATAAATATTATGATAAAAGTATATACAACATGAATACTATGCTTAAGACTAAATAGACTTAAGCTTGACAATATGATAGCATAAACTTCATAGAGTTTGTTAGCTAATATACTTTTATGATATAACTATAGTACTGAGCTTAAGATATGATTAAACTTAAGCTAAATATATAATAGCAAAAAAACTCCGTAGAGTTTGTTAGCTAATATACTTTTATGATATAACCATAGTATTGAGCTTAAGATATGATTAAACTTAAGCTAAATATATAATAGCAAAAACTCCGTAGAGTTTGTTAGCTAATATACTTTTATGATATAACCATAGTACTGAGCTTAAGATATGATTAAACTTAAGCTAAATATATAATAGCAAAAACTCCGTAGAGTTTGTTAGCTAATATACTGTTATGATATAACAACCATAGTACTGGGCTTAAGATATTAAATGAACTTAAGCAAAATATATATAGCATATAGCTATTTAGTACTGTTATAAGATAAGTAGTAAAATCTGTAAGATTGACTTACCTTCTCCGAGGAACTGTCAACTGTTGTGCGAGGACCGTGGGACCGAAATGGTGGATACCTGAGACGTCCTCGGTGGTGATATCTCTCAGATAATGGTTGGCAAACACCATATCGGATCTCCAGAAACAATCCTCCATTATGGTATTCAAAGAGCAGTTGCCGTGAAGAGCAAGTGAAGATGCTAACGCTCTAATTTCATGAGGATTAGATGCTCTTGGAGGGTCGAGTCCTGGAGCTTTGTAGGCACGTAGTATGACAGTTCTGATCCAAATGGAGATAGTAGTACGTGAGACTTCAGTCTGCGTAGCTGTTGATAGGGGAATAAATAATCTCTTGAATTTTTGTCTCCTGTTTGGATCGGTGGAGATATATTTTCAGTGCTCTTACTGGGCATAGTGATAGATCCATCGTATCATGAGGTCCAAGTATAGATGAGAGAGCTGGGACGTGAAATAACCTGTCTGGTTGGCCTGGTAATTGGTTCTTGGCGATAAAATCCCAACGTAGTCCCATATGCACGATGTTATGAATGTCATCAAAGCGTGTTCTCTCGTAATCCAATGCATGAATCTCTGACATCCTGGCAGCCGTAGCTAGAGATAACAGGAACAAAGTTTTCTGTGTCAGAAATTCGAACGATGTAGATTCTAATGGTTCATATGCCACACTTGTGAGGTGTTGGAGCACAATATTTAGATCCCAAGCTGGAGCGTGAAATCTGCGTTTCCGATCCCCCAATCGGAATGCTCGTAGTAAGGCGAGTAACTCTGGGGTCTTGGTTAGCTTGACACCCATTCTCACAGTTATGACAGAGCTTATTGCTGCAAGATAAGTGGATAAGGTGGAGCCTTTTAGATTTTTAGTCTGACGTAGATAACATAAGTAGTCAGCCACTTGAGGATGAGTAGCATATCTAGCTGTAAATCCTTTCTTTGCAGCATAATTTCTTTCTTTGCTCTGCCACTGTCGTAGTGGTAGCGGAGAGAGTAAGGCTTGTGGGATTGATTGTTGGATCTTGATCCATCGGTCCTCAGGTTCAATTATACGATTCTGCGCCGTTACAAATCAAATACCTAGAAATTGCAGATCTTGCGTAGGTTCTAGGTCCGACTTAAGTAGATTTACTAACCATCCTAGTTGTGTTAGTAGCTTGATGATGAAGTACAACTGTAGTCTGAGACGCTGTGGATCTGGATCCACTTGTATCCCGTCGTCGAGGTAAAACGCGCTGCGAAGTCCTTGACGATGTAGGTGAACAACCAGGGGTGGCTGCCATCGTTGAACTTTATGTAAAAATCGCCTGACTGCCGTGCCCTCGTCCTTACTTGACAGGGGAGGTCTCTAACCTCAAGAAGGCAGCCCAATCATGAAGGTTCAGTTTAACTGGACTGTAATGGAGGCTTTGCTCGTTCACTGATATGTTGTTGTCACTTGCAACCTGTGTCTTCAACTGTGAACTATGATTACTCTGCGTAGGACGTTGTCCCTCGCGGTCCAATCAGAACAAGGCATTTTGATTCTGTAGTGTACCCGCGCTGTGATGTCACCGGTGTAGCAGGAAAATGAACCTTGTATAATTTAGTGCCGTCGTTGATATTAGATCAATCGTCGGTCTTCACCGTAACTTCCCGGAGTTACACAAGTGACCACGGTTTCGAGGGTTAATGGTAAACGCGAATCTTTCGCCAATTACCTCGCCCTGTAATATTAATGCTGGGTAGGTTATTTTCCTGGCTGCTGTGAATGTAACTTCAGTCTTGAAAATAATGCCGTCGTCCTTATATATAGGCTCAATAAAACTTGCAACTTGTCAGCTTGTAGACTGCATACATCAATGCAGCGTCATAATTGTAGAATTAATGCTGAACTTGTTGTACATATTTCTTCTCAGGAAATCGTTGACGATTATGTGTTTTACTCGCTGTAACAAGGCTGCTGCTCAATTCCGTTATTGAATTGTCTGCAGATCTGCGTAGTGGTCAACTTGGTGTGACTGTATGGCGCCTTGCATGTAGATAATCGAATCGTAGTCCGGGATTGCATACCTAGCAATATATACGGAAATGGTGATTCCTGTGATGATCTGCGAAACGTTGTTGATGCCCTTGAAGTAGCTAGTCGGCCTGAAGATCCTTAATTAGGCTCTTCATCTGTAAATAGTACTTCGCGTAACTATATAACATTGAAGTTAAAAGATAAGTACTGCGACATCTCTGTCTTGTGGAAGTCTGTGCGAATACCTTCGCGCAGGCTCGGTAATGACATATAGCGTTCTGTTGATAAAATAAATACAGCGAAGCCTTTCGCGAATGGTGAGGATCAAGGTCCTTCGTGGAGGCGGGTTGGGACGTCCTTCGCGAAGGCTTCGATACGGGCTGGGTTGCCATTCGTGGAGGCGCCGTCTGTGGGCTCTGGGGCCCTACGCGAAGTCACGCCAGCGGGCTCTGGGGCCCTACACGACTGTGGAGGCGCGTCTGTGGGCTCTGGGGCCCTACGCTATGTCATGCCAGCGGGCTCTGGGGCCCTACACGACTGTAAGTGGGGTGGGCTCTTGGGCCTGCGGCTCTGAGGCCTCTGTAAACCGTATCGATCTTCCATCAGCTTCATGATGTGGTTGACCAGGTCGTCTGGGACGGTCTGCGCTGATGTAGACGTTGCCTTCTCTATGGTAGCGACGGTAGACGTTGCCTTCTCTATGGTAGCGACGGGACGCTCAGGTAGATTCTCTGCTGTCAGTGTAGGCATCTCCAGTTGAGTGCTGATCTGCGCTGAGGTGACGGTAGCCGATACTTGTCGCTTCTCATGCCGTACATCTGGAATGATGATCGGTAGGTCGTCATCATATAAGCCCAACTCTGAAACAGGAAGTATGTCAGATGAATTTTTTTTATTAGTCTTGACAGGGTATATCAGACTCAGAAGTCTATAAGAGGTGAATAACTAATAATAAACAAAGGATATAATGTGTAGGGAGACACAGGCGCTCTCACATCCTGCTCACTGGGCGAAGAAGGAGAGAGTGAGGCACATGGCAGGAGGTGGCGCCCTCGTTTCCGCGCTTTTGAGGGGACAGATAACTCGTGGTGAGTACTAATTAGTGATTTTACATTGAAGGGAACTTCAATTGGGAGATACAAGTGTTCCACTGTGTTCGCAAGAAGAAGAAGACAAGCAAGTAGCATGAGTCAGGATAAGGAAAAATCTGAAATTATTGATTATAGAAAATGATTGATATGTTTTATGAAATCAGGGTTCGAAATACCCCATATACTAGTGTGCCATGGCACGGTAAATACAGAAATGGCACGGCTAAAAAATGTTCTCAGTGCCCTTTTGACACGCCTATTGTTTAAGAGACATAACTCACATTTAGTCATTTAATCCTCAAAACAATTATTTTTTTCCAAATTGAATAATACCATACATATTTGAATGCTCATAAACCCATTTCTTTATTTAACCATCAATTTCAAATGATCATCATCATTGTCATTTATTCTAAAAACATGTGGTCATACTCGATTTCAGAAAGGCACACCTAAAATATTTGTCTGGTGCCCTAAGGCACACTTAGAAAAAAAAGTATTTCGATCCCTGGAAATGTACTTGCACACAGCATGTGAAGGAACTGTCTTGGCTGATGGAAGTAATCATAGTTCACAGTTGAAGACATAGGTTGCAAGTGACAACAACATATCAGTGAACGAGCAAAGCCTCCATTACAGTCCAGTTAAACTGAACCTTCATGATTGGGCTGCCTTCTTGAGGTTAGAGACCTCCCCTGTCAAGTAAGGACGAGGGCACGGCAGTCAGGCGATTTTTACATAAAGTTCAAAAAAGAAACTTCACATTCTTTCTTTAGGGCACTATAAAAGAACAAGAGATGGTAAGAGGTTAAATTGTCATTATTTCATTGCTGAGATCTGTGTGATGTACTCAATACACTGACAGTGCCATAATCAGTTCCATTAGGCTACACCGCCGTTACAAAACATGGGTATACAGAATGTTAAGTCACAAGAATAAAAATGCGAAATTTCTCAGTTCAATATCATGTATGGCCGCCCCGCGCATTCACCACTGCCAAACACCGTCTCCTCATCGACTGCCTGATGCTTGAGAACACGTGGTTGGGGATTCTGTGCCATTGCTCTTGCATGGCAGCGCCAAGTTCCTGCAAATTCTGAGGTTGGTTCCTAAGACCATGAAGCCTTCTCCCAAGTGCATCCCAAACGTGCTCTATTGGATTAAGGTCAGGGGACCTCGATGGCCAGTCCATGACGTTGATTCCAGCATTTTGAAGGAAATTTCGTGTCAACATCGTGGTATGCGGCTGAGCATTATCATGCTGGAACTGTAGACTTGGGCCATGAGCCGCTATGAAAGGAACGAGTTCAGGGGTGAGTACCTGGTCGCGGTAAGCAGCAGCTGTGAGGTTTCCACTGGCGACCAGAAGTCACGAATGGTTGTTCCCACAGAAAGCACCCCACATCATGCAACTTCCGCCCCCGAATCTGTTGACTTCCTGTACACAACATTGGGCATACCGTTCACGACGTCGTCTCCAGACTCTATGCCTGCCGTCCGTGAGTCTGAGGGTAAACCTGGATTCATCGCTAAAGACCACACGATTCCAGTCTCTCTGGGTCCATCGGAGGTGAAGTGCGCCCACAGCAGACATTGATGTTGATGAAACGGCGTCAATATTGGCCCACGATATGGACGTCGAGAATTGAGATTGGCAGCCCGCAACCAATTTCGAATGGTCTGTGAGGACATTCGACCTCTAAACATCTCAGCCCTGGTTCGTGTAGTCAGCAGAAATCAGTCACGTAGGTGACGTAGGACGATTTGACGGTCTTCTGCTCGTGGCGCCACACGGGACTAATCTCGACCTTTGGGCGATCAGAAGTGGTGCCAGGTTGTTGTAGACAACCTCGCAAGTCATACACAGTAGGACGGCTGCATCCCATTGCTCTTGCGACGTCAATAACTTATCTTCATGCTTGCAACATGCCAACGGCATGTTCACGTTGCACATTTGACAATTGTGGCATTTCAAGTACCGTTAAAACTGTGGTGTAAAAGTCTTTTTCAATTCTTGAGGCCAATGCAAACACGTGCATATGAAGAAAACTTCGAAGCTAAGATCACGTGATCGACTGCACGTGCAAAACCTGATTTGGCACTAACGTCATTTGCACAACGAATGGATGGGTTTGCGTGGGTTTTGCTAGCGTTTTTCTAGAGTCGAAAGATAGGGATCCCATTTCGGATACATAGATGTATCATCAGAGAAAAATTATTCATTATTTTTCAAATTACATTTTGTGAACTTTCTTTTTTGACTCAGTATATTTCAGAAAAAATAATGTAAAATGACTGCCAAAGTGCGCATTTATCACAATTCGCTCTCTTTGTTTTCTATAATATAATCAATTTATGCTAGAAGAAAAATATATTGTCATGACAGAAGATGAAACTGTAAAAACCCATTTAACCATGCCATGTGTTCCTTTGATAGTTCCATATAAAAGAAGCTATTTTTAGCATCTTTCACTGTACACGTCTGAAGAGAAATAGCCACAAAATTATGCACAAAGAAAAGAGCTTTCCTAAAAATTATATTCATGTGTTTTGACAGTATTTTGTTTGCTCACAACTTTCTAAAAAGAAGCCAAATCATTGCAGAGTGCTTTTATTGGTGTACAATCATAAGTGGGGAAATTATAGAGATTAATAACCTCGTGTGTTTCCGTATCATTAATATCATATATTAGGAACACAAATGTAATTTTTAAAGTAAAATTGATATTTTATACTTATCCTGACTCATGATCTTTGCTTATCTCCCTTTCCCTTTAGAATGGTAGTGGAACACTTGAACCCCTTGAAGTTTCCGAAGCGGACGTACAATACTCACCCACGAGTTACCTCCCTTCCTCTTTCCTGCTCAAACGTACCATGTGAAGTGCCCAGACATGTCACTCTCATAAGTATAAAAAAATCAATTTTACTTAAAAAATTACATATTTTTCCTCATCCTGACTCATGATCTTTGCTTATAGAATCCGTCGGAATAGGTGGTGGGTCAAGCCACTGGATTCAACAGCTGTCCTTAGATACGTCCTTTATTCCCCCCATGGGAACTGCAAATGGTATTTCCTTGGTCCTGTTCTTCCAACTCGCGTAGTAACTCGGGGGGACGACTCCTTGTCTTACTTCAATCTCAGACAAGTTGAATCATATTGATTCGTGTGGTTATAGATAAACTAGTATTCTCCTGTACTAGATATCTTATAACAACCCATAGATTATGATAAGGTCTTTATCATAAATGAGTTTTGATCCCTTTATGTGCAGGTAAGGTCATAATCCGCACAGGAGCTTAATCAATCATGTTCTATTCTGTTCTAGACTGTGCACATGGACTTTCAAACTAATACTTTTCCTAGTAAAAGTCATCTACAAGTCAGCGTGATAAAGGGTGAGATTCAACTCAGTGCCTTTGAGGAACCGTTAGTTGCTGTGCTACAACAAGGGGCACAAATTGGTGAATGCCTGAGACGTCTTCAGTGGCTATGTCTCGGGGGAAGTGGTTGGCAAACACCGTATCCGACTTCCAAAAGCAGCCCTCCATTATTGTTGGTATAGATCAATTTCCGTGTAGAGCTAGTGTTGACGCAAGTGCTCTAACTTCGTGTGGGTTGGAAGCTCTCAGAGGTTCTAGTCTGGCTGCTTTGTAAGCTCTCAATATAACAGCTCTCATCCAGAACGATATGGTCGTTCTTGAGACTTCAGCTGATGTCTCAGTTGATATTGGGATGAATAGGCTCTTGAATTTCCTTCTCCTCGCGTTAGTCTTTTGAATATATATTTTCAAAGCTCTGACAGGGCACAAGGATAAGTCCTCGAAGTCTTGTGGGCCGAGGACTGTAGACAGCGCTGGTACGAGGAATTGTCTATCTGGTTGACCAGGTAGTTGATTCTTGGCAATAAAGTCCCATCTAAATCCTAGATGAACTGTATTATTTTGACCTCTGTCGAATGTAGTTCGACCGTAGTCCAGCGCATGTATTTCTGATATGCGAGCTGCAGTGGCTTACGCCAGCAGGAACAGCGTCTTGTCTTCTGTGTTCGTTAGCAGCTCGATCGTTATCTGGTCTAGTGGTTCGTAGACATCACTGGTAAGATGACCCAGAATTACATTCAGGTCCCAGGCTGGAGCTCTGAATTTCTTTTGTTGGTCTTCCAACTTGAATGATCTCAGTAGAGCAAGTAATTCTGGTACTTTCGTCAACTTGATGCCTGTTTTCATGGTAATCACTGTGCTGATGGCAGCGAGGTAAGTCGATAGAGTCGAACCCTTCAGATGTCTGGTCTGTCTCAGATGACATAGATATTCCGCCACTTGAGGATGCGTAGCTATCATCGCTGTGAAGCCTTTCCGCCTTGCATAAGTTTCAAACTTCAGCCATTTGTCGTCGTATAGATTGCGAGTCGATCTGCGTAACGCTATTGTTAATGCTTTGGCTGCCCTGCGGAGTATCCTCTTTTTTTCAAACACATTTTGATACGGTCCACACCTGTAACTGGAACACTGTTGGATTCCCGTGGACTTGCTTGGTGTGCGGATGTATCAGTAGGTTCGGCCAATCTGGAAGCTTGATTACTGGGCTTCCTAGGATTTCTAGTAGATCTCGAAACCATGCTCTCGCTGGCCAGTAAGGCGCGACAAAAGTTAGTTGTAGCGTCTGAGTCTGTTTGATCTTGACGAATAGTTTTGGCAGTAGTATCGGGGGTGGAAAAGCTTAGCCGTTTAGTCCTTCCCACGACATGCTCAGTGCATCTGTTGCCCAGGCTTGAGGATCTGGAACTGGTGAGCGGAACGTCTACAGTTATTTGTTGAACCTCGTGGCAAACAGGTCTATGGAGGGGAAACTATCTCCCTTATATTCCGAAACGCTTCTGGATGGAGCATCCATTCCGTGACGGATGTAGTGGTCTTGAAAGAGCGTCTGCCAGTACATTCTTGGCTCCGGGTATGTGACACGCCTTTATCCAGATGTCTGCTTTCTGCGTGATCTGAAACAACTGGAATGTGAGCTGCAATAGGCTTGGTGATCGTGCGGATCCTTGCCGAATTATGGAAAACGCCACTGTGGAGTTGTCTGTGTGGATCATCAACATCTTGTTCAGCAAGCTCGACCATAGTTGTAAGGCGTTGATCACTGCTTTCATCTCTAGCAGATTGATGTGAAGCCTGCGTTCGGTTTGGGACCACTTTCCCGACGCCTCTTGATCGTTTAAGATGCGCCCCCCATCCTTGCATCGAGGCATCTGTGTCGAAGGCTGGCTCTTGTAAATAGACTCCTTCGCAGACATTCGACCTGTGTGTCCACCATAGTAGATACCTCTTGAGGTTTTCCGGCAACAGGATAGGTTTGACACTGTCCAGATGCTTTTTGAGGAACCGTTGTAGCGGTCTTAGTTGTAACCTTCCCATATGCGTCAGGTCTTGCGCCGATGATAGTAGACCAAGTAGAACTTGCCATGATGGTACTGGTTTCAGTAGATAGTCTCTGTTGAATTTACGCATGTTGTAAATCAGTCTGAACTTGTCTGAGGATTTCTTCTTTGGTACTAGAAAAATTGGGAATAGAAGCCTGGGGTGAGATGATTGTGGTCTATTATCTCTACAGCATCTTTCAAGAGTAGTGTGTTGATGGCTTCTTGTAATTTATCTGACTGTTCCTCTGCATACTTGAAGACCATCGGGCTGAGGGTTAGCGGAGCAGCAGCTTTCAGTTGTACTTTGAATCCTTCTCTTAGTACCTGAGAGGCGTAGTCGTCTTCTAGAATTCCTCAATTCTTCCAGTACCCTTGTAGACGTCCACCCACTGTCAGGAACGGCTGGGGATGGAAGACTCCAGTCGTTCCGAACCCTGGCATCAGCGTCTGGTACCTCTTGAAGCTCTGGGGCCGCGGCTTCTTCCTGAGTTTCCTCTGTAGTTGCCTGAAGGGCGACGAAAAGAGTCCTTCTAGCCTCTGGAGCTGGAGTACTTCTTGTCTTTAGCTCTCTGTATCCCGGGGGGAATTAGACTTGTTGTTGTATCTTTGGGATGTATGGCAGATGTCATTGGCCAGGGTGTCTATGGTCTTAATCATCATAACCTCTCTGGAGTCTTGTGTAGTTTGTTTAGCTGCATCATCCAATAGACCTCCAAAGATGGTGGGCGCCTCCCACAGAGCTCGTAGTAGTGGCTGATCGATGTGAGGTGGTCCGATAGGAAGAACTGATCCTTCTTTTGCGTGACGAGGGCCGAATAGATCATCTTATCCTCTTCCGTGGTGGAAACTTGGAATTTCTGTTTCAAGGCTTCGTTGATGGCTTTAGATCTTGCCAGTCCGAAGAAGGATCTTCTAGAAGCTGTATCTAGAAGCTTCTAGAAGTTGTGATAACTTCTTATCATCCACCTTATACACCTTACTCCTGGCATCGTTTACCAACTTGATGTTATCATCCCACTCCGGCGCCTTCACAAATGGTTTCATGTGATGTAGGGGGAATATCTTCTTATCAAAAGAAGGTAGTTGCTGCGTTTGGTATTTGGAGGCCTTTGCGAAGGCTGAACGAAGTGTGTCCGCTACGCTGGATATAGGCTCGATCGGTGGGATTGTGACGAAGTCGAAGTCATCATCCTTCATCATGTAGGTGTAAACTTCTTTCCTAGCTTTAGAGGGGGACTCCAGGCTCAACCCGCTAGCAATCCAAGCTGTTACTTCAGAGTCTAAAAAGACAGGGTCCGTTGTGTCGTGAGTGAACGAGCTGTGTCTAGTTAACGTGTCTCTGTGAGAGCCTGCATCCCTTTGCAAATCTTCATCCTGGGTTTCGCGACCTGCAGCTGAAGATTCCTCCCTGTGCGAACGTCTATCGTGGGAGCATTCTCTTCGTGAACGTCTCTGTCTGGAATCTCCTCTTCGCGAACCTCCGTGTGGTGAGCTGTGCCTTCGCGAACGTCTGCGATGAGGTGATCTTGACCTTGACCTTAGAGGTTCATGAACCTTGGGGGTTCGCGAATGTGGACAGTGTATCATCTTGACTATCTTGTAGTATGTTGGAGTCGTCCGGTTGTGGAGCCCTTCGTGGAGGTGTGCGTTCGCCAACGTCAACTGCAGGTGTAGCTCTGATGGGTGTAGATGCGCGCAGGCCTGTGGCTTTGCGAACGGTGTCGGTAGATTGGAGGGTCTTCCTTGATTCTTGCTGGAATCTCTGCTCCATCATAGCCATCATCTTGTTGGTGAACTGCGTCATGAACTCCCCAGGGTCGAAGTTCTGCATCTGTTGACGCTGCTGCGATGCTGTTTTCTGTGCCTTAACTTCTGTCCTCGAAGTAAGAGATCTTATGTCCGACAGCTGGCCTGCTGTGACATTCATAGGGGACGATCTCATAGTATTTGAGGTCGACTGCGTCATTGATGTCATCAATACATCAGGCAGAAGTATAGGGGGGTCGTCAAATACGTCTTTCTCATTAGGTGGTATGATCTCATCGTTGGAAGGATAACAGTGGTAGCACGTGTAGATTTGCCCTCAGATCTAGTACTCGTAGACTTTTTCTGCGTAGTAGAAGAGGACACTGTCTTCTTTTTTGAACTGGAACGGCGTAGGCTGCGAGGAAGACGACCTTTTCTTAAACCCCCTTGCCGCACACTGGCTCTGTAACGTAGTAGGCAACATATCACTATTATGAACATCGGCAGGAAGTAACATACGATTTTTGGGCTGATCTCCAGATTTATCGCATGTGACTAGAGATGTCTTCTTCACCTGATCCATGGCACGTCTATAAACATAAGACAAATATTGATTGAATTGTAGATCAGTTAAATCAATACAATATATACAACGCAAGGTGGATGAACATGGATCTGTACACGAAGGACATTGGGGGTGAGGATCAGCCACGGACAACCTGTGCCTACACACACAGCAGGATTTCATGAAATGTAAACAAGTTTACTACATGATGAAAACATGACTCAAAGTTAATAAATTCCAACAAATTTATACAAATAATACATAATAATTATAGCCAAAACCATACACAGCTTAATTTAGAAGAATAGGCCTAAATAGAAAATGATAAAATTGCCGTTTTCGGGACTCCAGTGCTCTCCCAACCATCCGCTTGGGCGAAAAGGGTGAGAGTGACATGTCTGGGCATGCCACATGGTACGTTTGCACAGGAAAGAGAAGGGAGGTAACTCGTGGGTGAGTATTGTACGTCCACTTCGGAAGCTTCAAGGGATTCATGTGTTCCACTACCATTCGAAAGGGAAAGGGAGATAAGCAAAGATCATGAGTCAAGATAAGGAAAAATATTGTATTATGCGAGCCTTTGGCCACGGAACCACACAAGATTAATAATCTCTTTATCATATAATGTAATTCTTAGAATTACTCTAAAAAAAGAATCAAATCATACGTGAATTTATATGAAGAGAATCGGGCATTTGCGTAAGAATACTTAGTGGTACATCACGGTGAAGGTCGTTCATGACTGCATCATACGGTTGTGACTAGTTGCTAATACAGTGAAAACAAAACTCATGCGTAAAATGAGATCTTTCTGTCTGAAAGGAACAACAAAACCAGGCAGGGTTTTCCTTGCAGTATTTCTATTTTCATTGCGGGTAATCACCTCATCAATATCAGTTTCTGATACCCGACGGAATTGATTGTCGTCTGCATTGTGATCGATAGATAAAAATCCTTGGTTGGTACCTTTCTTAGACAATTTCCTTTCAGTCGTGCCTTATAGTCCGTACCTTCAATGTGATCTATTAAAGAGAAGTAATTGTGAATCCGATTCCGCTCCATGATACCCTTACATAATCCACCTAGTAACTGTAGGGAATATATCCTTCCACCCTTGAATCTGACTTTTGTATCTGAGGCCATGTGAGATGTACAACATGTGCTCTTGAGTGATGGTGTGTGTGACACCTTGATGGCATGCAGCTGTATTTGATACCTGAACCTATGAATTAAACTCATGAAACCAGAACCAGCATTTACTATTTTTCATGATCGAAGTACTCCATTTCATGTTTTCCAAAGTAAATTACTGCAGTTACGACTCCAGAACCTCAGTCATCAATGAGAGCCTTTTTGCCAGAACTTCAGTCATCAGTTCTTACAGAATCACCAATTTTGAGAATGGGGGCAGTCATATTTGTTTACTAATAATGTTAACTCCTGACATCAATGAAATGTTAACGTTTTAGGATTCGTATGGCGTGTATGGAGTTTTGTGAAAGTTCATGGACTGACGCAATTTGCATAGTTATCAGATTTGGATACCAAGTTTTACAGATTGCTTTATTGCACCGAAAACAACCCCCATTAGATGATAAATTGTATTTATTGAATAACAAAATTTCCAACAACACATTAGGCAATCAGAGCAATCAGAGCCTTTTTGCCAGAATCCACGAGTAAAAATGGCTGAAGATCACAAATGGTTCTTGATGAGAGTAAATGCAATGCAACTGCCTACTGAAGCATTCAACTAAACCATGTGACAAAGTTCTGTTTTTTTATTCTCTAACCATAGGTTTCATCCTAAAGCATCTACGCATCTGAATTCCAGCCTAAAATTTCTTATTTCTAAGGGTGCTCACAGACTTCTGACTATAACTTTAATACTATACCTATGCTGAAAAAGTGCAGAGTCACTGAATAATCTGCAACCTTGTCCAAAACTGTACAATTCCCATTTTCTTCTGAATCAATGAGTATATCATTCCTCTCCTCTACCTCTAGCGGAATTACAGGTTCAGGTGACTGAACATAGGAACATAGCTTTCTACAACTTGCAGATCATCCACTTTAGGCTAAACTGATGCAACAAACTGACTACCGTGCTGACAAGAAGACAAATCAAAATAATGACAGTGAATGTACTCCTCTAAAGTGCACTTATGGGACACAGCATCTGCATATTGATGCTGTCTACAAGGCCTATACTAGACCTCAAAAGCACTTTATTAAAATTAAACCATCTTGCAAGTGTTCCTTCTGGAGCTTTAAATTTTGTAGCCAACTAAAATGGGGTATGGTCAGTGTGTAAAACAAATTTTGGGACATCAGGAAGGTGTTCAAAGTGGCTAAAGTGTTTAAGGAATGTTACTACAGCCAGAAGCTCACATTTGGGTGTCTTGAGTGAAAACAAGTACCTAAACACTTGTAAATGAGACATTGCTTTAACTGACCAACACCTTTTCAAAATATTTTACGTTCCAAGGGACTCCTTTATATACTTAGGTTAACCTTAACTCCCATTCTTTAACATTACACTAAGGTTACCTTAGTGACTTACGATCACCTCAGTGCTTTGTGATTGGAGGCCCAGGACAGTTTTTGACAGCTTTTACCTTGTCTGGACTACATTTAAGACCATTTTCTGAAACTATGTGTCCTACAGTGAAACTTAAGACAGGAAGAGTGTTTACTATATAGGTTTGAGTTTTAAATTAGGCTGTTGAAACTGAATGAGATCCAACCTGAGATGGTTTGAAGCAGACTGAAAATCTGACGAAAAGATATCGTCCTCGTAAAAACAAGATTGTTAACCTCCTAGAAGTAGCTGGAGCATTGATAAGTCATGACATTGAACTGATGGTGTTAGACATGATAAGTCATGACATTGAACTGATGGTGCTAGACATGATAAGTCATGACATTGAACTGACCATGTTAGACATGATAAGTCATGACATTAAACTGACGGTGATAGACATGATAAGTCATGACATTGAACTGACCGTGATAGATATGATAAGTCATGACATTAAACTGATGGTGTTAGACATGATAAGTCATGACATTGAACCGACAGTGATAGACCTGATAAGTCATGACATTGAACTGACAGTGTTAGACCTGATAAGTCATGACATTAAACTGATGGTGTTAGACATGATAAGTCATGACATTGAACTGACAGTGATAGACATGATAAGTCATGACATTGAACTGACAGTGTAAGACATGATAAGTCAAGACATTGAACTGACAGTGATAGACCTGATAAGTCATGACATTGAACTGACAGTGTTAGACATGATAAGTCATGACATTAAACTGATGGTGTTAGACATAAGTCATGACATTGAACTGACCATGTTAGACATGATAAGTCATGACATTGAGCTGACCATGTTAGACATGATAAGTCATGACATTAAACTGATGGTGTTAGACATGATAAGTCATGACATTGAACTGACCATGTTAGACTTGATAAGTCATGACATTGAACTGACAGTGTTAGACATGATAAGTCATGACATTGAACTGACAGTGATAGACCTGATAAGTCATGACATTGAACTGACAGTGTTAGACATGATAAGTCATGACATTGAACTGACAGTGTTAGACATGATAAGTCATGACATTGAACTGACAGTGTTAGACATGATAAGTCATGACATTGAACTGACAGTGTTAGACATAAGTCATGACATTGAACTGACCATGATAGACATAAGTCATGACATTGAACTGACCGTGATAGACATGATAAGTCATGACATTAAACTGATGGTGTTAGACATGATAAGTCATGACATTGAACCGACAGTGATAGACCTGATAAGTCATGACATTGAACTGACAGTGTTAGACATGATAAGTCATGACATTGAACTGACAGTGATAGACCTGATAAGTCGTGACATTGAACTGACAGTGTTAGACATGATAAGTCATGACATTAAACTGAATAGATATGATAAGTCATGACATTAAACTGATGGTGTTAGACATGATAAGTCATGACATTGAACCGACAGTGATAGACCTGATAAGTCATGACATTGAACTGACAGTGTTAGACCTGATAAGTCATGACATTAAACTGATGGTGTTAGAGACATGATAAGTCATGACATTGAACTGACAGTGATAGACATGATAAGTCATGACATTGAACTGACAGTGTAAGACATGATAAGTCATGACATTGAACTGACAGTGATAGACATGATAAGTCATGACATTGAACTGACAGTGTTAGACATGATAAGTCATGACATTAAACTGATGGTGTTAGACATGAAAGTCATGACATTGAACTGACCATGTTAGAGACATGATAAGTCATGACATTGAGCTGACCATGTTAGACATGATAAGTCATGTCATGAAACTGATTGAGACATGATAAGTGACATTGAGACCATGTTAGACTTGATAAGTCATGACATTGAACTGACAGTGACATGATAAGACATTGATAAGTCATGACATTGAACTGACAGTGTTAGACATGATAAGTCATGACATTGAACTGACAGTGTTAGACATGATAAGTCATGACATTGAACTGACAGTGTTAGACATAAGTCATGACATTGAACTGACCATGATAGACATAAGTCATGACATTGAACTGACCGTGATAGACATGATAAGTCATGACATTAAACTGATGGTGTTAGACATGATAAGTCATGACATTGAACCGACAGTGATAGACCTGATAAGTCATGACATTGAACTGACAGTGTTAGACATGATAAGTCATGACATTGAACTGACAGTGATAGACCTGATAAGTCGTGACATTGAACTGACAGTGTTAGACATGATAAGTCATGACATTAAACTGATGGTGTTAGACATGATAAGTCATGACATTGAACTGACCATGTTAGACATGATAAGTCATGACATTGAACTGACCATGTTAGACATGATAAGTCATGACATTGAACTGACAGTGTTAGACATGATAAGTCATGACATTGAACTGACAGTGATAGACATGATAAGTCATGACATTGAACTGACAGTGTTAGACATGATAAGTCATGACATTGAACTGACAGTGTTAGACATGATAAGTCATGACATTGAACTGACAGTGTTAGACATAAGTCATGACATTGAACTGACCATGATAGACATGATAAGTCATGACATTGAACTGACCGTGATAGACATGATAAGTCATGACATTAAACTGATGGTGTTAGACATGATAAGTCATGACATTGAACTGACCGTGATAGACATGATAAGTCATGATTAAACTGATGGTGTTAGACATGATAAGTCATGACATTAAACTGACCGTGATAGACATGATAAGTCATGACATTGAACTGACAGTGTTAGACATGAGCAGCCCATCTGTTTTAACCTGCCAATTTCCGCTAGCCAAGCAAGGGTATTAAACCACTCACGACATTAACCCTAATCCTAACCCTCACGACCATGCAATGTCTCCAGGGCTTCATCTATTTTGGGTAAATGATATCTTAAGGTGATGTGAAACAACTTCCTTGGATACTAAGCAAAGGTTCAACAATGTTTTGTTGTGATATCTTGTCAATTTCATCCTCTAGCGTTTCTTAGTTAATGGAACCTGATAGTAGGCAATTTTATCTAGGATGCCCTGCCAGTATTTATTGTACTGAGTAATCTCCTCTGTCAACCCTAAAAATGTAAACCCTTTCCACCTATGGAAACATCATGGAATCATACTGAATTCTTCCACTAGATCAGAAACAGACTGTTTCAAACTTTCTGAGAGATGAGTGGAACACTTGTCAGGTTGTGCCTCCAAGTGACAGAGAGATCTATCATGGAGTAATAACTCATACGAAAATGTAATTTTCAGAATAGAATTGATATTTTATACTTATCCTGACTCATGCTTATTTGCTTGTCTTCTTCTTCTTGCGAACCTAGTGGAACACTTGTATCTCCCTATTGAAGCTCCCTTCAATAAAAAACGTGCGTGAAATCACTAATCACTACACCAAGAGTTGTCCCTCCTTCCGTTTTGACGGGAAACTGGTGCCACTGTTCTCCACATGCCTCACTCTCTCCTGAATATGAGCCCGACACTTGAATTTGCAGGGAAATCCAAAGTGTCTTGTGGGGAGGTTGGGAGGGCTTACCTCATGAGTCAGGATAAGTATAAAATATCAATTTTATTCAGAAAATTACATATTTTTCCTTATCCTGACTCATGCTTATTTGCTTGTAGAATCCGACGGAAAGGTGGTGGGAAAAAGCACTTTAGGATTTAATTAGTGAATTTTACGTCAAAATAACACAACCCCTACGGGAACTTCATAATGGCACTGTAATTATGCTAAATTCTGCTGCTGTAAGCAAACGTGTTCTTTCAGCTGCCTATTGATGGGGGGACCACAATAGTTAACTTTTGGTCCTACTTCTGTTAACATTTCAATGTGGATTTAGCGACTCCAAAGTGGAGAAGCGACCCAAAGTACAAGTAAGCTTACAATGGGTTTATCACTTATGCTAGTCTTGAAACGTGCATGGATACTGAAGCAAAACTCTGTTAGGTGTAGGCTTGATCAGTCATGTGAAACACAGCGAGACTACGTCTCATCTTCTGTGGGGAACTGTCAACTGCTGTGCGACAACCAGAGGGCCGAAATGGTGAATGCCTGAGACATCCTCGGTGGCGATATCTCTCAAGTAGTGGTTTGCAAACACCATGTCCCATTTCCAGAAACAGCCCTCCATGATCGTATTCAGTGAGCAATTCCCATGTAGAGCGAGTTTTGACACCAGTGCTCTAATTTCGTGAGGGTTAGAGGCTTTTGGAGGATCGAGTTCTGCAGCCTTGTAGGCTCGTAATATGACAGTTCTTATCCAGATTGATATCATAGTGCGGGAGACTTCCGTCTGTGTCGCTGTTGATATCGGGGCGAAAAGTCGTTTGAACTTGCGTCCCCTCATTCTGGATTGATATAGATAAACTCTCAATGCTCTCACTGGACACAAGGATATCAATAAGTCAAGCGTATCATGTGGTCCGAGTATGGAGGACAGTGCAGGGACGTGGAATTGTCTGTCCGGTTGATCTGGCAGTTGATTCTTAGCGATAAAGTCCCATCGCAGTCCCATGTGCACTGTATTTTGATTTTCATCAAATCTCGTTCTCTCGTAATCTATAGCATGTATTTCCGACATCCTGGCTGCTGTTGCTAGGGCTAGCAGGAACAGCGTTTTCTGTGTCAAGAATTCAAAGGATGTCGTCTCCAGTGGTTCGTAAACGTCACTTGTGAGATGTTTGAGAACGATGTTGAGGTCCTATGCCGGAGCGTGAAATCTGTTTTTGATCCTCCAATTTATAAGAGCGTAACAAGGCCAGTAACTCTGGTACTTTGGTTAGCTTTGCACCCGTCCTCCTAGTTATCACTGAACTCAATGCCGCTAGGTATGTCGAGAGTGTAGACCCTTTCAGACGTCTGGTTTGTCGTAGGTGACAAAGATAGTCTGCCACTTGAGGATGTGTTGCATTTCTAGCTGTAAATGCCTTTTTAGCAGCGTAGGTCTCAAAACTGCGCCACTTGTCGTCGTACAAGTTGAGTGTAGAATTGCGTAAAGCAAGCGTGACTGCTTTTGCCGCTCTGGCTGAGTAACCTCTCTTGTTTAAACATGCCTTAATACAGTCCACACGCGTAGTTGGAATGTCCCTGGGTTGTCGTGCGCTTGTTTTGTGTGAGGATGTACTAGTAGATTCGATCGCTCTGGTAGTTGCAATATTGGTGGTCCGAGTTCTTATATGAGAATGGGGAACCACGTTCTCGCTGGCCAGTAAAGCGCGACCAAAATCAGTTGGAGGTTTCTTGTTTGGCTGATTTTCTCTAACACCCTCGGTAGTAACGCTGGCGGAGGAAACGTGCACGTGTTGAGGCCTTCTCATGATATGCTGAGAGCGTCCGTTGCCCACGCTCGTGGATCTGGGAGTGGAAAGACGAATGTTGTTAGCTGATTGTTGAAGCGTGTGGCGAATAGGTCTATTAACGGAGCTCCTATTTCATTGATGATCTGTGTGAAGATCTCTGGATGGAGCATCCATTCTGTTGGCGATGGTAGAGCTGGACGGGATAGTGCGTCTGCTAGGACATTCTTGGCTCCTGGAATGTGACATGCTCTTATGTGGATGTTCAGATCGTCGATTACGTCGAGCAGTTGAAAGCAGAGATCTAGTAGGTTCAATGATCTTGTTGAGCCTTGCTTGTTTATGTAAAACGCCACTGTTGAGTTGTCTGTGTGTACCATGAGATGCGCATTCTGTAGAATGGTGCTCCAATGGAGTATGGCTGTGATGGCTGCTTTCATCTCCAGCATGTTGATGTGCAGACGTTTCTTCTCCTGGTTCCATATCCCGGATGCCACATGGTTGTCGAGATGTGCTCCTCAACCTTGGAGTGACGCGTCTACGTATAGATGGGTCTTGAATTCCGGCTCTGCTAAATAGATGCCTTCACAAACATTCGACCTCCGGGTCCACCATAGTAGATGAGGTCTGAGTTAATTCGGTAGACCGAAAGGTTGTAGGTCGTCGAGATGAGCGTTGATGAGGACCTGTAACAGGCGTAGCTGTAGTCTGCCTCTGGCTGTCGAGTCTTGTGCGGACTTGAGGAGACCCAACAGACTCTGCCACTGTCGTAGTGGCCATGGAGAGAGTAAGGCTTGAGGGATGGTCTGTTGAATCTTGAGCCATCGGTCCTCTGGTACGATGACACGATTCTGCGTCGTGAGAAATCTGATGCCTAGAAACTGTAGGTCCTGCGTAGGTTGTAGGTCCGACTTGAGTAGATTCACTAACCATCCTAGCTGAGTGAGTAGATTGATGGTGAAATTCAATTGTAGTTTGAGACGGACTGGATCTTGATCTACTTGAATCCTGTCGTCGAGGTAGAATGCATTGCGTAGCCCTCGATGATGTGACTACAGGTTTCGTTACTCTTGTAAACAACCAGGGGGCCGATGATATTCCAAATGGCAATGTAGACCTGAGGTATTTTCTCGAGTCGGGATGTATCGGGATATGCAGGTAGGCATCCTGTAGATCTATGCTTGCCATGTAGTCCATGGGACGGACGAGGCGGATTAGTTGAGGTAGATGTATCATGCGGAACTTGGGAGGTCTGCGTAGATAATCCCTGTTGAACTTCCTCATATTGTAGATGAGTCGGAACTTTTCCTTGCAATTTTTCTTTGGTACCAGGAAAACTGGGGAGTAGAAACCTGGTTCAATGTTGACTTGATCCACGATATCTATGGCCTGCTTGGTTAGAAGAGATGAGACAGCCTCTCGTAACTTCTCTATCTGATGTATCTTGCAGTCGAACTTGTGCGGGTTGACTGTCAGCGGTGGCGTGGCCTGTAGTTGGATGCGATATCCGTGTCTTAGGATGTTGGATACGTATGGATCTTGTAGTATTTCCCAGTTTTCCCAGTGGCGTTGTAGACGTTCACCCACTTGGGAAGGTTGTACAGGAACGGCTGGGGGTGGAAGACTCCAGTCGTTCCGAACCCGTCTTTCATCATCGATAATTCCGGGAGCCTCTGGGTGCCCTGCCTCGTCCGGATCCTCCCCTGTAGTTGCCAGATGGGTGGCGAAAAGAGTCCTTCCCATCTCTGGAGCTAGCCACTTTCCTGTCACGTGCCCTCTGTAATCCAGGAAACTTGGATCTTCCCGAGTACCGTTGGGTTGTCTGCTTGATGATGTTGGCCAGAGTGTCTGTGGACTTGATCATTAAGACTTCTCTTGAATCTTTGGTGACTTCTTTAGCAACTCTGTCGATTTCTCCAGCGAAGATGGAAGGAGTCGACCACGGGGCTGTGTAGAGTGACGCTGTAAATTGTTCACTCCAACTGCAGGAGGCGAGGAGACCTTGATGACGAGCCAGAGTTAGCACTGCGGAGATGGATGAAAGGTGATCTGTCATGAACTGTTGGTCCTTCTTCTGCATGAGGAGGGCCGAGTAAATCATCCGTCTTCTTCCGCAGTGGAATCTTGAAACTTGGCGATGAGCGTTTCGTTGACTGTGCAAGATCTGTTGAGGCCGAAGAACATTCTTCTGGTCATAGATTCTACTTGAGCCAGCTTGCGGTCCTCAATCTTGTAAGACTTGGCCTTGGCATCGCTGATTATTTAAAAATTCTCGTCTATATCCTGAGCTTTGAGGAAAGGATCCATATTATGGGTGGAGAACTTCCTGGCTGAACTGTGGTAAGTGTGGCACCTGGGCTGTAGTGGCTGTCTTGAAAACTGCATCCAAGTTTTGTGAAACCGTTGCGATGGGATCGATCGGAGGCAGAGTGAGCGTGTCGACGTCATCATCTCTCATAGGATAGGTGTAAGACGGATTATCGTCTTTACATGGTGAAGCCAAGTCCAAACCATTAGCCATCCAGTAGCGTATATCAGAGTCCGAAAAAATGATGCCGCCATCATCTTCAGTAACAGGAGTGCTGAGAATGGGATGTTGATACTCCTCCGGTGGTGAACGAGGTGGAGTCCTGCATGACTGTGGCGATCCACGTGGAGACCTGCGCGGAGACACTTGTAGGGCGAACGTCGTGTTGACCTGCGTGGAGACCTTCGTGGAGACCTGTGCGGAGACCTGTGTGGGGATCTGCGTGGAGATCGGCGAGGAGATCGACGTGGTGAATGGCCCGACGAACTGTGCCTGTAGGGTGACCTGCGCAGGGACCTGCGCGGTGATGAGCGACTGTGGGTTCGCGAAGGTCCTGGTGAATCCCTTGACGATCTATGAGACGAATATGTCTTGGATACTGTAGTTGACGTAGTGAAGCTTCATCTGAGTCTGCACTTGGGGAGTGGCGACGGGTCCTTCACGAAGGCTGGATGTCTGAGCCAGAGTCCGGGGATGAGCGATTCTTCCTTCGCGAATGCTTCCGTGAACGTTGATCATCCGAGTCCGGAGCAGGTGAAGATCGTGTAGTCTTTCGCGAAGGTCTTCGCGAACGCTGATCGTCCGGGTCCTCCGCAGGGGTTGGCTGGGTCGACCTTCGCGCAGGCTGGTCCGTTGGAGTTCTACTGGTAGAAGTCTCGCTGATGGCAGGCCCCTCAGAGATGATGTCTGCGTTGGAAGGCTCGGATCCTGGGCTGGCTGTCTCTTTCCCAGGCTGTAACGTCATCTCCATGATCTGCTGGGAGAACTGCTGCATAAAGTCGCCCGGGAAGGTCTGCGGTGGTATCAGTGCTGCCCTTTCTGCGACGACGGGATGTCTTGAGATGCAGGTCTCTTTTTGGAGGTGGCGGACTGCGTCCCACGCCTCTCCTCCGAGGGGAACTCCAGCGGAACACCAGACGGTAGGGGGTCGTCCGACAGCAGTTGACTGTTGAGGGACTCCATGACTGGAACAATCTTACGCGACCTATCAGCAGCACGTCTCAAAACACCAAGAATATATTTATTAAATGCACAATTTGATAAAGGCTTGCAAAAATTGCAGCGTGAGCTGAAAGAACATGGTATAGTGCAGCTAGGGTATATTAGGTGCGGGTCAGCAGCAGAGAAACGTAACTTGCATACGTAAAAGATTTTCATGAACGTAGACTACTGAACAATCACCGAATAACCCGTGAATAAACAGTGAGAAATACGAATAAATATCAAAACATATTGATGAAGGATACTAGCTAAACCTCTATAAAGAACTGATAGAGGTAACTAACTAAATAATCAAAGGATATAGTGCCGTAAGGAGACACAGGCGCTCTCACAACCTGCTCACTGGGCGAAGAAGGAGAGAGTGAAGCATGTGGGGAACAGTGGCGCCAGTTTTCTGCCAAAACGGAAGGAGGGACAACTCTTGGTGAGTAGTGATTAGTGATTTTACGCACGTTTTTTATTGAAGGGAGCTTCAATAAGGAGATACAAGTGTTCCACTAGGTTCGCAAGAAGAAGACAAGCAAATAAGCATGAGTCAGGATAAGGAAAAATATTCAATACTAATTATTACCACAAGCGATATCTTACGATTCAGATGTCAGGAAAATTAAAATGTGAATATTAGTTTCATCATGATCAATAATAGCTTTGAGAAAGACACCAGTTTAAAGTAATATTAAAGATATCTCACAGATACACTATTTATAAAGGTATACACTTTTGATACACTATTCATAAAGGTATACCCCAGTAAGTTACGACTACATAGTTTAAAACATGTTCTACATAAATCCTAGCCTAAGTTAATAAAGACTCAATTCAGTAAGACCAAAGCTATGTCTAGGTGCTTTAATAAATTGCTTTGATTTAATTTATAAAGTAATGGATATGTCCTAACTGTATTGGAATAAAATTAAGCAAACACTTCAATTTAGGATCATTAAGACCTAGCCCTGAGCAAGCCCATCAAATTTTAATACCAAAGTCATCCAAGCATCCAGTAAATGTGTCAACAAGATTAGTGCCAGTTGAATTAAGATTAGCAGGAGTAAGTACTCCCCTCTGTCTAGTCATTTCATTGGTTATCATAGGGCACACCCATTTCGCATCATCAACAAATCGTAATCTTTTTATTGTTTCAATTATAGATAAATAGTTATAAATCAAAATGTTAGTCAGTAGGGTTTAGACTCTCCCAACACTGGTTAGCTCTAGCCCTAAGCCCAGAGGCTTGTATCGACTTTCTGTGGCCACACCATGTTATTCTGTTCTAGTAAATAAAATTCTAAAAGTTGTAATTAGCTTCTTGCGACTTCAGGCTGTTTGCTGAGTTAATTCACCACAAGCAGACCTGCACGCCAGGCTGAAGTTATATAACTGCAATATAGTTGCAATGATAAGGGTGAAAAGAAACTGACAGGACATGCACAGTAAGTAGCAAAGCAAGCTGCACCAAAATTTCAGCAAATTATTTTCATTTTCAATCATTTCCTCTATGACATGTATGTTTAGATAACATGAAGGGAATTCACAAACCTCACTTTACAAAACTTGCAGTGATATAAAGGGTTTAATGATAATGCAGAAAATGATAAAATGAAATGCTATGCACTGGCAAACAATCATTGTGAGACTGCCTAATCCGAGAGTGGAAGCATATCAGAAGACAATGACTTCATAAGTGATGCCTAATTTTTCATCATACCTGGGTCCATGATGGGAAAGAGTTGCCTTCCAAGAATATTGTCCACATGCTTGAAGAGAATTTCACTACTCTTGTCATGGACATCTGGTTGAAGCCAGCCTTCCCGCTCAGTACATACGCTCTCCTGCAGCAAACAATGCCAAATTCATGTAAATTTTGTTTCAAATGCAAGATACATAGAAATAAAAGTACATTACACATCCACACAGTGAGGGAGGATTTGTAGCTTAACTATCTGAAATCATGCAAATACTATCTTGAAATAAACCCAGTAAAATCATGTAATTTTCAGAATAAAATTGATATTTCATACTTATCCTGACTCATGCTATTTTGCTTGTCTTCTTCTTCTTGCGAACACAGTGGAACACTTGTATCTCTCAATTGAAGCTCCCTTCAATGTAAAATCACTAATTAGTACTCACCAAGAGTTATCTCTTTCCCAATCGTTTGCGCGGGAACGAGGGCGCCACCTCCCGCCACATGCCTCACTCTCTCCTTATATAGCGAGCCCAACACTTGAATTTTCAGGGAAATCCAAAGTGTTATGTGGGGAGGATGGGAGGGCTTACCTCATGAGTCAGGATAAGTATAAAATATAAATTTTATTCAGAAACTTACATATTTTTCCTTATCCTGACTCATGCTATTTTGCTTGTAGAATCCTACGGATACGGAGGTGGGAATACAAAATATTTTGGATTTAGATAATTAGTGATTTGATAACTGTAATAACTGTAATAACCCCTATGGGAACTTCATAAAGGCACTGAATTGATAAATTCCTGCTGTTAAACTTATCAGCTGCCATATATGGGTTACTACAATATATAGATATTATGATAAACATAAATAAAGTATTTACATCATGAATACTATGCTTAAGACTAAGATAGACTTAAGCTTGATAATATAATAGCATAAACTTCATAGAGTTGTTAGCTAATGATATTATTATGATATAATAAACATAGTACTGAGCTTAAGATTGTGATTGAACTTAAGCTAAAATATATAGTAGTATAAACTTCATGGAGTTATTAGCTATATAGTACTGTTATGAAATAAGCAGTAAAAATCTCGTAAGATTGACTTATCTTCTCCGAGGGACTGTCAACTGCTGTGCGAGGACCATGGGACCGAAATGGTGAATACCTGAGACGTCCTCGGGGGTGATATCTCTCAGATAGTGGTTGGCAAACACCATATCGGATCTCCAGAAGCAGTGTTGAAGCTAGCGCTCTAATTTCATGTGGATTAGATGCTCTTGGAGGGTCGAGTCCTGCAGCCTTGTAGGCACGTAGTATGACAGTCCTGATCCATATCTAGATGGTTGTACGTGAGACTTCAGTCTGTGTAGCAGTTGATAGAGGGATGAATAATCGTTTGAGTTTTTGTCGCCTCGGTTTGGATCGCCTTAGATATATTTTCAGTGCTCTGACTGGGCATAATGATAGATCCAGTGTATCATGAGGTCCAAGAATTGATGAGAGAGCTGGGACGTGGAATAATCTGTCTGGTTGACCTGGTAACTGGAGCTTGGCGATGAAATCCCAGCGTAGTCCCATATGCACGATGTTATGATTGTCATCAAAGCGTGTTCTCTCGTAATCTAGTGCGTGAATCTCTGACATCCTGGCTGCTGTTGCTAGGGATAACAGGAACAAAGTTTTCTGTGTCAGAAATTCGAATGATGTTGATTCCAGTGGTTCATATGCCTCATTTGTGAGATGTTGGAGCACTACATTTAGATCCCATGCTGGAGCCCGAAATCTCTGTTTCTGATCCTCCAATCGGAATGCACGTAGTAAGGCGAGTAACTCTGGGGTCTTCGTCAACTTGACACCCGTTCTCATAGTTATGACGGAGCTTAAAGCTGCAAGATATGTTGATAATGTTGAGCCTTTTAGACGTTTAGTTTGTCGTAGGTAACATAAGTAGTCAGCCACTTGTGGATGTGTAGCATATCTAGCTGTAAATCTTTCTTTGCAGCATAATTTTCAAAACTGTGCCACTTGTCATCGTACAAGTTGCGAGTGGAGTTACGTAAGGCAAGCGTGACTGCTTTCGCGCTCTGGCTGAATAACCTCTCTTGTTTAGACACGCCTTTAATACAGTCCATACGTGAAGTTGGAATGCTTCTGGCTTTCCGCGCGCTTGTTTGGTGTGAGGATGTATTAGTAGATTCGAGGCTTTGGAAGTTGTAGTATTGGTTGTCCGATTTCTTGAATAAGAGTTGGAAACCACGCTCTCTGGCTGGCCAGTAGGGCTGACTAAAATCATTTGGAGGCTCCGAGTTTGCTTGATTTTCTGTAACACCTGTGGGATTAACGCTGGCGGCGGGAACGCGTATGTGTTGAGTCCTTCCCACGATATGCTTAGTGCGTCCGTTGCCCATGCTAGTGGGTCTAGAACTGGTGATACGAATGTTGTCAGCTGATTGTTGAAGCGAGTGGCAAATAGGTCTATTAGTGGAGCTCCTATATTCTTGATAATTTGTGCGAATATCTCTGTATGGAGCATCCATTCTGTCGGTGATGGTAGGTGTGACCGACAGAGAGCATCTGCTATTACATTCTTTGCTCCTGGAATGTGACATGCTCTGACATGTATGTTGAGATTGTCGATTAAATCGAACAATTGAAAACATAGAGTCAATAGGTTCGGGGACCTGGTTGAGCCTTGTTTGTTCACATAAAAAGCCACTGTTGAATTGTCTGTGTGAATCATCAATTGGGCATTCTTTAGTAAGTTGCTCGAATGTAGTATGCCGTTTACTACAGCTTGCATTTCTGACAAGTTTATGTGTAGTTTGCTCTCTTGTTGGCTCCATAACCCTGATGCCGTCCTGTTGGCGAGGTGTGCTCCCCAACCTTGGAGTGACGCGTCTACATAGAGATGTGTTTTCAATTCCGTCTCTATTAAAGAGATGCCTACGCAAACATTCGATCTCTTGGTCCACCATAGTAGGTGAGGTTTGACGTGATCCGGTAGACTGAATGGTTGAGGGTCGTCGAGATGAGAGTTGATAAGGACCTGTAACGGACTGTCATGTCTTGCGTAGGTTCTAGGTCCGACTTGAGTAGATTTATTAACCATCCTAGCTGTGTTAGTAGCTTGATGATGAAGTTTAACTGTAGTCTGAGACGCTGTGGATCTGGATCCACTTGTATCCCGTCGTCGAGGTAGAACGCACTGCGTAGTCCTTGACGATGTAGGTAAGAGACAATAGGTTTCGTCACTCTTGTGAATAACCAGGGGGCCGATGAGATTCCAAAAGGTAGTACTTTCCATTGGTAATGCAGCCCATCTAGTGTAAACCGAAGGTATTTCCTGGAGTCGGGATGTATTGGGATGTGCAGATATGCGTCTTGCAGATCTATGCTGGCCATGTAGTCTCTGGGACGAATTAAGTGCCGTAGTTGTGGTAAGTGTATCATGCGAAATGCTGGCGGTTTGCGTAGATAGTCTCTGTTGAACGTGCTCATATTGTAGATGAGACAAAACTTTTCCTTGGAATTTTTCTTGGGCACTAGGAAAACTGGGGAGTAGAAGCCTGGTTCGATGTTTACTTGGTCCAGTACTTCTATGGCCTGCTTGGTTAGGAGCGTTGATACCGCTTCTCTTAACTTTGGTAGTTGTAGAGCCTGGAAGTCGAACCTCGGAGGGATGACTGTCAGCGGGAGGCGTGGCCTGTAGTTGTATTCGATATCCGTGCTGTAGGATGTTGGAGACATATGGATCCTCTAGGAATCCCCAGTTTTCCCAGTGCAGTTGAAGGCGTCCACCCACTTGTGATGGTTGCACTGGAACGGCTGGGGGTGGAAGACTCCAGTCGTTCCGAACCTGTCCTTCATCGTTTATAATTACGGGAGCCTCTGGATGACCTGCCTCTTCCTGATGCTCCTCTGTAATTGCCGTATGGGCGGCGAAAAGACTCTTTTGCTCCTCTTACACTAGCCATCTTCCTGTCCCGTGCTTTCTGTAGACCGGAGAACTTCGATTTGCCTGAGTACCTCTGCGAAGTTTGTCTGATGACGCTTGCTAGCGTATCCATAGACTTTATCATGAGTACCTCTCTTGAGTCTTTAGAGACTTCTTTAGAGACTTTGTCTATGTTACCATCGAAGATGGACGGTGAAGACCACGGGGCTGTGTAAAGTGGTGCGGTGAAGTGATCACCCCAAATACAGGAGGCGAGGAGACCTTGACGACGAGCCATAGTTGTAGCTGAGGATAGTGCTGTCAAGTGATCCGTAAGGAACTGCTGGTCCTTTTTCTGCATGAGGAGGGCAGAGTAAATCATCCTGTCATCCTCAGATGTAGAGTCTCTGAACTTCGTGAGGAGAGTTTCGTTGACTGTTCTTGATCTGTTCAGACCAAAGAACATCCTCCTTGATATGGTTTCCATCTGGACTAGCTTGCGGTCATCTATTCTGTAAGTCTTGGACTTGGCATCACTGATCATCTTATAGTTATCATCGATATCTTGTGCCTTGTAAAAAGGGTCCATGTTGTGACCTGCAAACTTGTTAGCGTTGAAATGCGGCACATGAGGTGTCTGTGATTTCGTGGCTTTACTAAAGGCTGTATCCAGATTAGCTGGCACCGCTGCTATCGGGTCAATCGGAGGTAAGGTGATTGTGTCAGCATCGCTTCTCCATAAGATATGTGTGGGCTGAGTTCTCGTTCTTAGCCGGGAAGAAATGTTCCAGACTATTCACCATCCAATATCTTATTTCTGCGTCGGAAAATACGATACCATCTTCATCTTCAGACATCGGGTCACAGATAATGTGTTGATGCTCCTCCGATAGTGACTGAGGTGGAGTCCTAGATGATCTGTACGTGGATCGACAAGGTGATCGATGAGGCGATCGATAAGGAGATCGGCGAGTAGAATAATGTGGTGAACGGACTGACGAGTGGCGTCTATAAGGTGACCTTCGCGGAGACTTCCTTGGCGAACGCTGGTAGCTTCGCGGAGCTCTCGGTGAATCCCTTAATGATCTTCTAGATGAGGATGACTTGGAGCCACTTAACCTTCGTGAACGTCCTCTCTCATCAAGGTCCGACATAGGTGATATAGTCATCCTCCGTGAAGCCTTCCGTGACTGCTGAGGATCGGGGTCCTTTGTGCAGGCGGGCTGGGTCGCCCTACGCGGAGACGTGCAAACGGGCTGGGTCGCCCTACACGGAGACGTGCAAACGGGCTGGGTCGCCCTACACGGAGGTATGGGGGTGGGCTGGGTCTCCCGTGGCTCTAAAGGCCTCCGTAGACCGTAGCGATCTTCCATCCTCTTCATTATGTGATTCATCAGGTCGTCTGGGACGGTCTACGCTGAAGAAGTTGCTGCCTTCTCTACGATGGTAGCGACGGGACCCTCAGAAAGATTCTCTGACATCAGTGTAGGTGCCTCAGCCTGCGTGCTGATCTGCGCTGATGTTATAGTTGCTGACACTGGCCGCTTCTTCTGCCGTACATCTGGTATGATGATCGGTTCATCATCATCATACAGGCCCAACTCTGCAACGGGAACAATCTCGGCTGAGAAAGTACTGCTGGACTTCGTTGATTTCCCCTTCGACGTGGATGTAGCCTCGGGGGGGGCAGAGTCTGCGTTATGACGACGTGGAAGCCCTCCTAGTCTTCGGCTGCGACGACGGGATGTCCGGGGATGCAGGTCGCTTCTTGGAGATAGCGGACTGCGCCCCACGCCTCTCCTCCGAGGGTAGCTCTAGCGGAACACCAGACGGGAGGGGGTCGTCCGACAACAGTTGACAGGGTAAGGGCTCTGGTGTATTAGCCATGGCTAAAATCCGTTTACGTGACCTATCTGCTGCGTGGCTCAAGACGCAGAATAAATATTTATCAAATGCAGAATTGGATAAATTAGTACAATAATTGCAACATGAAACAGTAGAGCATGGCGTAGTACAACTAGGGTATATTAAATGCGGATCAGCAGCTGAAAACGTAATTTACAAATAGTGCAGATTTTCATCAACGCAATCTACTGAACAAACACGGAGTCCCGTGAATAAAACAGTAGAAACACGAATAAATATCAATGCATTATGTTGAAGGATACTAGCTACACCTCTATAGAAGTCTATGAGAGTTTAATAACTAAGAATAAACAAAGGATATAATGTGTAGGGAGACACAGGCGCTCTCACATCCTGCTCACTGGGCGAAGGAGAGAGTGAGGCATGTGGCGGGAGGTGGCGCCCTCGTTCCCGCACAAATGATTGGGAAAGAGATAACTCGTGGTGAGTACTAATTAGTGATTTTACATTGAAGGGAGCTTCAATTGGGAGATACAAGTGTTCCACTGTGTTCTCAAGAAGAAGAAGACAAGCAAAATAGCATGAGTCAGGATAAGGAGAAATTAGACATTTTTTATATATGTAATCTTATCCTACATTACTCCTTACTGTCTTTACTGCTTTCTTTCGGCAAGATGAAGCTGTGCAAGGGAAATGCTGAAGGGATGTTGTTCCAACTGAGTGAGTCGCCAATGCCATCACACTATAGCCATGCAACCCATGATGCGACAGCTTCAGTCCTGTTGATGAGCTGTGTAGAAGTCTTGCATCAATGACTCAGTGTTGTCCAACGTTCCATAAAGTCTGTCCATTTTCCAAAAATTTTAGCTTCCATCCATGCAGTGTGTCCTAGCAATAAGAGGATACTTGCGGCGTTACCTTTCCTTACAGCCTGGGCTATCATCGCAGGTGGATAGGCAGCGTCCTGAAGAAGACATTTCAATTCCCATTTCCATGATTCAAATGAGGCTTCATTCTTCAAAACCGGAATCTCTCCAGAAAAGGGTGAAATGCTAGGAAGCTGAAACTGTTGGAGGTGCGGGTTCAGAAAACCTTGATTAAAATATGGGGTACTATACATGGGTATCTCAGGTGGAATCTTTGAAACCTCATGTGTCTGTCTGGTCTAAGTGCTTGATGCTTTGGTGTGAATTCCTCTATCTTCCAAGTGAATGCCTGATCCTGTGCAAACGAACATGAGGGAGGAATAGGTCGAATCTCATATCGTCCTGTAGCTGAGATAGAGCATGAGCTTCAGGACAGTTCCCAGCATGAACTCCACAAGCCAAAGGTCAAGGTTATCCATTAACCTAATGTGACAGATCCACAACAGACTTCAGAGTCTGATTCTTCTTACAAGATAACACAACAGTTATCAGAATTTATCACTAGGGCTGCAACGAATACACTATGTGGCGAATATGATACGTGTCATGAATATTGGGTAACGAATACGTATCATGAATATTGGGTAACGAATATGAATAATTATTCACAAATACAATATTGTAGTTAAGTGATTGATGCACAATATGGAACGCCCATGTTGACAGTTTTGATTTGTCACAGCAATAACCAGTGATCTCATGACACTCAAATTTGGTATGTAATAGTTATAGTCGACAGTACCATGTGCGGCCTTGGCAAACTAACATGACTTGCACTACTGCAATGCTACTACATGTTCCATTCTTGCATATCTCACTTTGGAAAAGGACATAAGGGTTCAAGTAAAATATGCTCCACTAAGAAAATCATAAATATTCGTTAATATTCGATTCTGGTGACCACGAATAACGAATTGAATTCATGAAGTGCCACGGTTCGATTCACCGAATATGCGAGTGAATCGTTACTGCCTTAGTTATCACGAAACTGGACAAGTTGGAACTTAGGCGATAGCCACCACCACCTCCTGTGGAGAATGAAGTCTTGAGACAAACCTTGGACCGACTTACGTACTTGAGGCACAAAGGGATACTCCCTGTAAATGCAAGATTGCATGTTTCATTATTCCATAAAATGTGCTAACATTGTTTAAAGTTTTAACTTAATTTTAAACTTAAATTTACTAAAATTTTCACATTCTTTGGTTAAGGCTGCGGGATTTGTAATTCAAAGGTTGCAGATTGAAACCCCACTTACACCAAGTAAACTTTTGCAACTAATTTAAACCTGACATGACATCATCGGCTCTTAATGACATCACAGTCTGTGCATCTGATATACATAGATGGATGACGAACAGGAAGCTCAAACTGAATGCCGAGAAAACAGAGGCCATTCTTCTAGGAAGAAAACAACAACTTCAATCCATAGAAGAGACTGGGTTGTCGATCTGTCATTCACAAATTGATTTCGTGCCATGTGTCAAAAGTCTGGGCATTGTAATTGACTCAAATCTGACCATGGAAGATCATGTGAACAGCCTATGCAGGTCTGTCTACTTTCATCTGCGATCCATCGGTCAAATTCAGAACTGCCTCACTGGTGATGCTACAAAAAGCATTATGCAATCACTCGTCCTATCGCGACTAGATTTTGGCAATAGTCTCCTTTGGGGTATATCCAAATCTTCATTGAAGAAACTCCAACTGATACAGAACACCGCCGCCAGGATTGTTACACGGGTTTCAAGGATTAATCACATCACTCCAGTTCTCAAGACCCTTCACTGGCTTCCAGTAGAAGCCAGGATCAAATACAAGATATTGTGCTTGACATTCAGGTGCCGTGAGGGCACAGCTCCCCCATATCTTAATAAACTCTTGTGTGAACATCGGCTAGCAAGAAATCTTTGCTCAGGGAGCCAACATCTCCTGAAAGTCGCACCTTACAGAATGAAGGGATATGGACTAAGGGCATTCAGAACGGCTGCAACGATGCTGTGGAATGACCTTCCCTTAAAAATGAGAGGAATCAAATCCTTTGACAATTTTAAGACACAGCTGAAAACTCACCTCTTCACCATCTACTATGCCTGAATCCTAATCTGTACACGTTTACAGACTCATTAGTGTTGACATTTTCCCTCTAATATCCAGTCTTTTATAATGTACTTTATTATATTTCCTGTTGCGCTTTGAACATATGTTTTTATGGAATCTAGCGCTATACAAAACTACATTATTATTATTATTTATTATTAATTTAACTAATGTACGTAACGTATTTAAATTAGCCTCATTTCTAGCACTTGTTTATCACATGACCTCTCTAAGAAAGCACATGGTTTGGAAAAGCATGCACATCAGTCTATATCTGACCACCATGCTAGAAAGTTGCTTCACCTCACTGTCTGCGAATCACTGCATGTCAAGGTACAAATGTAAGTTACATTCAACTCATATCATTTCTAACTTTTATTGCATTATTATCATTTGTATTAATAATGAATTATTGGTTAACAATTTTGATAACAGTTCAACTGAAATGTTGTTCAAATGTTCAGTCATCCAAATGTCCTTGTACAATTTCAATATGCATTGTAGAGTTTATTAATGCCAAAAGTAAATAAGTTTAAAGTGCGTTAATGAGCAAAGATTACGGAATTGTTTTTGCTTATATTTTAGTTTTTTTAACTTCATCAGAATTCTGTTTTCATCGATGCTCATCAGTTGTGAAACCGTTCTCAGCCTGATTCGTTGTACAAGCGTTCACCAGTCTATGTCAATGCTTGGAGGATATCATGTGCATGTTTCAAGGATAAATTGTAACCAGCCACAGTTATAATAAACTCTGATGCAAGTATCGGATCTTTTTGTTCTTGTATCTACATTTGTTTAAAAAAGAATTGCAGACAGTGAGGTACGTATGGTGTTCATATTTCAACGCTTTATGCATGGTGGTGTACAGCTCACAATGATTGCAACGTTAAACAGTGTGGCAAAGTTGACGTTATTTCGTGTTTGAGCTTATATTCAATACTGGTTACTATTCACCAATTCAATGTGACATTGTTCCTGTTCAAAGTTACATATTCTTCATGCTATTTGATGTGACTTGTTTGTGCATAGCTGACTTGTTTCTCAAGCACAATGGCTGAAAATAACAGTGATAGCGACACTTCTCTGGACATTGATCAACATATTCAGCATCTGAGAACCCTGACTGAGAAAGGCAAAAGTGAATATTTACGTTTTGTTAAGAAACAAGATTATTGGTGCTCTTTCTAACTTGACAAAGTGCAAAAATGAACTTCAGTCTTTAATGTTTGATAATGATAATTTGCCTTTAGTTAGGACATGTTTTCACAAATTACATGATTTGTCTTCCCGTTATCAAACTTGTAATGAGATTTATTCCAGTTCTCTTGACATCGAGGAAGCTATAGCTGCCACTGTCCAGCACGCTGAGGCTAAACTGAGAGACATCAAGCATGTTCATGATTTGGCTGTGAGATGGATTGAAAACACTGAACGTGAGTTGTTTGAGCAAGTACGTACTCAATCTGTTTGCCAAAATTCAGCAGGTGATAAAAGATCTCAGATATTCAGTAAATCTCATATCTTTCATGTCAGTTCTACTCAATCTGCACATTTAATGGAGAAAGCTTAACTTGCTGAACTTCGCACAGAAAAAGCAATGTTTGAAACATAATCTAAGATTAAGCAGTTACAGCTGAACATTGACATTGCTAAAGCTACAGCAAGAGAGGCGTTTGCTGGTGAAGAGGAAGCGATTATTCGTCAGCAACAAGTCAGGTTCCAGACTCCAGATCATGATGAGACGCATCAACCTCTTGTATCCTCTGATGTAAAGGGTGAGACAAATATTACTCAAAATCCAGTAAACCTTGAACATTCACTGAATCCAAATGCAACTGAATATCATTCTTATGACCAAAGGAGTTTTGATAATCACATGAAAGGTGATGCACATTTGCACAGTGTTCCTGATTATCCTCTCTTTGCTCCAAATAATCAGCAACAAATGGTAAATGCAATGCTTCTGCCTCAGCCAGAAGTTCCTAAGTTCACAGGGGATCCAACTGAATTTGCAGCTTTCATGAAGGCTTTTTATGCTCGTGTTGTTCCCCACACAAACAGCAATGCTGATAGACTGCATTATCTAGATCAACAGTTACAAGGTGAGCCCAAAGACTTGATTTCTGGCTGCTTATATATGAACGTTGCTTCTGGATATCAACATGCAAGACACCTTTTGTTTGAAGAATATGGTAATCCAAACAAGGCATCTACTGCTTATCTGAACAGAATACTGTCTTGTCCTGTTTTGAAGCATGATGATTTTCAAGGCCTTAAACAGTTCTCGTTCAATCTCAAGAAATGCTACCATGCATTGCAGAATATGTCTCAGTTGTTTGTTCTCAATTATGCTCCTTATTTGCAACCTATTGTGCTGAAGCTTCCGCAGCATCTCCAGATCAAGTGGAGGGACCGTGTAGCGTCTAGAAGGATACATGGACAAGGTTTTACCGGATTTAAGGACCTAGTGGACTTCATCGAATTTGCAGCAAAGTCCGCAAATGAGGCAACATTTGGTAAACAGGCGCTGACTGTCAGCCAGAATCTTCTTCAGGCTAAAAGTAACAGTTCCAGTAAAGGTAGACAGTCTTCATCCAGGCCTCAGTCAACAAGTTTTGCACTCAGATCGGAAATAATGCATCTGAAAGGTCAACAGTCCAAAATGTTTCTTTTGCAAACAGTCTCATGACCTTGATGAGTGTAAAGACTTCAAACAGAAATCCCTTGTGGAAAAACGCAACTTTTTGAAAACCTGTAACAGATGTTTCAGTTGTTATGGACTAGGTCACTCTGCTAAAGGGTGTATGAGGAAACCATTTTACAGCCAATTCTTCCTGTTCAAGTGACGGTGAAAGGCAGCGACAAGGTGATGACTACCTACGCAATGTTGGAAAACGGGAGCACTGGGTGTTTCATCACTGAGGATCTGAAGAATTGACCGGATGCCAAGTCTGCACCAGCTACACAGAAGCTCAAGACAATGAATGGTACAGAGTATGTCAAGACGTCTGTGGTAAATGGTCTTTTTGTCTCGGACCTTGATGGCACTAACCACGTGAGTCTCCTATGTACATTCTCTAAGGAAGTTGTGCCTGTTGATCATGCTCACATTCCAAAACCAGAATTGTTTAAAAAGAAAGCTCATCTCAGAACAGTTGCAGATAAGTTGCCAGTGTATCTGCCAAATCTTGATATTGGAATTTTGATTGGTAGCAACTGTCCAGATGCTCTCAAACCTTAAGAAGTTGTTTCATCAAATGATTCAGGATCTTATGCTATTTTGCATAAACATGGATGGACAATAAATGGCCCTATGCATGTTCAACAGAATCCTGTTGACAATACTGTTGTCTGTAACAGAATCATCCTTCATGAAGTTGAAAAGTCAAAGGAATGCATTGCACCTGAAACAGTCTTGAAGTTATTTGAATTGGATTTCAGTGAGAGCGATCTTGGTTCCTCACCAGGCGAACGTGGCTACTCCATAGAGGATCAACGATTCATGGAGAAAACACAAAACAGTAATCTGTATATTGATGGTCGTTTCCAAATCCCACTTACTTTCTGTAATGAAAGGCCCATGCCAAGTAACAGAGAGTAAGCTATCAAACGTGTCCTTTGGCAAAAGAAAAAAATGTTAAGAGATGAAACATACCATAAGAACTATTTGAAATTCATGGGTACAATAATTTGAAAAGGATATGCTTGTGAAGTACCTGAAAGTGAGTTGATTGCAAAGAAGGTTGTGTTTGGTACTTGCCCCATCATGGCATATACCATCCTAAAAAGCCAAACAAAATCAGAATTGTATTTGACTGTAGTGCATTATGTGATGGTTATTCCCTTAACAATGTTCTTCTCCTGGGACCAGATCTGGCAATTCATTAGTTGGAGTTCTCACCAGGTTTCGTTCAGAAGCTGTGGCACTCATGGGAGATGTGGAAGCAATGTTCCACCTAGTCAAGGCGCCAAAAGAACAGCAAGACTTTCTCAGATTCTTCTGGTGGCCCAATAGAAATATTCAAGGGGAACTGAAGGAGTTCAGAATGACTGTCCACACCTTTGAAACCATATCCTCCCCAACCATTGCTAACTAAGCGCTGAAGGAATTGGCAAAGGACAGGTATGATGGTGATGATGTTCTCCAAATTATTCTGCATAATTTTTAAGTGGATGACTGTCTTAAATCTGTAAAGGATGGTCAGACTGCAGTAAAACTGATATCCGATTTACAGTCAGTATGTGCAGAAAGTGGCTTCAATCTCACCAAGTTTACCTGCAATAGTAAAGAGGTTCTCTCACCTATTCCTTGTAAGCATTGTTCCAAAGAAGTACACACTATAGATCTGAGCAATGGAAATGGAAATAGAATATTCCAATGGAAAGAGCACTTGGTATGCAATGGGATGTCATGATGGATAGTATCAGGTTTTTGGTAGATCTGCCTCAGAAACCAACAACCAGAAGACGAATTTAGTCTACAATGTCCTCTCTGTACGATCCACTGGGACTTGTCTCTCCAATCTTGCTGCCAGCAAAGAAGATTCTCCAAAATCTCTGTAATGATAAATCTCTCGGCTGGGATGGTGAAGTTGATGATGACCACAAGCAGAGATGGTAACAGTGGCTTTCTGAGTTGGAATCTCTGAAAGGTTTGTCTGTCAAACGTTGTCTCAAACCACAAGATTTTGGAAATATTGTTTCAAGTCAACTGCATGTTTCCTCTGATGCCAGTGTTTCAGGCTATGGGTGTGCTGCATATCTCCGTTTATGTGATAACAAGGACAACATTCATACCTCCCTGGTGATGGGTAAAGCCAGACTAGCACCCCTGAAAACTTTGACAATTCCAAGACTTGAGCTTACTGCAGCAGTGACATCAATGAAAATGGGCCAGTTTTTGCTCAAGGAATCAGATATTGACATTGACAGCATTATGTATCATACTGACTCAACAACGGTTCTTCATTACATTTGTAATGAGCGTAACAGATATCCTGTATTTGTAGCAAACAGAGTCAAGATGATCAGGGATTACACCTCTCCTCAGCAGTGGAAGTACATTGACACTAGGCGGAATCCAGCAGATATTGCTTCTCGTGGATCAAGATGCAAGCAGTTCCTAAAGTCAACAGCTTGGTTCCATGGACCTGATTTCCTTAGAAGTACTGAATCTGAGTGGCCTGTCTTTGAATGTGAGAGTCATGGATTGGTTGGAATGGTACAGTTTCATGTTGACGTCCAAGATATTGATGCTGCTCAAAGGCTTGTGAACCATTATTCGTCATTGCATCGTTTGAAGCGAGCAGTGGCAATCTACCACAGATTCTTCTCATACCTTCAGTCAAAAGCTTGTCTGGTGCTAAGCTTGACCTTCGAGAGGGATACTGGCAAGTGGAGCTTGAAGAAGAGGACAAGGAGAAAACTGCATTTTCTGTAGGACCACTATGTTTTTATGAATGTAACAGGATGCCGTTTGGTCTCACCAATGTGCCAGCGACATTTCAGAGATTGATGGAAAAGTGCATGGGAGATCTGAATCTAAAAGAATGTCTGATATATCTGGACGACAAAATCATATTCTCTTATACTTTTGAAGAACACAAGGAAAGGTTAGAAGCAGTGTTTCAACGTTTGAAAGATCATGGACTCAAGCTGAATCTTTTTTATTTATTATGCGGACCCCCACCACGTGGAGTTACCTCCCTGCTACGCATGCACAGCCAACCAGGTAAGCACCCAGGCCCGTATCATCATTCCTTCTGCTGAACAAATCAGTGAACATAATTGCGGGGAGGTGGGCGGCCCTTCCCCAAGGGAGGAAGGAGTTCTGTCACAGTATAAATATATAGCGATCTCGTAATTACAAAAAGTTACTCACGCCATAACACTTACCTGTCACGTGTCCCCAAAGCTTCTGCGAGAGGCATTATGGGAGGTCACCAGACAGGGAGAAATCGTACTGAGGGCCAATCTCAATCAAGTTTAGCATGACGACACATCATATACAGTGTAAACAAACCCTGCCCACTGAGTGAAAACTCAGAAAGAGCATCGTAAGGGGGGAAACTACAACTCACAACTGAAAATTTCAACCAAGTGATTAAAAGTTGGCAAGAATCAACAGCGGATATGTCAATGAAACAACAATTGAATACAGCATCTCTAGAAACCGAATAACCAAGACTCACTCGGTCAGGGTGGCAGGACACTGTCCACTGGAGAGAACGGAATGGCCAAAGCGTGCTCGATCACGGGAGTGTGTATCCAGCTGATAGTGCCGTACAAAAGTGCTAGGCCGGCTCCAAATAGCAACAGAGCAAATCTCTTCGATGGGCAGTGCCGCTGCAAATGCTTTTGAAGTGGCAACTGCCCTGACCGAGTGAGCCTTCAAACCCTCATATGCAGCACAAATAACCGACACAAGCCAGCAAGAAAGTGTCTGTTTGCTGGTAAGAGCCCCAGCATTCCCACCACCGTAACAGCAGAACAGATTGGTACCCGTACAGATCCCTTGTGTGTTCGTTTGATACAGACCTTGAGGGGTTTACAGACGTCCAACGGGTGAGTGCTCGTGGGTAAGAGTAAGAATTTCGATAGGAGCTGTCAAATGGAAAGCGTGATCGATCTTCGGACGGTAACTATCTGAGAGGCGAATACTGACACGATTTGGATGGAACACAGTCAGCGCCGGGTCTGCCAACAAAGCATGTAAATCACTGACCCTTCTCCCAGATGTCACCACCACCAGAAAAATGGTCTTCCATGTTAACTGCTGAATGGAAATAGCAGATAGACGTGAGAAAGTAGGACCGGACAGTCAATCTAGTATGACTGCCAAATCACAAGGTGGGCTGGTTTGCCTGAGAGCAGGTCGAACCCAATCCATGCCAGCTAGGAAGTGCTGCATAAGAAGGTGCTGCCCCAGAAGAGCACCATCGACAGGGGTGTGAAAGGTGGAAATAGCGGTGGAGTAGCCACAAATGGTCGAAGCCACCAAACCTTCTTCCAAACGAGACTACAGAAACTCCAAAACTCAAACTAAATCCGCAGAAAAGGGATCTGCAATTCCCCAATATCAAGGTTGTGAGTGTGCTCAGCACACAATGTGGACGACATATCCAGATTGACAACAATCAAGGTTGTGAGTGTGATCAGCACACATTGTTGACGCGACATATCCAGACTGAAAACAATCAAGGATGTGAGTATGCTCAACACACAATGTGGATGACATATCCAGATTGACAACAATCAAGGATGTGAGTATGCTCAACACACAATGTGGATGACATATCCAGATTGACAACAATCAAGGATGTGAGTATGCTCAACACACCATGTGGATGACATATCCAGATTGACAACAATCAAGGTTGTGAGTATGCTCAGCACACAATGTGGACGACATATCCAGATTGACAACAATCAAGGATGTGAGAATGCTAAGCACACAATGTGGACATATCCAGATTGAGAAACAATAAAGAATGTGAGTATGCTCAACACACAATGTGGACGACATATCCAGATTGACAACAATCAAGGATGTGAGTATCCTCAACACACCATGTGGACGACATATCCAGATTGACAACAATCAAGGTTGTGAGTATGCTCAGCACGCAATGTGGACGACATATCCAGACTGACAACAATCAAGGTTGCGAGTGTGCTCAGCACACAATGTGGACGACATATCCAGATTGACAACAATCAAGGATGTGAGTATGCTCAACACACAATGTGGACGCGACATATCCAGACAGACAACAATCAAGGTTGTGAGTGTGCTCAGCACACAATGTGGACGATATATCTAGATTGAAACCAATCAAGGTTGTGAGTATGCTCAACACACAATGTGGACGACATATCCAGATTGACAACAATCAAGGATGTGAGTATCCTCAACACACCATGTGGACGACATATCCAGATTGACAACAATCAAGGTTGTGAGTATGCTCAGCACACAATGTGGACGACATATCCAGACTGACAACAATCAAGGTTGCGAGTGTGATCAATAAACGATGTGGACGACATATCCAGACTTACAGCAATCGAGGATGTGAGTACGATCAAAAAACGATTTGGATGACATATCCAGATTGACAACAATCAAGGATGTGAGTATGCTCAACACACAAGGTGGACGACATATCCAGATTGACAACAATCAAGGATGTGAGTGTGCTCAATACACAATGTGGACGACATATCCAGATTGACAACAATCAAGGATGTGAGTGTGCTCAGCACACAATGTGGACGACATATCCAGATTGACAACAATTAAGGTTGTGAGTATGCTCAATACACAATGTGGACGACATATCCAGACTGACAGCAATCAAGGTTGTGAGTATGCTCAATACACAATGTGGACGACATATCCAGATTGACAACAATCAAGGATGTGAGTATGCTCAACACACAATGTGCACGACATATCCAGACTGACAACAATCATGGATGTGAGTATGTTCAACACACAATGTGGACGACATATCCAGATTGACAACACAATCAAGGATGTGAGTATGCTCAGCACACAATGTGGACGACATATCCAGATTGACAACACAATCAAGGATGTGAGTGTGCTCAACACATGATGTGGATGAAGATCATAGTTACATAAGGACTTTGTGGCCATGAGTTGGCAACAGTTAGTGAGATGATGGTAAAAGTGAACAATGCGCTCAGAGAAATTTGTATCTATTTTCCAGTTACATCATTTCATCAAAGTCTAGCGGGAGAAATCTGTATCATGGTTGAGATTCCTATGAATTGAGTAATTGTTAAGGGAGACTACATGAGTAGGTATGTTTACATACTTGACCATCATTCTGATGAAGTAGCTTCTGTATCTGATCTTCATGGACATCACACAGCTGGTAGAACATCTGTCTGTATGGCGGCAATACATCTGGCTCAAACATGTAGGTACTTTCCTGTAATGTAAACACATGGTGAACACACAAGGCAGCACAGTGGTTTGAGGAAAGATCATCTGACTTGCAGCAATAGCAGAGATGCCAACCCCAAAGTGTTGCAAACAGTAGTTTCAAAGATCAACAATAGTAGTTTGACCACAAAATTAGTAGTCAACTAAATACTTAAAATCATAATGGAGTCAGATAAAGATGATATGCCACAAATCAAGAGTGAAGTTTTAATTTCACATACCTCCAAAAGCAGACTTCAAAATTATCAGCATTACATTTCTCGTTGTCGTCTCTTTTTGTCAAAAATGTATTTAATCAATGAAAATATAAGTTTCTGTCTAGATATCCAAATTTTAACGAATTTTCTTCACATTTCGTAGAATTTCTAGTCCATTCGTTTTGGAGTAGTTTGAGGTTAACATTCGTAGCGACTATGATAAAATCATAGATGTTGGCATCTCTGCAATAGTACACTAAATCTACAATTTGACCTCGAACTTGTTGCAAAGAATTATTTTGAGAGACATGCTTAATTTCATATGCTATATCAAAAGTCAATAGTGAGTGAGTGAGTTAATATTTAACATCACATCGGCAATGTGTCAGCCATATTGCGACGGGCGAAAGTCAATAGAAGTCCCATGACTGACATGATTTGTTACAGATACATGTTCTATGAACAGAAGGTAAAACATGCATAAATCCAACATTATGACAACAGTAAGTCTTTTGAGGCATAACAGCAGCTGGGATATGAAACAGAGTGACAACTAAGGACATTTAACTTGCAAGCTAAGCTATTGAAACATTTTTGGATGCATTGTGGCACAAAAAATATTATCAAAATGTCAAATACAAAAACGATCATTATATAAAAACAAGAGCCCAAAGTCATCGATATCCCCCATATTAGCAAATACCTGTCTTGAAAATGTCAACTGGTTAACAATGGGTTGTGGTGACACAAAGGCCAATGATGACAGCCTACAAGAACAGATGAAGCTGAGGTATGCTCAGACAAGGTGTTACTGGAGGATGGAAACTTTTGTTTAAGGATAGTCCATAGTCAGAAGGGAATATTCAAAACATGAAATATAATAAGTTTAATAATTGGCACTATGCTCTGGATGAATTTATGATACAAAGCATTGATAAAAAACAACAGCAACAGTTCTGCTTGATTTTGCTTTTAACCACATGGTGCATTGTTTTCTGTCTTTTTATCTCCATAACCTGAACAAATATTTTAGTCGATTCTTCCATGCCTGCTGCTTACCAAAATTTGAGTTTTATCCGACGGATCCATACCCTCAGCTCCTAATGTTGATGTGTGAATTTTTGGTATTTTCATCTGTGATCTGGACTTTACTGTGGGTAGCTTGTAGTCAAAGGCACTTCGCTTTCCACCAATTTCCAGTTTCTCAGCTGCTCCCCCTGCAAAATGAAAACAAAATGTTACCTTGGGTGCCATGACTGATAGTTACGAAAAAATAATCTCTTTCTTGCAGACAATGAGAGTCTTTTGTGGCGGGGAAAACCTTTTCAAAGGCAGCATAAAGTCACCACATTAGATGAAGATTCAGACAATCCAAATTTATGTATCTTGTATGTAATAAACTCCCAGGCAATTAAGTGAAAGCTCTTGAGATTTTGTAAATTTGGTTCAACCTTGACTGTTTTCGAAGATCCCTACGAAAACATTAACAGTTCTTCCATGTGTAGAGATAATAGACTGGGAAATTATGGCTAAATGGACCAAACTGGAGCTATCACAATAATTAGTTCTGTCTTCCTTATCACCTTGGGCAGCCCGAAGCATGAAAATGTAAGCAACATTTATGACCAGTCCATTGACAGAACACCAAACTAGAACAAGAACTGGATCCAATACAGGATTTACAGAGACAGGTAGTTGAAGGCATAGATTGATGTGTGAGGTAGATTACATTTTATGATCTAAGCAAATATATTTGGAAGAAAAAGCCACAATACTGATCTTTTGGGAAAGCCTGTCTGCCAAAATGTTCAATTTTACTTGAATAAGTCTCGCTTCCACTCGGCAGTTGTAAAAGTCTGCCAAGGCATAATGTCACCTCCCTGCTTATAAGGCTATATATGTAACTTTGAGAAAATAATGCCCAGTCTGCAAGACACTTCTCCAACATCCAACATCCTGACTAGTTTTTATGTTTTGGTCGTATTTAAAACAAGATAAAACAATGATTGGACAAACCTAATTCGGATGGAACATAAACTGACTCTTGACCAAGGCCAACGTATAAGCAAAAAATGTACTGTACGGTGCTCAATCTGATGATTTATGTGAGCAAATGTTCACAAAACACTTTTAACTCTACTGTGGGAATGAGCCCAAAGTTTGCCCTACTGATTCTATACTAGCCACATAAAGAAACTGTGCATTGTCAAAATATTATCCCAGTTGATAAGTACGATAACAATGTTATAGGTACATACAAACTATAATGGAGGGATCATGAGACCATAACAAGTTGGGAGAATTTTAATTGAAAAGTCAATCACAATGACGTCACGAGTCCACAAACGGGACAGGGGTCAAACGACCATGTCACAAGCTCAATAACGGGTATGTCCACCATCGGCATTGAGAACAGCAGTGCATCGACGATGCATAGAGCCTATCAAATGTGCAAGGGAAAGCTTGTGGGATGTCACGCCAGATTCTTTCAAGTTCTGTTGCAAGGTCAAGGACGTTATCTGGCGGATGAGGAAGACGGCCTAGACGTCGATCCATCTCGTCCCAAACATGCTCTACCGGGGAGAGATCCGGTGAATTTGCAGTCCAAGGCAGTAAGTTAAGGTTTTTGTGTTGCAAGAAATCCATAGCAACCCTTGCCGTATGAGGGCGGGCATTGTCCTGTTGAAATGTTAACCCAGGGCCATGACGTTGCAGAATAGGAATTGCCACAGGTCGAAGAATCTGATCCCTGTAGCCCACACCAGTTAAGTTGCCATGAACAATCACCAAAGGAGTTATTTGGCGTGCTGTTATTCCACCCCAAATCATCACGGAACCACCACCAAAGCGATTCCTCTACAAGACACAGGCCTGTGCATAACGTTCTCCCACGCATCTATAGGCAAGTTGACGTCCATCACTATAGGAAATGTTAAACCTGGACTCATCTGTAAAAACAACATTTCTCCACCAAAACAAGGGTCTGCGGACATGATTTCGGCACCACATTCGGCAAGCTTGTCGATGACGTTGTGTCAGGATAGGCTGTATGGTGGGACGTCGTGGTCTGATCCCGTGATGGCGTAAACGTTGTCGAACTGTGTTGGGGTGGATACGGCAAAGCCCTGGGATGGTTCAGGCGGTCATCACTGCAGTCTGAAACCTGTGGCGAAGATGGGTCACCCTAATCCATCTGTCCTGTCTTGTTGTTACACGTGGACGTCCAGAACGTGGCCGATCGATGACGTCATTTGTGTTCTGGTAGCGTCTCACCAGTGCAGAAATGGTGTTCCGGTGGCAGTGGAAATGTGCAGCCACTTGTCGTTGAGACATTCCCCCACGGACCATCCCAATGGCCTCATGACGTTGTGCAGACATGAGCCTTGGCATGCTATGCGTTTCAATAGCCGTTTAATTTTTTGAACGATCGCAAGGTCAGGGGTTGAGCTTTCCAAAGTGACATTATTGTGTGGCATTCATTTGCTCTGTTTCTCTTTCCCGGAATGCACGTGCAACAACGTATTGCACGTCTCAAGGATGAACCCACTGCCGTCACGGAACGTGGCACGTGCATGCATGTTGGATACATGTCAGTAATCTCTGAGTTTAAACCCTTTTGTGTCTACGCAGGTTTGATAAATTTAGATTTAAAATTTTTGTATGCACAGTTTCTTTATATGCCTTGTATATATGTTTTGCTGACGTAACCAATATTTTGGGGTAAAAACTCTTCCTTTCTAAGATACAAGTGACTATCTTGGTCCAACCAGATAAGTTTCATGCAGCCATGGAATGGTAAGCCAGTATGAAATCTTGATCAAGGTAACAGCAATTGTGTATCACTGCATACTGGAAGAATAGAAAAGCTGGTGGTGCTTTGTTGATAGAAAGTATGGCATTGTCACCAATCAGCCAATTGCATAACCTGGTCACAAATAAAACCTCTATAAACAGGACACCATCATCAGGAAACTTGTTTGACTCTCTCTGGTGTATTATAAAATCATTCATGATGATGGCAAAGTGGCAAGGAGGGTGAGCTGTCTAAGGCGCTGAGCTTTTTAGCAAAAGGTGCCTGGATAGTAACATTACTTGTAGATGCTTTCAGTGTTGTCACAATACTACTTGAGTAGGGCCACCGACACCATGCAAAATGGGGGCGGAGGCTGCAGAAACATTTTGTTGAAGACCTTCATGTTGAAGATTAGCCTCAACTTGTCCGAATCCTTCTTGGGAACCAAAAAGATTGGAGAATAGAACCCCGGGTCGATCGGGGTCAGATCCAGGGATTCTATCGCAAGCTTCTGGATTAAGGTGGCTATTGTGGATCGAAGAACAGACGTCTGCAGAGCGGGATACGTTCTGTGATCCGGAAGTAAAGTGAGAGGAGGATCCCCGATGATCGGCAGCTGGAACCCCTTGGATAACGTGGAGAGGGCGTAAAGGTCTCCCAAGATGATCCAGTTGGGAGCATAAGACCCAAGTCTTCCGCCTACTGGGGAGGTCTTGATGGGCACGACTGGAGGTGGAAGAACCCAGTCGTGCTCTAATGTCAGAAAGTCACTGTTTGTCATGTCGTTGAGAGGAGGACTGGTCGGAAGCAGAAGCTGGTCATGAAGCAGTGAATGCCTGACGTTGACGACTGGAACGGCCTCTGAAGGAACCATTTCCACGAAAGGAAACAGCAAAACCCGAATGAAGGTCTGGATTAGAAGGAACATAATGGGCAGGCCGTTGCTGGCTCAACGAGTCCTCCACCTGCAAACATTGGAATTTCAACAATTCCACTGACACTTGTAAATGAGCATCTTGACCAACTGGCGACATCCCTAATCGCCCCCGTTGAAAAAAGACCTGCCAGACCACGGCTGACAAAAAAGGTCTGTGCGGAACCTATCATCCCATGAGGATAAGTGCAGAGGCCCCCTGCGACGCATAGCTGTGACGTACGAAAAGAAGTGAGTCAGCTGATCCAAAATGGTCACCGCCTCAGTAGTTGTCAACACTATGTTGAGTGGAGCCATAATCTTCCTGATGACACCATCCAAATGCAACAGCTCACGATCCTCGACCAGGAACGTCGAGTAGGCTTTCTGTTTGGTTCCCAACAACGTAATATCATCATCCACCGGAGGGGAGAGGATCAGGGTAGAGAAGCCATGAACATAAGCAGATGCTAGATTGAAGCGGGGAGCCGCGAACCCATCTTATCCTTCCTCAGGTTACAAAATGCCTCATCCAGAGACGCTGCCAATTGAATGACACTACGGCGAGGCGGGAAAGTGATAGAACCACAATCACCTGGCTTCATGTCAAAGCTGGATAACAAATCCGAAGGGCGAACTACTACGCTGTAGTCGGAGGCTATCAGCAATCCAAACTAGTAATTGAGGAGTGTCCACAGCATCAACACTAACATCCGAAGGCGACGTACCATCTGAAGAAGGAGATGGCGTAGCCGAACGATGAACATCCACCAAAGGTTGAGCTGGAGTGGTTGTAGGACCAGAAGACTGAATAGCAGAGGAAGACGCTGGCGCCTGATGCTGTAAAGCCGAGGAACCAGTAGTACTCCCACAAAGTGGCGCTCCCACCGCTGAAGACGCATAGGAAACATACGGTGCACTGGGAATAAGCGGAGCACCAGGAACCAAAGCATCAGAAGAAACAAGCATCGAGCAGGTAGGAAGCGACGTATTGAAAGCCAGAGCTGAGCTGAGTGTACCAAGCGCCGAACCAAACACACTGGAAGTGAGCGCTGAACCCTGAGCAACACCGAACTGAAAGCACCCAACTGAAAGCACTGAAGCCAGTGCTCTGTGAGGAAGCGCTGAACTGGAAGCACTAAGAATCGAACTGGGAGCACCGTAAGTAAGCGCCGAACTGGGAGCACCCCGAGTAAGCGCTGAACCGGGAGGAAACAAGAGCGCCGAACTGGAAACAAGTGGAGCTCTAACTGAAAGCATCGAATCGGGACCAAGCGGCACTCTACAAACAGGTACCTGTCCCGTTGTAAACGGTGCTTCGGAGGAAAGCGACGCACTAGAATAAAGTGGTGGTCCGTAACCACAGGGTACAGGATAAGGGATAGATGTGGAAAAGGTTGCACGGGGAATCATCAGCAAACTTGTCGACTCCACCGGAGGTTGAGAAAGAGCCGAACCGAAACTATCCACTGTACCAGAACCAAGTGTCACCGTAGACACATGCACCGAATGGAAAGCAGAAGCAGAACCAACCACCGAAGTAGAAAATGCCGAACTGCAAGTAAGCGGCATATGAGAAGTAACATTAGGAACCACACCAAGCGCCGCATAAGAAACACCCACCGTAGGACCAGAAGGGTGCTGAGAAACAGTTACCACCGAAGGCGGACGGGGTTGAATAGCAGATGTGCAGTCGGTTTGAGTCAGAAACGGACCCGATGAACTGCAAATTTGATCATTGTACAAAACTGCCACAGAAATATAAATAGTACACATGTTTATCATTTACTAATATCCAACAGCTTTCTCATATTTGAAAATTTTCCGGACTCCACCCAAAAAGTTGCTTAAGAAACTATCATCATTGAAAACGCAAAAGTTGTTATCCGTCGCGGCGGGGTGAAACCACAGAAACAGAACAGCCACTATCTCGTCGTGCACAGGATACACATGCCTGATGAAAAATGAAATTGAATGCTGACGTGAAACAGTTGATGATTAAAGTGTATGATTTTTTCCGTGCTGAAGCCGAAAGGGGCAAACCATTTTATGCCATTAATAAATTCCGTAAGCAGGCAGCAAAAGCTTTAGGAGTATCAGCAATGGTACTGACAAATGTTCAGGAACACAAACATTGTGAGGGTGATGCGAAGCAGGTAGGGGTCATGTCAAAATCACACAAATTAAAACATTTGGACAACTTTCAAAAGAACCTTGTAAGGCAGTCTATCAACAAGCTCTATTATTCTGAAAACAAACACATGTCGCTGAAAATTTTTAAAAAGCACTTGAAGCAAGAACACAACCTCAAAGTATCAAAGTAAACACTCTGGCGACTCTTACACTCTTTCGGGTATCGTTATATTTCGGGGGAGAATAGGTCAGTACTCTGTGAACGCCCTGATATCGTTCGCTTGAGAAATAAGTTTCTCAGGGTTATAAAGAACAGCAAGGAAGGGTTCGAGCCAGTGTCAATGACCTGGGTCAATGCCTCGCACACTGCCAGCAGTCAGTGGGTACCCGATGGGGGTGATAAGGGGTCACGTAGAAAGCTGCCTCTAGGGAAAGGAGAGAGACTAATCATTCTCCATGCTGGTTGCTCCAGCAAAGGCTTTCTCTCAGGCTGCGACTTGGTATTCAGGGCAAAGTCCACAGATAACAGAGACTACCATTCCGAGATGAATGGTGCGATTTTCCTCGTTTTGGTTAAAAACAAGTTTGTACCAGCTCTACCAGAGAAGTCTTTTATCGTAATGGACAATGCCCCATACCACAGCATGCAGGACCCCGACAGTAAAGCCCCGACATCGAACAGTCAAAAAGGTGATATGATATCATGGCTCGACAAATTTCAGATCGCACAGCCTTCAAAGGCAACGAAGCCTCAGCTATATGAGATCATAAAAACCCACGAAGGTGAACCTTTCTACAAAGTTTACAGTTACATAAAAAGTAAGGGTCATGATATTCTGCGACTTCCGCCCTATCCCTGTGACCTTAACCCCATTGAAATGATATGGGGTATTGTCAAAGGAGATGTTGCCAGATCAAACACTTTTAGATTACGTGACGTAGAGGTTTTGGTTAAGGAATCTCTTAACTCACGACTGACTGGCACAACTGTTCTGCCTTAGGACGTTCAGACGCAGACGGACCTACAGATGGGTTCCGGCAATCCCTATCTGACATGCGTCTACAAGCTACCCGACGATATTCAGAGAAAGCATTGTCGTCGAGGCCAGCACAGAAAGTGCAACGTTGAGACCAATCACAACGACCTCAACAGTCTACACATAAAGCATGTGGGTCCGCCGCTGAGAAATTACTGATACAATTGTCACAGTGTTTGCGCTTCTTAGAACCATTACGATTCGATTTACCCATGAAACATGTTGAAACACAATCAAACTTTCTTAGAGAGAAGCACACGTCCACACGAAATGCGACAAGAAAGAGAATGACAGGCACAGGTAGTCACGTGATCATCTCAGCGAGCTGCACGCTTATGGAGATGATTGACAGGTGCTGATGTCGGAGTGGGGGCAGAGGTCAGGGGGGTCAGAGGCCAGTAAGATTTGATTCAACTTAGCCTACAGCACGTTTCCACACATGGTCGTAGAAGAAGAGGAGAGGTGCATACCGTGAGATAGGATAAGTTTAAAAATAGACTGGTTTCAATTCTTAATTGTTTAATGAAGTCGCGGATGTTTGAATTCACCCACTCTTAAAAAAAGCCAGCTGGTCGGCTAAGAAGTGTGCTAGAAATTTAGTTGGTTAAGATTAAAGAGTCTAACAAACTTGACCAGTGTCTGCAGACAACGATGAACCACTCACTTTCCATGACTGAAGCTAAACAGCCCACCAGGAGTAACAAATCAAGAGGTGAAGTATATATGACAAACAAATCACACATCAAACATAGATGACCAATACTCACTTTGCCTCAGTCGAAAATCAAGGATCTGATACATTTTTGCATTTCTGTCCTTGCGTGGATCATATCCAAACTTGACCCATAAAGTTCTCCAAGGTCCATTACAAAAGTAGTAAGCCACCAATGGTAGAACATATTTCAATCTAGGGTGGTACTTCAAAGGCAGGTTGCACCGGATACCATTTTTGGACCAGATAGGCCTCTCTTCAAATAACTGAAATGAAAAGGTGAAGTCATGTCATTTCATTTCATTTCAAATAATAATCTGTTCATATTTGTGCACATCTGTGTAAACACACACTGATCATATAATGCTGATCCACTTGGCTAATTGCTACATGTAAAATGGTTCCACAACCTATCTGGCTAGTTGCTATTTGTCAAATTGTTCCACAATCACTAAAATGAACACACCTTTTGCAGCAGTTGAACTGCTATATTTCAGATTTCACATTGAAACTTGTTAAACATTTGGACTTGGCTGTCTGAACCTTTTGAGGCGTGGTCATGCTGAAACATCTTTACGTTTCTTATCTTGGTCTGACTTGGTTTTAAACTTGACACTTGTTTCAGATTGATGTTTTTGAGCTGAGTGAGATGATGATTCTAAGATACAGTAGATGACTGTGAGTGAACATGAAATATTATCGGTGGGTTAAGCTGTGACCCTGTAGTCTGAGGTGAGGTGAAACTGGGTTTAACGTCGTACTTGAAAATATTTCGCTCATATGACGACGTGCATGCGTGTGTATATGTATGTACGGCTGCTTGTATTAGCCCAGACTGAAGCTGGTTTTATAGTGCTAGCCCAATGAGATACCATGCCGCAGTGAAGCATGAATACCCCACTCAGACACATTATTCTGACTCCGAGCCGACCAGTCCTTGTTGTACCCATTAATGCCGAGCGCCAGACAGGAACCAACAAGTACCATATTTTAACGTCTTTTGGTATGACGCAGTCGGGGATCGAACCCGCGACCTTCCGCTCTCTGGGCGAACCCCTGTAGTTTGAATGGATTGTTCATGTGACAAAACCTGGGCAGTTTCTATGCTAATCCATGTCAAGTCTGTAGGGTGTGGGTACAGGTGAAGCTGATATTTGGCTCAGAGGGTGCAGTGGTAACCAGCTTGGAAATGATTCGCTCTGGTGTGGTGCCCCAAATACTGCAGTCTACCCGAAATCAACATTATCTGTAAATACAACATCAAATGATGAAGTACCTTTTCATTCATTGTTTTCCATTTTTTTCAAATTACCTGTGTCGGCATACGAGTCGCTAATTTGTCAGTATTGTGCCCTGAAATTTGTTCTTATACTCATTGGCTCACCTGATGCCTAAGGTTATGACCTAGCACCATAACTATTTCAACAAGCCAGGGTGGGATCTTGTATGGAGACAAGATAATTTATCAATGAGAACTAGGATATTAATTGTCTTTTCAACAAGTACTTCCTTGCAATAGTGTAATTTTTGTAGCAGACAATTTCTATTTTCCCCTGTCGGGATCATAATTATTTTTAAAAACATTTTCTGGGACAATCAATTTGACTCCCTGCAGTCACCCTTTTAACACAAAAGGAACTGCAATCACATTTCCCCAAAACAAATAAATTCTTAGGGATTGGTCATTTATTATAGGGTGTGCTGGTTGGAACTGTATTACATTTTGCTAAATAAATGAAATTGCTGATAAATTATACCATCTATTTTAAAAAATATTTTGAGATTAAGTGTTGGCTCCATTTCGCTTGATCAGTTCTCTTGCAAGATGTAAAATCAACTTTTCGAATAATTTACCCCTATTAAAAATAATTGTGTTAATATTTTCCTTTAAAAATAGATGATGTTAACTCAAAAACTTCAGGTTTGGAAATGGCAGCAGGAAAGTAGGTTAAAACCGATCCCTGAATTTGCCCTTCATCACTTGTCACATACAATATTTCAAAATAGTAAGTAGTAGATACAATGATAGTCCTGGACCAAGTCCAACAAAAGCCTCTGCAAAGCCTTATTTCCCAAATAAGGCTTTGGTCGGACCCTTAGCTCTTGCTACCATTACATCTACTGCTTTCCCGACCTATAAAAATTTCAGACGCTAGCGGGATGCGAACGCCCAATGTTACACCTCACAGCAGCGCCGCTTAACCGACTGAGCTACCGGGGACTTGGCTGAAGTATGTTGGTTTAACGGGTCTATCCTGGGATTGTATCATCTATGCCGTGTTGACTGGTGGTAACACTGTGCCGTACGGTACGATCAATAATTCTTCTCTTACAAACCCTCTGCCTGGCCCATCCCTCAAGTAGTACAAGTTAGGCTCGTCTGATTTCATGTCAACTTTATCTATGTTGTAAGTTTTGATTGACCATATTGGGTCAGTGGCTCGCTTACGGCTATCACCCTCGTGTTCCCCAGGCTGGTATAGATACCTCACTAGGGCCCTATCTGGTATCTGTTTCTCTTTCCCACGCAATGGAGCAGCCGACTCTGCCACTATTGATTTTAGTTTGATAGCGTCTACCGGTTTCTTGCCGGTGAGACGGGTGACTTCATGGTTGATTGCCGACACCACCTTAGGCAACCTTGTGACCCATTCAGTCGATCGTTTTCCCGGGGTGGCCATCTCCCTCGCATACTGATGTCCGAATAAACGCTCAGCCCAAGTTCTGTTGAATCTCTCAACTATGGCTTGGCTGCGATGGGCTCCAGCCGTGCCACGCCTGACCTTTGTATCGTGTTTGTCTAACAGGTGTGACACGGCACCCATGAATTCCCGCCCGGGGTCAACTTGCAGCTCTGTTGGCCACGTCAGCGGACTGCGTTTGTATATGCGTCCGAATCCTCTGGCCACCTGGGCAGAATCTTTCGTGGTCAAGGGCTCGGCTTCCTTGTAGCGACTGGCTACGTCCACTACGGTTAAGGCATACTTGTACCTCTTGTCGTGGGGTAGGAACAGTAGGTCTGCCTGGTGAACGCTATTAGGTATGTTAATTCCAAACTTCCTTCTAGGCACGTAGCCTGGTGGCGACAAATAGATCTGCCACAGGGCTTGTTTTTCGCCACGCTTTGGCTTTCCTCCGGGTACTTTCGGCTATTTTAGCCAGCTTATCTACAGCGCTAGCTCCTTTCCAGTACCCACACGGGCTATAGTAAATAGCCTCAAACTTTCTCTGGTTCCGTGACATATATATCTATGTTCTTGGTTCAATTTTCTCATGCCCGTACGCGTACGTGTTTATCCCATCAATAGCTATCCAACGTTTAGTGTCCATAGGCGACAGGGACGTTTTGTTTATTGTCAGTCCGTATATCCTATGCCCATCACTTCTAAGTGTGTTCATTTTATGTCTAAAGGTACGGGTCTTGAACAGGGCTTCCTTGAATCTGGCGTGTTTGATGTGTTGTTTAACCACGTACTTCTTAACACCCTTAGCCTTCCGGATCTCACTATTGTCGGCCTTCAGTATGGAATACATCTTAGGTCTCAAACCTATGTACTCGGCTATGGGCGTGCCAGCACACTCGTCCTTCATCTTACCTAGGACCTTTAAATAATAATAAATCGAGGATGCTCATCCCCACGTAAACAGGCCGGTTGAATTTTATGTGGCTTTTCTTCATGTGTAGGGCAACTAGGTCATCGGTGAATATCTTGCTACGGTTGAATGCCGGACTGGTTATCAGTCTCCTGAGCTTGTCTTCCTCATTCGACCGAACCAGCTTCACGGTCACGCGTTTCCTCAGGTTCTCCATAGTCTTACCGAACACCGAGTTGTTCATGAGCTTGTAGAGATTTTTCTCAAAATCACTGGTGGCAAGCTTTCGGAGGTCTGTGTTCATTCTGATGTAGGGTTCCATCCATGGGCTCTGGTTGAACACGAGCACCCTGTGTATTTTGGTCAGCCTCATACCCAACGACAGGTACAGCTGTAGGTTGCGATAGTGAACGATGTACTTGGTCTTATTCATTAAGTTAGGCACGAGTTTTTCAGCGTCTGCCACCCTTCCACCTAACAAGTTATGTTGGTACTCAGACATCCAGTCTGGGTTAACCCTCATACGTTCGGGGGCCAGGGGGTAGCTGTTGTGTGATGTGTGTAATGCCTTGGGGTACTCTAAGTCAACCTCGAGGATATAACCTTTGTTCGAATCTGGCGCGATGCTCATAACATCGACCTCATGTGACGCTCATTCGAATCCCCCTGTGGGTAGATACTGGCTCATAGCCCAGCCGTACAGGTTGTTGGCGTCGACGCAGAGAATGTGATTGGTTGGCTTGCTTGGATCGTAGCCCTTCACGTATTGATTATTTGCTTTCGCGTATCGCTTGGTTGCCATGGAGATCCCGCCTCGCATAAGCCTTTCTCAATGAATAGGTGCATGTCATAATCTGTAAGCAATTCCAACTTAACTCCAGTCTTTTTAAAGCAAGGCATCCCACGACAGACCTGGGCTGGTGTAATACCATCGCGGGTCGAGTTTATACTGCTTGAAACATGTCCGCCTAAACGTCTCAAACACGTCGGCTAACAGCAGTACATCTGTCCTCCAGTATAGGTCGTGATAGTCACCCAGATTCTCACAACCCAGTTTATTCCATACGTTAATCGCGTGTGAGTAATCGTCTTGGGATATTTCCGAGTCTGTCAGATTGCTGTAAAATTCTCTGATAGGGGGGTAGTCTGGTCTCGGCGAACTTGACCCAACTATCCATGTACTCATAAGGGTACACACCCTTCCTCATAAGCAGGGGTCTAGTCTCGGCGTCTGTGTATCGATCGGTAATAGGGAAGGTATCATTGGCCTTGACCAGACTGTCGAGTGACGACAGTAAGAATTGTACTGAATCTATGAACCTAAGGCCGTTTAAGCTGAAGGAGATGTATTTCTCCATGTTGTTGGGGATGCACGTTATATTACCATCGATTTTCGCGATGGCCTGCATGATCAAATGAGAGTCGTACCCTCTCAAGTTGTGAAAGACAACGGGGATGTTTATTATCTTAGGGTTGATTCTAAGCTTGAGGTCACACGCGCTGTGAGCGCCGCCTCTATACTTACCGGTTACGTGACAGTGATCTCTCACCGAATCACCGTTCAGTGGTGAGTCACACACATGACAATTAGTACTACAGGTGTGAGCTAGTCGGTCGGCTCGGGTCATACGCATGGGAGCGATTGTATACAGCGCATTCCTAATAATTTTTTCTTCCTCCTGCAAACACTTAAGAAACCTTTCAGCCGCGTCGGGACCCCTATACACTACCGGAGCTTTCGTTTCCCCGTCACAACGGACAACAACGTATCCAAACCCACAGGCTTCAAGCTCCTGTGTTTTGAGTGTGGTTGGGGTACCCCCAACAGCCTCAACAGGTTTAACCAAGGCTTCAAAGTCGGCGTATATAATATAAGGCACAGACATTTGGTTCTTGTGGTTGTCGAATTCTACCCTAGAGGATATTGTCACCTTCCTTAGGCATGTCGACTCGTATGGCCGTCTGCAACACACCTTGGCAATCCTCCCGGTGGGATTCTAATAAATCAGCTCGGCTGAAACCGTGCAGGCATCTCACACAAAAGTGTTTTTTCCCAACGTGTTTCGACTGGTCGTGCAACAACCGGCTGAGATGTTTTATCCACGTGTAATGATACTTTTCACCTCGTTGGATCATGAATATATTAATAACTTGGCGACCCAACGCTGGGCTGACCCTGTGTACTATTGTTGTGTTACCTTCGTGCCCAAAGACGTTTACAGCTAGATTATTCTGTTTTTCTACTTTAGTGATCTGAGATATGGGGGTGGGTTCATCTATACCATCCCAGTTGAGCCCATCATCTTGGGGATAGCTAGAAAGCCTGTCTGAATGAGTGTCAGCTGGAAACAAGGCTGACCTGGTAGCTACCCTCAGGCAATCGTCTCCTCTATTCTTAACGTTTACCATGGCATGTTTTTTCCTATAGTAGGGAGGCAAGTCTAGGTATGACCCACCTCTGAACGGCACGTAGTTAGCTATGTCTAGATAGACATTATCGATTTTATCTACAGCCCACCCGGACCCCAAGTGTGTGTAGCGTTCTAGGTATTCTCGTATCTGCTGAAAACTGGTATCGATTGATGCGTCTATGGTCTCTATATGGGTCACGACCTCTTGTTTACCTCTGAAGTAAGGCTGAACGTACTCAGTGACCCCAGTGGGGGTTCCCCCCATGCCCTGCTGTTTATCGAGCGACATTTTAACTGTGATCTGAAACTTAATACTTCCAAGATCGTTTAGTTCCTGGTTGACCTTATCAGCTATCAGAGGCTTGATATCTGTGATATCTATATTCCTATCAACATGCATGCGCCAGCCTCTCAAATAGTTGCCTACAGCGCGCTCAGTGCGCACGAACTGTAGGTCAATAGCTCTATTCTGCCGTAATAGTTCTACAAGCTGTGGTTTCCTCATACGGGAATATCCCCCTAAACCCAAATCGCGAACCTCGGCTTTTAATTGTTTTACAGTAAGAGGTTTTGCTACGGGGGCATGTGATAACAATGCGACTAACCCGGCTCTCCCCAGGTTTGAATAACCCGTGAGCCCAAGCTGTTTTGCCTGGACTTTTAATTGTTTTACCGTGGGAGGGGCTTCTAAACCTAGTAATCTCAACAAGGCTGGCTTCCGCATTCGAGAATACCCGATCACACCACGGCGTCTGGCGATTTGTTTGAGATCGCGTATAGTAGTCATAGTTGCGTACACACCTAAGAGAATCAATGTCTAATTGGGCCACAGTAAAGGGAGGTAATTGATAAAAAATAAAGTGAGGCGCTCATAAAATCACTAGATGGGCTGTTTCAATCCAGTACTCACACTGTTGGATATAGTATTCCTTGAAGTTGTGCAGGTATTCCTGTATACTTGTAAAACAGTTTATCTGGTGTTGAGTCGTGACGTCCCCCTCACATGTGAAGGGGCGAGTACACTTAACACCCTCTTTAATCCATGCCACTCCCAATGTGACCTGAAATCTGAAGCGCCCCCATAAGTTCAATTCATCTTTGAGTATGTTTTTAACCAGAGATTCGATGTCTCTTGGGTCAATTTCCACAAACATAGCTATACCTAGGTGTGCACAGTGTCTAATTGGGGTCTACCCTGAGAAGGCGCCTACGTTCTTTTATGTAGGCCTTTTTATTCTCGTAGATGAGGTGATGTCTGACTACGTTCGCCCCGTGAGCTTTACATAGGCAGTAGTGCCCTTTAACCCCTATACCACACACAGAACACGAGTAGTTAGGGCTTCCCATGTGGAAACAACAGTACCCCTCTGTCCTACATTTCTTACCACAGGGTTCTTTCTTCCCCATAAGTATGTATTCGCATCGGTATGGAGCAGGTCTCATGTTTAGCATACTTATATGAGTACTTAGTCTAATTGTTTTGCAACCAACGCAGTCGCTGCTATACCCAGCGCTATGAAGACCAGTTCACGGTCCATTTGCCCCTTGGATGGTGTGTAGTACTGAGCGAGTGTGGGCTTATTGAGCGGTTCCAATCGTTTACCAGTTAATAGGTAGTATTCTCTCGCTGCGTCGTCGACATTGTGGAATGTTTGAACGGCATGGTTTTCACGCTTGAGTTGTTCGTTAATGTAATCGATCCTCTGGAGGCGTTTTTTAGCGTACTCGGATTGGGCGGCCTGTAATTTCTCAATAGCGAGGTCGTGTCTCTTCCGCTCCGCGTCCGACCCCCGGAGACTTGAGAAGAGGAAATTACTCCCGGAAAATGCTAGGGCATTTACTAACGCACCACCGACCATCATAGCTATCGTGGCCATCCTATATTTATTTCATAATATCTTCAGGTAGTATCCCTTGTTTTACTAGGATGTCTTTTGTAGCCATCGCCATACCAAGGTTCATTATGAGCATACCAATATCCTGCAGGTTGAAATCTAGCTTGATAGTCGGTTGTTTAAGCACCATTTTGGTCAACCGAGCGTACCCTACGGCTAGACTGGCGACCACGGTGGCGTGGTATGCGTCGTTGACGAATGTTTTCCCCTCAGACATTATGTATATGATATAAAAATATATATTTTATTGCATGATATGCGGGTTGACCTCTAATTTCTCCCCGGGATCCCTTGGTCGTGTATATAACCATGAGATAGCCACGGCAGCAGTTGCGCATACAGCCAACAATAGTCGAGACGGGTGGGTCACTGTGATAATTTTATGTTGGTTACACCACCGTTTTTTACCGGCAGCTACTCTCTTAGGATTCTTCTGCCTGGTTACTGTGGGTGGGGTCTCCCCCAACGTGGGGGTCTCCACCGTCTCCATTTGGGGTTCCCCCAACTTTGATGTCTCCTCCTGTGCAGCATCCATCTATACTATTATTATTATTTTTCCTCTCAAATTGACAATGCTTTGCCATGATAATCGCCGCCGTCACCGGGGTTAACAACATACCGTATTTGTGGTACAGCTCGCAGCTAATAGAGCTCAAGGCGTGTTCGATAAAAGGGTCTTTCTCAAGGTCTTCCCACAAGTAAAGTCGACGCTCCGGGGGGATGGGAAGTAAGTATGACGCAATACCAGTGTATATCTGGGTCATAGCAGATCCTATTGTCTTTGTCATTTCTGCACCTAGTCTAGCCTCGTATCTAGCGTACAGCTTATCGATTTCTTCGGCTGACATTTTGTGAATTTTATCTGGAGTGTACTCCCCAAAGTAATGTTTGGCTTTGCCACCAACAGCCAACGCCACCAGTTTCTCTCGCTTATCATCGTCCACCTGTGGTACCAACAGTTGCTCTAGCAATTCCTCACACTCCATCTTATAATGTGATAAGTAAGTTTTAGTTTTAACAATATAATATACGATATAGGCGAAACACAGAGAAATGAAGGTTAAGTTGCACACGACGAACACTTCAAATACCATAGCTATAACTGATAAGTGCTAAGTTTTACTTAGCATTGCTTAGCTTTGCTTAGCATTTGCTTAGCTTTGCTTAGCATTGCTTAGCTAAAACACCCTATAGGCCACGGGTTGATCGGTCTTGAGCACGAGCTTAGCGTGTTTAGTTTCAGCGAGCTGTTTCTTCACACGTTCCCTATCATGTTTGCTCATCACATCGTTCTCTCTCAAACACTCCTCGAACGAATCCCTGTCCTTGCAGTGAAATAAGGCCACCCATCGCGTCTGCTCCCTGAGGTCTTTCAACACCGAGTTGAACTTTTGCGTTAGCACCCAGACGCTGTGATTTGCGTGTCAGCCAGAGAAGGCCAGGTACGATAGCATGTCTCTCTTTTTTGTTATCTCGCGATTAGCGCTGCAGTCATCCAGTATGAACAACGTCAACTCCCCTTTAAATTTCATATGGTAAGCTTTCAACCAGTCCTGCAGACGTGGTCCCGGATCGACTCTGTGTACGTCCGGGTCCGTCATCACCTAAGGTCTTTCCGTGTACGTTTTATTCATGCCCAGAGTAGGGCACATGATAACGATGTGGTCGAACACATCCCTGTAGTACCTCTCCAACATATCCAACACGAAAACGGTCTTCCCACAGCCAGTCTGCCCGCACACTATGGCACAGTGTGGGTCGCGTGGTAAATCAGTAGATGGCTTGCACGAATCTCCCATTGTCTATGTTAAGTTGCGCGTCCATAATTACGTACAGATATAATTTCAACTTGCCAGCGGGTTGAGCCTTCTTGGTAATCTGGATTGTTATCCCCTCGCTGCCGTTGTCTATGCGGCGACCGCTACTGTGCAGTTTATCGTCATCCGTGGATCGCATGTCCAACCATAGGGCGTACTTGGTGGTCAGGTATTCGCCGATCTGCACGGAGGATAGGTCCAGGTCTTTGGTTATGTATGGGTGTTGTTTGATGGCTGGTAGCTTTTTTATCTCATCCCACTGCTGGTACGCCCTCATACCATGACTGAACAGCTGGTTGGGCACGCCCTCTATGGTCACTTCCACCTTTTCAATCTCGGGGTTGAAAAACTTCGCTGTCCCTCCGAACGGCTCGTAATCCTCCACGGGATGACCAGGATGCCTTTCATCGATCGCTACCGAACGCTTCAGGTTGATATTCCACACAGTGTCGCTCTTATCCCGCGACGATGGATCTATGCCTCAGTATGCGATCGTACAGGATGGCCACATTCCCCGAGTACTGACTTCGAACCTGCCTGGCCAGCTCCGGGTTAGTGACCATGTCGAACTCCAGAGAGATGTTGTCGATGGTATAACTAGCCTCATCGCTGTTCGGCGCGACGCACTACTTTGCTGTAGTCGCTAAACGTTAGCTCGTATTCAAGCCTATCACCCAGCCGCCTGGTAAAACGGGCGTGTTCCGTGAGCAACTGGAAGTTGAGCGGCACGCAGAACCGGTTCCCGTACGCTTGAGCAATGGCCTTTTCACCATCCGATAGCTTGTCTAACTGGTCTTATGCGTGAAGCCGTGATTCAACGCGCAACCGGTCGATTTGTTGATGCCCTGATACACGCCATTGACGCTGCTTCTCCTCGCTTCCAGAGGTCCTCGTAGAGCAGTGAAACACGCCGCTGTCGCCGATGCTCAGCACCTCGCTACCGGTGATCTTGATGGTGGTTTTCTTGATGATGGCTCGACCCTCACGCTCCGCGACTAGCTCTCGCGCTTGTTGTTGGTGGAGGTCAACGTGAGGTTGAACGCCAGTCGAACAGTGCCTGGTACAATGAGGTCATTCGCGCCAAGGTTTGGAAATCTAACCAGCAGCGTTTGATTCTGGTCTATCTTGCTGGGGTTGTTGGTGATGGTCACCGACTGGCGTACGGCTTTGACACCTAGTGGCTCTCTTGATCTTCTGAAAGGATCTAGTTTTCTACCATACATTGTTATATAAATGAAATATATAAGTTTTAATACTAAATAATGGCTGAAGGCGGTCATGAAGACATACCTATGGATGATATGTGGAATAATACCCAGGCATTCGAGGATGATGAAACCTCATTCTCGCAAGGCAACGAACTCGTGAAGCAGGCCGTCAACGGGTTTTACGATGGTTTAAAAGAGGATAAAAATTACGTAGAGCCGTGGGGGCGAGACTATACTAAGTTTTTTGTTGATAGCAATGGCACGCTGCGATTGAGGGCTAACCCGGATATCGATCTCATGAATAAGCGCACTAGAGAACCGCTTGCCTTATCAACACTGTTCAGTCGCCATGGGGGTAACTTGATCCGCGATGAATTAGGCTTCGTAGATTACGGTGGCACGGCCTAAGATTCCCCTTCAAGATCTGCAAGACATCAGGGGCGCCACATCGGATCAAGACATGACTGATAACATTGAAAAGCTGTTGGCCACCTACCATGACAACCCCTTACCTGGGTTCGAATTTACCGCTCGGGAACTGCGGGGGCTTGACAATGCCATGCAAACCATTCGCGGACATCTCGTGAACAACACGGCCAAACTGGACGCGATAGACGACCACATCGCCTATGAAAAGATCAAACTAGGTGAAACGGAGGACGAATCTCTGAAAGCCACAATCGAGGAACGAATACGTAATTTGGAAGAGGAAAGGAAGACCCGGCTGGAAACGGCATCCTCCTTCCGAGAACAGCTTCGATCCCAGATCAGCCGTGTGCGGGAAACCATTGATCGAGTCCTCTACCAGGACACCACGCTAGCTGACAGGATCCGAATCCTGTTCCGGGAGCAAGGGATCACCATCGCCAGCATTCTGACTGCATTGGGCTTCATCATATCAACCCTGGTGGTGTCACTGACAGGGGGGCCCACGCCTGCCAGCACACCAAGTGGTAGGGGTGTCAAAGACTGGATAAAAAAACTCGGGGAAGCCCTGGCTAAACTGGCTGGTAAGGCCGCCGAAGCCCTGCCCAGCCTCCTGGGTAGCATCGTCTCGTGGCTGCTGAGCGCTCTGGCTAAAACAGCCACGTGGCTCAGTCAAAACCTGTGGGCAGCCATCGTCGCCGTGGTGGGTTTGCTGTACGTAGCGGCTAAGGAATTTTTAACCAAATAAGGCCCAAAGCTACCCCACCAACCACCATAGCTGTTTTACGGTCGATGTGCTGCTGATTGGCCGCCTGAACGTATGGGGGTGACCCCACAGGGGGTGTTGGTTGAACCCTAGGTTCGGGGTGGCTTCACTATACCCGCTTCACCGGGTCGGGTGGTGGGACGTGGGGACGTTAACATCGGGTTGACGCTTTTGGTCCTTTCTTCACCCGCCTGAACTCATACGGCCTAGGAAACCAGGCTTTATGTTCGCACCACACGTGACTAAACATATTGAAGCCGAAAGCATAATACTGATTTTTTCGAAGGTTACGAGTCAAATACCAGCGAAGACTAACCGGTCGTAATTTCCTCTCGAGCATTTAACCGGCTTGGCTTCATCTCTGGAATTTGCTGTAAGATGGCTTGAGCTGGACGGCGAAGTACGTACCGGTAGTTAATATCCGGAGCAATGACTTTGAGACATACGAACGGGCAGCGACATAAAGAGGAATAGACGACTGTAATGATTTTTTGCATGGCCAGTTTGCACTGGCACTCTGTAGTTTTAACGGCACGCGGCGAGTTGATTGCGCTGGAACGCATCTGCTGGTTATTTAAGCGGAATTACTTTTAATGCGGAATACCGTGCTGGTACCACCGAATAGATATCGGTGTTGAGCTAAAGAGATCCATCATACGCTGACCGGTGTTAAAACGAAAGTGTCGTCTGTTTCGCACCCGGTTTATGGCAAATGAGCTTCATATACCAGCACAACACTTCCAGAATAACTTAGCCGGTGAGGTCGTTCAGCCGTCGTGATCGCCGATCGGCGCCGTACCAACCTGCCCACTGGCGACCACCGGCGACGAACATCGCAACGCCAGCAACAACAAAACCACCTGAGTTTCAAACCATAACCCGACGCCGCTTTCGCTATTGTTAGTGCCTCTGCTATTTAGATCTTTCTAAACCTGGAGCCGTTCCGGAGAAGAATTTAAACGGTAGGTGAATTAAAATAACGGATCTAAACCCTGAGTACCAAACACCACGAAGCGAGAGATTTTGTAGAGAGCTCTATCGATGAACGAACAATTTCATCGCCAGCCAAAGTACTCAACAAATTTGATTTGCTTGAGCGGGAATGTTTCGGCCAAGGAAAGGAAGCGAGGGTGATTGGTAAATGCCTTCACGAATGAGTCAATGCCGAAAATGAAGTAATTGCTGGAACTAAATGCCAACGGTAGGGCGACCAGTGGCGATCTTGTTTATAGCGACAAAGGGTAAATCAGAATTTCGGTACTGCAGAATCCTGCGGTAGAAGTAATCAGCAGGAAATTCCAGAATTAAGCGAAATAACGGTGCTGGGGAATTTTGAGTCTTTAAAAGGACCTTAGTTCTGATAAATGGCAGCGCTGTCTGCGCATGGCACGCGAAATTCCTCTGGTTGCGCCGGTAATTGGCGATAGAGGGCCGTGGAGCGGGGAAATGAATGGGTGAACCAGCGCCGTCGTATTAGGTATCGAGAAGAAATTCGCACGCTGGGGTAGTTCAATAGTTTCACAGGCGATGTCGTCGCCGCCTAAAGTTAAACGAGATAGCCGCCGCCGCACCAGTAAAGATAAGTGGTGCCTTGGCAGTAAAGCCATTTGGCTTAAGATGAAGTCGGCCTCTTCATGGTTCACTTTCTATAGCTGTGAACGCACCAAACAAAGCCCAGAATGCTATAAGGGCTCAACTAATGGGGGATCATACGGGTAGCGTGTTAGTTACTTCAGGCTTGGAGGACGAGTTAAAGTTTGATGTCCCCAATTCCCAATTGGACCTTATGAAAGTGAAACCAGGCTCCACACTCGCCATAGAAGTCTTCTTCATGGGGGGTGATCCTGTAGAACAGCAACTTTTACCCGGGGTGACAATACGCTATGACCTCCTAAGCGCGGGCCAACATGGCCGTATCGTTATACAACCGGACCCCTCAACGGGCTCTATAGTCCCCTCAATACACTCCTTAAGATACCCCCTCGATAATGTTCATGTGGACGCACAGTTACCTATTTCCCTCTCCCCTATTTCCCTGTACAAGAGTCTAAGACTTGTAAGCTTCAAATACACTGAGCAAACAGTAAATAACACACATTTTAAAGATATTTTTTAGAATATATTATATGTTCAGTATGGGTCTGTACCCAGTCGTAGAGGAAGTAGCGAAGACCGTAGACCGTAGACGGGTTCCGCTTGAGACAGTTATGTGATGTAAAACGCCAACTAGAACAAGACCGCGACACGCGGAAAGCACTATATAAGAAGTACCATAGAGCTTTCAATGCCGTGGACGGGACTGATACTGCCCTTATGGTAACCAGCATGGGACTAGGTGCGGCAGGTGTTGGGTTGTTAGCTACCATCGTGGCCGCACCTATAGTGCTAGGTATTGAAATAACAGCTGGGGTGACAGGGGTGTTAGGGTTGGTGCTTAAGTTTGCATCACGCAGACTGCATCGTAAGGCGTTGAAACACGACGAGATCAGGGTTCTAGCTGAAGCAAAGCTGAACACAGTGAGTGAGCGTATTTCCACGGCACTCACTGACAGTAAGATCTCAGAGGAGGAGTTTCGTTCAATCCTCTCTGAACTCACAAAATATGACAAAATGAAACAAGAGATTTGATCCAAGTCTCGTAAGTCTGCTGCTATCAGCGAGGACGAGAAAAAAAAGTACATAGAACAGGGGATACAAAAAGCCCGGCAAGCCTTTATTACGAACACCAAAGAGATCATAGGCGATTCACATTAAACTGTTTCATTGACATAGTGTCACAGTAGTGTCATAGCGGCACGTGAAGCTATTATAGACGTAGCGATGATGTAATCCCAGGATAGACCCGTTAAACCAACATACTTCAGCCAAGTCCGCGGTAGCTCAGTCGGCTAAGAGGCGCGGTTGTGAGGTGTAACATTGGGCGTTCGTATCCCGCTGGCGTCTGAAATTTTTATAGGTCGGGAAAGCAGTAGATGTAATGGTAGCAAGAGCTAAGGGTCCGACCAAAGCCTTATTTGGGAAATAAGGCTTTGCAGAGGCTTTTGTTGGACTTGGTCCAGGACTATCATTGTATCTACTACTTAGTATGTGTTGATTTTGACAGAATGGACATTTTGAAAATAAGACTTAAAACTATTAAATTAAAACTACTAAAACTTCATGACAAACAGACTAATGGGAACAAGCATGCAAGGTTTCATTTTCAATAATCACCCTGTAATGTCTGAAAATAACGTACAATGTCATCGACAAACAGGCATAAGCTCACTTGGGAGGGACCCAGAGTGGGGACCTTCATAGAAGTGATACACAATACAGATACTTGTCACACTCACTGTTTGCACAAGCTGTAGTAGATTGGTATTTTTCAATTTTGCCTTCAGGAAAGCTTCTGCACCTTCTGGAGGGCCTATAGGTGTGTCCTCATCAAATGTCTTGAAAATTGTGTAGATTGTCCTCTTTTGTCTCCCTATACACACAAAACAAAGCAATATGATACTTATCTAAAATCAAACAATAGTTATCATTGTGTATAATTTTAATGTAATACCTTTTCACATTATAGTCATTATTTCTCTGTAATTGCTGTTCTCACACTACAAAATCTTAAGACTTTCAACAGATCTTTGCTACCAGCTGAGAACCAAGCCCAATGAAAATAAACCATTAATGGTGAAACATACTTCACAGATGAGCAAGGCTGGCGTAAGGGTAACAACTAGTCTCTGAAATGAACATATTTTACAGAAAAAAACAGTTGCAGAGATTTTATCACCCATTACTGACCTGATGCTGAAAGTGTGTGTGACAGGAATATTTGAAATTGTGGAAATATAGCCTTGCCACATAATCTAGACTTTGATGGGCCTTCTTGGATATGTTTGTTTCAGGGTCTGTATGACAGACTGGGCAGGAGGTACCTCAATTCTTATACCAATAATACCAACAGATAGGACTTCACGGTATTACCAGTACACCACAATATGCTTTTCAAACAGTATGTATTGCAATTTATTTTCTGAAAAATGGTATATGGAGTGAAAAATATTTCTGGAGTTTTGTGATAGACTATAGACTAAGTTAAAGTCTACACAGACTTACATTCACAACTGGTGTTTCCCTTTTGTAATTCTTTCACAAAATGACATACTTTACATAGTATAAATTGTATCAAAAAGAAAATAGAATCCTTAACTCTCCAGCCTTAACATGGGCACCTGAATGCAATACACAGCCCGCACAACAGTGCATAAAAAGGGGAACAAACTATGAAGTAATTATAGCCTTGGTCGCAACTTGTATATTCTGGTCAATAGTATTTGATAAGTAGAAGTTTGTTAATGTATTGTCGACACTCCATTGGCAACTTCTATTGTATAGAAACTGAATTCAAAGGGACTAGGACTGTAGCTACAGCACATATTTTGTGAATTTGGCTGTTGGGATGGTTGGGCTTGATGACTTCTTGATGACACTGTATATGTGAGACTAAATAGGCAAATGAATAAGCAAAACAACACAGACACACGCACATTCATATCAAGTGGCATGTTAAAAGCAGAGAGTGGCTTCCCCATCATCATTTGTCTCCCAGAAGAGTCTCAAATCGTCCAAAATCCACCAAAACATAGAGCAAGACGACTTTTCAGACTTTGGTTGTTATTCCCAGTGCACAAAGCAGCACGACTAGTTTGGTGTCACACTCGACATCACTGGAATTGGAGGTCATGGCGAAGGGTCCACTGGTTGGATGAAAGTCACTTACTTTTGTTCATGACTGATGGCCGAGTCTGTGCTTGTCAAGGTAGAAATACTGCACATGCACTATAGAATGGGCTTGTTACAAAGTACCATTTGGCATTGGTTCATTGATTATGTAGATGTGCCTCTCACGTGACCTTGACCTTGTGACAATCAGACAAATTCTGAATAGACATGGGTACATCACTGGCATCCTAGATAGGGTTGTTGTATCACATTTCAATGACCATCGCCTGGTAGCTGATCACTGCAGCAAGTCACGAAAAGATCTATTGTGGAAACTTCCCAGGTCGATTTGTCCAATCTGTCGTGATCACCCGATCCTGTCTGGACAGAGAGTTGGCGAGGATGTTCACTCATCTAGGATGTGTCAAGCTCTGACAAAGTACTTCATAGAGTCCGCGATCGTAAACAGTTGCTGGGTTATCTGGAGGAGATGATAATATTTGGTCCCTCCTTCCTTGTTGACGTACGTGACCACCGTGGTGTTGTCTGGCGCCAACATAACGCACTGGATCCATTAGCAAATCGGGTACAACCGAAATTTACAGCAAGGATCTCTGACATTCTGGCAGCTGTGGCTAGGACCAGTAGAAACAGTGTTTCTGTTCCAATCTGATTTCTTCAGGAGGATCATAAGCTTCAATGGTCAGAAGTTTAAGGACAATATGCAAGTCCCATGCTTTAACTTCCTCTGTTGATCTTCTTGTCTGAATGGGTGCTATAATGCTATCAGTTCTGGTACTATGGTAACTTTAACGCCCTTTGCCATGGTGATAACAGAGCTTATGGCTGCGAAGTATGTACCCAGTGTTGAACCCTAGCGATTCTTTGTTTTATCACCAGTTGGAATGCTCCCGGATAAAGTTACCATTCCGTCGGTGACATGCTGCACAGCCTGGACAGGGCATCTGCTAATACGTTTGTGGCTTCCGGAATGTGCCACACCTTTATCCTTAGGTTTAGGCTATCTGTGAGGCGAAATAATTGAAATGGTAGCTGACTTGTTGTGCCTTGTAGGTTGATGTAAAAGGCTACTGTTGAGTCTGTCCTGATAATCTAAGACTAATTTGACAATTTAAAGGCCCAATGAGTAAATGCTCAAATAACCTCCTTGAACTCAAGGTGATGGATATGAAGTCACTTTTCTTCTGGAGACCACAGCCCTGATGCTACCTCGGACTCGAAGTGTACTACCCAACCCTGTGGACATACAACTACATAAAGGTGTAGATTGAAGCTTGGCTCGTTCAAGAAGGTGCCAGTGCAGACATTCCAAATTACTGTCCACCACAACACCTGCCATTGGCTGACAGTTATCTGTTTGTACGGAGCTGCTGGGAAGGATTCCTGAATCTTCAACGATCTTCTGGGACTTGAATCAATTCCTGGGAGGACAAAATCCGTATCCCCAAAAATAGATAAGCAGTTAGTATGAGTGATGACATGTTAAAATAAACAGATAAAATGAAAAAAAGAATCTCTACAGGTCGTCTGCACACATGGGCAACAAGAAAGAGAATCACTTCAATTGGGAGTCACAACCAAGGCAGGATACACGATCTTCAAGTGAGGTGTTACCAGAGGCTGAAAACTGTTTCTGGTAGTTTTCACTCGGAAGAACAAGAAAGAGTGTATAATGTGAAATAGTATCAGTTTAAAAATTTGAGCTTGCTGGTATAGCAAGGTATTTTCTTCCAGCTGCCCACAAGTTCTCCTCTAACAGAGTTATCTCCCTAAGTGATGCACTGTCTAAACTCCATCCCAACTCCTGTCATCATTTGTTACCCTCCATCTACTATATGTATCTTGTGATCAGGTTTAGGGAAAATATGTTGGTCCAGATGTTTTGAGACAGCATTTTTGAAAGGCTCTCTTTACCTTTACAAGTGTCAGATGAGGGAACAATACCAACCTATAAACTACTTTCTGATAACAGCCGAAATGGACAATTTCTGGCAATGATTTAAAGCGCTTTTGCATTCATAGTAATTATGAACTTTCCTTTGAAAGACTTCCTTCCTCATAAAAATGTAAATACCTACCGGTGCCAATAAGATGAGGTGGCAGGTGGTCCAGGCCTTTTTGGGCATTTCTATTCATCACTTTATCTGGGCGGTAAAGGTATTCCACTGGTGTATCAATGCGAGAAAATATCATGGGTGGCATAAACAGTGGAACATCTCTTGACAGAAACTCCTCTCTCCCTGTTAAACCTGTCAGATGAAGTTCTGGAAGTAGGTTCCTGCAGCTGCCATCTTCTTTTCTCTCCACAGGCAGGTACTGATAGTCAGCCATTGCTGTAAACATGGTCACGTCACATTACAATGTATCAGCAAGGCAAACATTGTTCATTCAGATCATGGGCTAATTCACATATCCTGATAATATTGCTGGCTAAGTTGAATGTTAGGCCAGTGTGTGCCAAGGTAAAATTGAGTTCAATGTAGTGAAATATCGCATCATCATGTTCTGAGAGAGAGGATGTTAACAGTGCCCTGACGATTCCAGTCAAATCTATTTACATAAATCACCCCGATTATTGGTAATCTGAGTAATAAACATCCCATGTGACTGGAGCAATGAACCATGTCCGCTGGTGTGACCACCTGATCTACTGCCTCGTCCACCCAGCAGAGTTACTTGGGACCTAGTCCAGCCACATCAGCTTGGACATCATAAAGCTTGGATGAGGAACAACAGTGTAACCAAACTAAAGAACACCAATCGACACCATCAAGACACTGTTCCTATTCAAAATTCCTTTCAAATTTTTTCAACAAATAACTTCAAATAAGTTAAAAAAATTGGGGACAAACTGCTATGGACAGGTGCCTCGAATGATCATCTTCTCAACACACTCTATGAATGCATAAAAAGCACAATGCAATGCAACTTTTCCTGATTTTAAGAGATGTATATTGTGATAATTCTTGATAAATTCAAACTTGTATGATAAATTTTCATCTAATTTATGCTTTAGGTTCCTTTCCATTTTCCCCCCAAATATGAAAATACTATTTTCTGCTTCTGACCTGTCAATTTAACATGTACGTCATGTATGTAGTTACAAGAGATTGCATTTTTACGACAGCATGTATAAACCTGGTAAGTTGAGATCAGTGAAATAATTATTTTATGCTTTTTCAATGGAAATTTTTGCCTGATACAGGGACAGTCAACTCTTAAATTTACCGGCTGTTGTCACATTCTACCAGTCAGTATGGTTCACACATATGGTTTAACCAGGGTGTTGACTATGTTACGTTATTCATGGCTATCTTCCAGCAATGACTTACAGATATTGGACATCAAAGCTGGCACAACAATATCACCACATCAAAATATCTTTACCAATACTCACAGTTCAGATACAACCTTCACCTGGAATCTTACATCACAATACTAATGTGTGTTTGTGTAGCAGAATGTAAATATTGTGTACTTTAAACCTAAGTATATAATTTAGTTAAAGGTCACATGCAACGTAAAACACAACTTTGCAGATTCTGTTACCTTTTCGGTATGGACTTACCAAAACAAATCATCAAAAATGCAAATTCAACTTATAAAGTTGAAAAATAACGCTACGAAAAAACCCGCTCGAAATCGGAGTTCAAACGATTCACTAATTTTCCCCCAGAGCTTGGGGGAATTGAAGTGGTTTCAACAGCTGGGCTGCGCTCATAGCACATGCGCAGTGAAATAGGTTCACGCAGCTTGGAAGCGGGTTGTCCGGTGAATACTCGGTGAAGGATTTGATGTGAGCTATTTTTCTAATTTTTGTTGATATTTCACAGGCTCGAGCTTTTTATATGTTATGACAGTAGATTACCGATTTAACTGTTTATATAATTTCATTTGTGCATTGGTTCATTTGCAGATGCCCTCATGGCTCATTGTGTGTGTATATATAGAGATGTTGGGTTTTGTAAATACATGCTCATTTTTGCGTATAACATTTTGCAATCAACAGACACCATAACATGTCAAGTGTACAAGTATCACACCTGTCTGTCTGTGTAATTACATAATGTGACAGAGACCGAACTCAGGCCATAAATCAATACGTTTTGTTTACGGTGTATAGCCTGATAGGTGTTTAGTTCAAATTGCATGTGGTCAGTGATTGAAATTGTGTATTGAATATTGTCATTAGCAGACGGGCAGGCAGACACATAGGTGCCAATAAAACAGACATTGAGTTTTGTCTGTGTCAATGACATATCTATATCACAGTTAGAAATTCGGTCGACGCTAAATAATGACATTGCTTTTAAGTATCGAACTGAGAAAGTGACTCGGTAAGAAGAACGTGTGGTGAAATAAGTGACTCGGAAAGAAGAACGTGTGGTGAAATAGACAAATGAAAGTTAGTGAATCGTTTGAACTACGATTTTGCGCGTTTTTTTTCATCGCGTTATTTTTCAACTTTATAAGTTGAATTTGCATTTTTGATGATTTGTTTCGGTAAGTCCATACTGAAAGGTATCAGAATCTGCAAAGTTGTGTTTTACGTTGCATGTGACCTTTAATGTAGACTATAGTGTATACATTGTAGATTAGGTACATATTATGGATGACATGAGAAAGAGCGTGTGTGTGTGTGTGTGCGAGTGCGTGCGTGCGTGCGTGCGTGTGTAATATAGATTGTATTTAATTGTGTTATTTTATTATATTAGGTCTTTGAAGCACTCATTTGCCACTGGTTGTTTACTGGTAGACTGTGGATTACCTGCGTCCCTGAGACGAGGTTAGTAATTGCATGGGTTATGTTTTTAATGTTATGTTACATATCAGATTTTCATCTGTATGACTGTAATTTGTAAATTGAGTAACCCTTGTGGTGTACAGAAAATATTAAATGTAATTATATATTTACTATGTACTTGCTGCTGTATACCAGTAATTTGAGATGTTTATGTTTTATTTCAAGGGTTTTATCACCTGATCCATCATCCAAGACAATCAATCCCTTAACCCCTTACAAGTATTCGTCTGTTTTCAAATCATGATGTGATACCGCTGTTACAATGGCATCCCTGGTGGGATTCAAGTTTGTCTGTTGGAGAAGCCCCATTAGCTCGACCCCTAAAGGTGACAGTGCTAGCAAGGACGTCCAATCAGCATAGCCGATCAGTGACTCCCAATGACAGTATCTTTAAGGAAAGTACTGTCGGAAATGCTAGAAAAATGCTTTTTGACTTATATTTAAAATTCAGAGGTATTACAGTTACTTAAATAACAAATATCACTTCAAGAAACATCTACCTAATGTAGACCGAGGGAATAAATTTTGAGACATGCTCTAAAATGTGTTTTTACTGATGAAAATACCAAAAACTTAGAAAAATAAGGGGTAGTGGGACGTTATTTGATACAAACATTAACTGCCTGTGTTACGTCATCAGCATGCACGGTATCGACAGGTGAAATTGACACCTGAGCACACGCTCGGGCGAGGGGTCATCTCAATAGATGTTTTCTGCAAAATGTTGAATATGTGTACGTATAGTATACGTATTGGTTATGTAAGGGATCATTTGTGTATGTGTGTTTGTTTTGAAATAAACATACGAATTACTGTACATTGGAAAGAATCCTATCACATGTGTTATCTTATCGATTGATTGTAGAAATGTGCAACGTTTTAATAAATGTTTTGCATGTCAACAGTATATTTCATTGAAAAAATATGGATGTAATTCGGTCAGTTTAATCTAGTTGTGAACATTGGCCAAAGATTTAACGAAGTCACTGGTGTAGCTTCTTTAGAATATATATATTCTTCTTCTCATAAAGTTTGTAGACCGCCCGTCTAAGCACTCCCTTGTCAAAGTTGTCAAGGATGGTTTTACGTCCCGGTTTTGCTTTTGAGACGGTCCCTGTCTTGTCTGATTTGTTTACAATATTGTAAACTTGTTGGTAAGACATACCAACAGCTCTACAAGTTCTGTAATAAACCCTTTCTAAACTAATGAAAGGTTTACCTCTGTCTTTTTCAAGCAGAAAAAACTTATAAACCTTTGCAACAATCGACTGCAAATCGTTGGCCATAGTGGACGCTGTGATAAAGATGTGCATGCATGACGGGAAACTTATTTATCAAGACTTAACATTTATATTAATATTTCTTCAATAAAGAAACGATAATTAAGTAAAGTAACACAAACATTCAACATTTATTTGTTTAGGAAAAACGTTAATTCATATTTTTACACCACCTGTATTATTAGCATAAATGTAAAGACTATTTCAGATTTCTGTTGTTGAACTCTGAAAAAAATCTGAAGTTGCTGTTTTGGTACCAAATTCTCTCCTGTAAACTGCCCTTTAAATGCATGGGAATGTTAAATCGATTGAAATAAAAATTAGGTACACTATAGGCGAGTTGATATATTGACAACATAGTACATGTATCACCTTTATAAAGATATTAAGGCTAAAAAGCATTTTTCTAGCATTTCCGACAGTACTTTTTGGTGGTGTTGTGTCTGTCACCATACATTGGCTTGCAATAGATGTCATCTTTTCTCCATCTCATTTCCAGTCGTTTGTTTTCATCTTTGTAGGCCTGAAAAATATGCAAAACTATAGTCTGATGTGTCCTGATGCACAGTTATAACTAGGCTAAATACTTGCTCTGTAGTACCCTTCATACATCATACCTCGGAATACCTATGGTCATGTCAGCTTACTTAGTATTAAAGGGCAAGTGTACACAAAAATTAACCTTTTTTTCTTGCACTTTTTCATCATAAAAAGTGTTTATCAAGTAGTTTTATATCCAAACCCGTACATATAGCAGAAGTAACTAATTTATTTTTTGCGTTATATCAATTCATATTGTCAACATTTCCCGAGAGTTCTATGTCCACAATAAACACACCATAGCTTATGTTCCTTGGAAATGACATCATCGGTGCCCAAACGTTAAACGAATGACGTTGTTAGACCTTATTAGAACCATTTCATGTGGTGCAGGTGTAGGTGTGGTTCTTGTGTCACGATGTGCAGGCTACTGTTTTAATCCACCTGTTGCCTGGCAGTCAGCTGACTATATTGTCAGTTCTACACGGTAATGACGTTGCAGTTTGAAAAAACGTATGTACATTGTACTAAAAGTGTTACCAAGTAACCAAATTGTATAACGAGTCGGTCGCCTTTCCAACAGTGCACTACATCTAGCTTGCCATCGGTGAATGTGCTGGCATTCTACGGCATTGTTGCTAAAATTCCTACATATATATATTGTACTATATGTCCCTCCTCTTCCACCTTCACTTTGATATCGATAGTACATATCTTTCTGTGTGAAAGAGTGAATGTTTACAGAGAAGCAGGGAAGTTCATTATTGTTTGCCTGGAGATATCTTCTCAAGTGTATTCAACATAATTGTTGGAAGCTAAGTATATAGAGGATACTAAACAACCTTCCGTGTAATAACATTTTTATTAAATGAGTTAATGATTTGGTATCAAACGAGCAAAAGCAAGTCTGATACTAAATCTTTCACAAGTTTAATGAAAATGGTATTTCACGGGAGCAAGTTTAGTATTCTGTTTATTACTGTACAACATAAATTGATAGAAACTGCGGCTCTCAGCTCTCAGTGTGATGACTCTCAGCTTTCCACGAATCAAACAAGGTCTAGTACCATTGCAACAGCAGCATTAGCAATGTGACTTCATAACTGTGAACCCTCTAGCGGTATTACACTAGTGTAATATGCTGTAAAAATATTACACTGAAAGTATCTTCCACGGGCGAGTAATAAGTCACAAAATGACGTCATTCCACTTCCCTCAACTATATTCTGCACAGCCTATATCCTGCCCATGATGTGGACGATTGCACAAGCATTAATTCCTCAGACTGACCGACATATAAGGCATCTAGAGTGTTCTAGTTTAGGAAAACAGATTGTTCTTTGGGGAATATACCGAGAACACTTTCTAATTTGATAAAGTAAAAAATGTATTACTTGCCTGTCGAAGATACTGCAGTGTAATATTTTTACAGCAATACTACACTAGTGTAATACCGCTAGATGTATGACGTCATAATGGTTTACAGTTATGATGTCACAATGCTAATACCTCTGTCACAATGGTATCAGATCTTGCTTGACTTGTGGAAAGATGAGAGTCATCACGCTACGTAGGCAGTTTCTATCAATTATGTTGGAGAGTAATAAACAAAATACTAAACTCGCTTCCGTGAAATACCATATTTATCAAACTCATGAAAGATTTAGCAACAAACTTGCTTTCCCTCGTTTGATACCAAATCATTAACTTGTTTAATAAAAATGTGAGACTTGTGGGGAGCCAACAAAGGCATGCACCAGTACTACTGCGCTGTCTAACAGAGCAAGGGAGATAACTCACATCTCATGTCAAACATTACTGAAAACCAATGAAACAGTGTCCATCTCGACACAAAGAGTATGTAAAAGAAAATTATTTAACAGATAAGAGTTACAAAGTATTTGTTGGCAGCTGACTGTGGAGAGGAGTTTTAGCAAAGAATACAATCAGAAGAGAAGTTAAAAAGTTCAAGTTAGTTTTCACACTCCTCACATTAACACAGGAAGATCACCAGCAGAACTCCAGCTATTCATTATAATAAATCAGAACAAAGCCTCCAGCAATACATGGAAGAAAGACAACTATGTTGTTTGTTTCTTGTATATTTCTGCACACACCAATATTCCAGTGTCAATACACAATGCCATACAGAAAGTGATCAAATGTAACATTTGTTATTATACTCCTCACAAAAAGTTAAGCAACACAAATTTTTAGTCTCATTACATTTTCATTTATTGAAATTGTAAATTTTGGAATGATGCAATAGAAAGGTGAAACATATGTACACGATTAACAAAATGAAATGAAATGGTATTGAGCAATAATAGACTTACAAATCATCAAAAGCAGGTACCCGCGAAACAGTCGTGCAAAATGTGCTGCATTGATGGAGCAAAATGTTAACAATAAAGTTAAAGTCAGTTTTGGACAGTGAAGCAGTGTTCAGTAACGCGTATGACTACAATGAGCACGAATGCAAGCTCCTGACGTCTTTGCATTCACCAAATGAGCCTTTAAAGTTGCTGTTGTGGAATGTTCTGCCATTCTCCCTGTAACGCATACTCAATTTGATCCAGAGTCTTGAGCGAACATGGAGACCGTAAATATGACTTCCAACAATGTCCCAAACATGTTGAATGGGATCAAGATCTGGTGACCTTGCAGGCCAATCCATATGTGTGATGTTGATCTAAACAACATCGTTAACAACTCTTTCTCGGGCGTTATCATCCATGGACGGGCATTATCATCCATAAAAATGAAGTTAAGACACGCTTGTTGAACCAGAGGAATGATTACAGGTGGTTTACTTGTAGGTTTTAACAATAACAAGTGGAGTACTCTGTTCTCAGTCAGTAGGACTGACCAACAAGTGGAGTACTCTGTTCCCATTCAGCAGGACTGACTATAACAAGTGGAGTACTCTGTTCCCAGTCAGCAGGACTGACTATAACAAGTGGAGTACTCTGTTCCCAGTAAGCAAGACTGACCAACAAGTGGAATACTCTGTTCCCAGTAAGCAAGACTGAATATAACAAGTGGAGTACTCTGTTCCCGGTCAGTAGGACTGACCAACAAGTGGAGTACTCTGTTCCCGGTCAGTAGGACTGACTATAACAAGTGGAGTGCTCTGTTCCCGGTCAGCAGGACTGACCAACAAGTGGAGTACTCTGTTCCCAGTCAGCAGGACTGACTATAACAAGTGGAGTGCTCTGTTCCCGGTCAGTAGGACTGACCAACAAGTGTAGTACTCTGTTCCTGGTCATCAGGACTGACTATAACAAGTGTAGTACTCTGTTCCTGGTCAGCAGGACTGACTATATCAAGTGGAATACTCTGTTCCCATTCAGTAGGATTGACTATAACAAGTGTAGTACTCTGTTCCTGGTCAGCAGGACTGACTATAACAAGTGGAGTACTCTGTTCCCAGTAAACAGGACTGACTATAACAAGTGGAGTACTCTGTTCCCGGTCAGTAGGACTGACTATAACAAGTGGAGTACTCTGTTCCCATCCAGCAGGACTGACTATAACAAGTGGAGTACTCTGTTCCCATCCAGCAGGACTGACCAACAGGTGGAGTACTCAGTTCCCATTCAGCAGGACTGACTATAACAAGTGGAGTACTCTGTTCCCATTCAGCAGGACTGACCAACAAGTGGAGTATTCTGTTCCCAGTCAGCAGGACTGACTATAACAAGTGGAGTACTCTGTTCCCAGTAAGCAGGACTGACCAACAAGTGGAGTACTCTGTTCCCAGTAAGCAGGACTGACTATAACAAGTGGAGTACTCTGTTCCCAGTAAGCAAGACTGACCAACAAGTGGAGTACTCTGTTCCCGGTCAGCAGGACTGACCAACAAGTGGAGTACTCTGTTCCCGGTCAGCAGGACTGACTATAACAAGTGGAGTACTCTGTTCCCAGTAAGCAGGACTGACCAACAAGTGGAGTACTCTGTTCCTGATCAGCAGAACTGACTATAACAAGTGGAATACTCTGTTCCTGGTGAGCAGGACTGACTATAAGTTATTATAATAAGTGGAATACTCTGTTCCCGGTCAGCAGGACTGACCAACAAGTGGAGTACTCTGTTCCCGGTCAGCAGGACTGACCAACAAGTGGAGTACTCTGTTCCCAGTCAGCAGGACTGACCAACAAGTGGAGTACTCTGTTCCCGGTCAGCAGGACTGACTATAACAAGTGGAATACTCTGTTCCCGGTCAGCAGGACTGACTATAACAAGTGGAATACTCTGTTCCCATTCAGTAAGACTGACCAACAAGTGGAGTACTCTGTTCCCGGTCAGCAGGACAGACCAACAAGTGGAGTACTCTGTTCCCGTTCAGCAGGACTGACCAACAAGTGGAGTACTCTGTCCCCGGTCAGCAGGACTGACTACAACAAGTGGAGTACTCTGTTCCCAGTAAGCAGGACTGACTATAACAAGTGGAGTACTCTGTTCCCATTCAGCAGGACTGACTATAAGAAGTGGAGTACTCTGTTCCCGGTCAGCAGGACTGACCAACAAGTGGAGTACTCTGTTCCCATTCAGCAGGACTGACTATAACAAGTGGAGTACTCTGTTCCCAGTAAGCAGGACTGACTATAACAAGTGGAGTACTCTGTTCCCGGTCAGCAGGACTGACCAACAAGTGGAGTACTCTGTTCCCGGTCAGCAGGACTGACTATAACAAGTGGAGTACTCTGTTCCCGGTCAGCAGGACTGACCAACAAGTGGAGTACTCTGTTCCCAGTAAGCAGGACTGACTATAACAAGTGGAGTACTCTGTTCCCGATCAGCAGGACTGACCAACAAGTGGAGTACTCTGTTCCCGATCAGCAGGACTGACTATAACAAGTGGAGTACTCTGTTCCCAGTAAGCAGGACAGACCAACAAGTGGAGTACTCTGTTCCTGGTCAGCAGGACTGACCAACAAGTGGAGTACTCTGTTCCCAGTAAGCAGGACTGACTATAACAAGTGGAGTACTCTGTTCCCGGTCAGCAGGACTGACCAACAAGTGGAGTACTCTGTTCCCAATCAGCAGGACTGACTATATCAAGTGGAGTACTCTGTTCCCAGTAAGCAGGACAGACCAACAAGTGGAGTACTCTGTTCCTGGTCAGCAGGACTGACCAACAAGTGGAGTACTCTGTTCCCATTCAGCAGGACTGACTATAACAAGTGGAGTACTCTGTTCCGGTCAGCAGGACAGACCAACAAGTGGAGTACTCTGTTCCCATTCAGCAGGACTGACTATAACAAGTGGAGTACTCTGTTCCCAGTAAGCAGGACTGACTATAACAAGTGGAGTACTCTGTTCCCAGTCAGCAGGACTGACCAACAAGTGTAGTACTCTGTTCCTGGTCATCAGGACTGACTATAACAAGTGTAGTACTCTGTTCCTGGTCAGCAGGACTGACTATATCAAGTGGAATACTCTGTTCCCATTCAGTAGGATTGACTATAACAAGTGTAGTACTCTGTTCCTGGTCAGCAGGACTGACTATAACAAGTGGAATACTCTGTTCCCAGTAAACAGGACTGACTATAACAAGTGGAGTACTCTGTTCCCGGTCAGTAGGACTGACTATAACAAGTGGAGTACTCTGTTCCCATCCAGCAGGACTGACTATAACAAGTGGAGTACTCTGTTCCCATCCAGCAGGACTGACCAACAGGTGGAGTACTCAGTTCCCATTCAGCAGGACTGACTATAACAAGTGGAGTACTCTGTTCCCATTCAGCAGGACTGACCAACAAGTGGAGTATTCTGTTCCCAGTCAGCAGGACTGACTATAACAAGTGGAGTACTCTGTTCCCAGTAAGCAGGACTGACCAACAAGTGGAGTACTCTGTTCCCAGTAAGCAGGACTGACTATAACAAGTGGAGTACTCTGTTCCCAGTAAGCAGGACTGACCAACAAGTGGGAGTACTCTGTTCCCGGCAGGACTGACTCAGCAGGACTGACCAACAAGTGGAGTACTCTGTTCCCATTCAGTTCCTGGGAGCTGGACTGACTATAACAAGTGGAGTACTCTGTTCCCAGTAAGCAGGACTGACTATAACAAGTGGAGTACTCTGTTCCCCTAACGTCAGCAGGACTGACCAACAAGTGGAGTACTCTGTTCCCCAGAGGACAGACAGCAGGACTGACTATAACAAGTGGAGTACTCTGTTCCCGGTCAGCAGGACTGACCAACAAGTGGAGTACTCTGTTCCAGGACTGACTATAAGCAGGACTGACTATAACAAGTGGAGTACTCTGTTCCAGCAGGACTGACCAACAGGACTGACCTGAACAAGTGGGAGTACTCTGTTCAGCAGGACTGACTATCAAGCAGGACAGGACTGACTATAACAAGTGGAGTACTCTGTTCCCAGTAAGCAGGACAGACCAACAAGTGGAGTACTCTGTTCCTGGTCAGCAGGACTGACCAACAAGTGGAGTACTCTGTTCCCAGTAAGCAGGACTGACTATAACAAGTGGAGTACTCTGTTCCCGGTCAGCAGGACTGACCAACAAGTGGAGTACTCTGTTCCCAATCAGCAGGACTGACTATAACAAGTGGAGTACTCTGTTCCCAGTAAGCAGGACAGACCAACAAGTGGAGTACTCTGTTCCTGGTCAGCAGGACTGACCAACAAGTGGAGTACTCTGTTCCCATTCAGCAGGACTGACTATAACAAGTGGAGTACTCTGTTCCGGTCAGCAGGACTGACCAACAAGTGGAGTACTCTGTTCCCATCCAGCAGGACTGACTATAACAAGTGGAGTACTCTGTTCCGGTCAGTAGGACTGATCAACAAGTGGAGTACTCTGTTCCCGATCAGCAGGACTGACTATAACAAGTGGAGTACTCTGTTCCCATTCAGCAGGACTGACTATAACAAATTGGAGTACTCTGTTCCCTGTTCCCGTCAGCAGGACTGACTATAACAAGTGGAGTACTCTGTTCCCGGTCAGCAGGACTGACTATAACAAGTGGAGTACTCTGTTCCCCATTCAGCAGGACTGACTATAATAAGTGGAGTACTCTGTTCCAATTCAGCAGGACTGACTATAACAAGTGGAGTACTCTGTTCCGGTCAGCAGGACAGACCAACAAGTGGAGTACTCTGTTCCCATTCAGCAGGACTGACTATAACAAGTGGAGTACTCTGTTCCTGGTCAGCAGGACTGACCAACAAGTGGAGTACTCTGTTCCCATTCAGCAGGACTGACTATAACAAGTGGAGTACTCTGTTCCCGGTCAGCAGGACAGACCAACAAGTGGAGTACTCAGTTCCCATTCAGCAGGACTGACTATAACAAGTGGAATACTCTGTTCCCATTCAGCAGGACTGACCAACAAGTGGAGTCCTCTGTTCCTATTCAGCAGGACTGACTATAACAAGTGGAGTACTCTGTTCCCGGTCAGCAGGACAGACCAACAAGTGGAGTACTCAGTTCCCATTCAGCAGGACTGACTATAACAAGTGGAATACTCTGTTCCCATTCAGCAGGACTGACCAACAAGTGGAGTACTCAGTTCCCATTCAGCAGGACTGACTATAACAAGTGGAATACTCTGTTCCCATTCAGCAGGACTGACCAACAAGTGGAGTATTCTGTTCCCAGTCAGCAGGACTGACTATAACAAGTGGAGTACTCTGTTCCCAGTAAGCAGGACTGACCAACAAGTGGAGTACTCTGTTCCCAGTAAGCAGGACTGACTATAACAAGTGGAGTACTCTGTTCCCAGTAAGCAGGACTGACCAACAAGTGGAGTACTCTGTTCCCGGTCAGCAGGACTGACCAACAAGTGGAGTACTCTGTTCCCGTCAGCAGGACTGACTATAACAAGTGGAGTACTCTGTTCCCAGTAAGCAGGACTGACCAACAAGTGGAGTACTCTGTTCCTGATCAGCAGAACTGACTATAACAAGTGGAATACTCTGTTCCTGGTGAGCAGGACTGACTATAAGTTATTATAATAAGTGGAATACTCTGTTCCCGGTCAGCAGGACTGACCAACAAGTGGAGTACTCTGTTCCCGGTCAGCAGGACTGACCAACAAGTGGAGTACTCTGTTCCCGGTCAGCAGGACTGACCAACAAGTGGAGTACTCTGTTCCCGGTCAGCAGGACTGACTATAACAAGTGGAATACTCTGTTCCCATTCAGTAGGACTGACCAACAAGTGGAGTACTCTGTTCCCGGTCAGCAGGACAGACCAACAAGTGGAGTACTCTGTTCCCGGTCAGCAGGACTGACCAACAAGTGGAGTACTCTGTTCCCGGTCAGCAGGACTGATTACAACAAGTGGAGTACTCTGTTCCCAGTAAGCAGGACTGACTATAACAAGTGGAGTACTCTGTTCCCATTCAGCAGGACTGACTATAACAAGTGGAGTACTCTGTTCCCGGTCAGCAGGACTGACCAACAAGTGGAGTACTCTGTTCCCAGTAAGCAGGACTGACTATAACAAGTGGAGTACTCTGTTCCCAGTAAGCAGGACTGACTATAACAAGTGGAGTACTCTGTTCCCGGTCAGCAGGACTGACCAACAACTGGAGTACTCTGTTCCCATTCAGCAGGACTGACTATAACAAGTGGAGTACTCTGTTCCCATTCAGCAGGACTGACCAACAAGTGGAGTACTCTGTTCCCAGTAAGCAGGACTGACTATAACAAGTGGAGTACTCTGTTCCCAGTAAGCAGGACTGACCAACAAGTGGAGTACTCTGTTCCTGATCAGCAGAACTGACTATAACAAGTGGAATACTCTGTTCCTGGTGAGCAGGACTGACTATAAGTTATTATAATAAGTGGAATACTCTGTTCCCGGTCAGCAGGACTGACCAACAAGTGGAGTACTCTGTTCCCGGTCAGCAGGACTGACCAACAAGTGGAGTACTCTGTTCCCAGTCAGCAGGACTGACCAACAAGTGGAGTACTCTGTTCCCGGTCAGCAGGACTGACTATAACAAGTGGAAGACTCTGTTCCCGGTCAGCAGGACTGACTATAACAAGTGGAATACTCTGTTCCCATTCAGTAAGACTGACCAACAAGTGGAGTACTCTGTTCCCGGTCAGCAGGACAGACCAACAAGTGGAGTACTCTGTTCCCGTTCAGCAGGACTGACCAACAAGTGGAGTACTCTGTCCCCGGTCAGCAGGACTGACTACAACAAGTGGAGTACTCTGTTCCCAGTAAGCAGGACTGACTATAACAAGTGGAGTACTCTGTTCCCATTCAGCAGGACTGACTATAAGAAGTGGAGTACTCTGTTCCCGGTCAGCAGGACTGACCAACAAGTGGAGTACTCTGTTCCCATTCAGCAGGACTGACTATAACAAGTGGAGTACTCTGTTCCCAGTAAGCAGGACTGACTATAACAAGTGGAGTACTCTGTTCCCGGTCAGCAGGACTGACCAACAAGTGGAGTACTCTGTTCCCGGTCAGCAGGACTGACTATAACAAGTGGAGTACTCTGTTCCCGGTCAGCAGGACTGACCAACAAGTGGAGTACTCTGTTCCCAGTAAGCAGGACTGACTATAACAAGTGGAGTACTCTGTTCCCGATCTGCAGGACTGACCAACAAGTGGAGTACTCTGTTCCCGATCAGCAGGACTGACTATAACAAGTGGAGTACTCTGTTCCCAGTAAGCAGGACAGACCAACAAGTGGAGTACTCTGTTCCTGGTCAGCAGGACTGACCAACAAGTGGAGTACTCTGTTCCCAGTAAGCAGGACTGACTATAACAAGTGGAGTACTCTGTTCCCGGTCAGCAGGACTGACCAACAAGTGGAGTACTCTGTTCCCAATCAGCAGGACTGACTATAACAAGTGGAGTACTCTGTTCCCAGTAAGCAGGACAGACCAACAAGTGGAGTACTCTGTTCCTGGTCAGCAGGACTGACCAACAAGTGGAGTACTCTGTTCCCATTCAGCAGGACTGACTATAACAAGTGGAGTACTCTGTTCCGGTCAGCAGGACTGACCAACAAGTGGAGTACTCTGTTCCCATCCAGCAGGACTGACTATAACAAGTGGAGTACTCTGTTCCCGGTCAGTAGGACTGATCAACAAGTGGAGTACTCTGTTCCCGATCAGCAGGACTGACTATAACAAGTGGAGTACTCTGTTCCCATTCAGCAGGACTGACTATAACAAGTGGAGTACTCTGTTCCCGGTCAGCAGGACTGACTATAACAAGTGGAGTACTCTGTTCCCGGTCAGCAGGACTGACTATAACAAGTGGAGTACTCTGTTCCCATTCAGCAGGACTGACTATAATAAGTGGAGTACTCTGTTCCAATTCAGCAGGACTGACTATAACAAGTGGAGTACTCTGTTCCCGGTCAGCAGGACAGACCAACAAGTGGAGTACTCTGTTCCCATTCAGCAGGACTGACTATAACAAGTGGAGTACTCTGTTCCTGGTCAGCAGGACTGACCAACAAGTGGAGTACTCTGTTCCCATTCAGCAGGACTGACTATAACAAGTGGAGTACTCTGTTCCCGGTCAGCAGGACAGACCAACAAGTGGAGTACTCAGTTCCCATTCAGCAGGACTGACTATAACAAGTGGAATACTCTGTTCCCATTCAGCAGGACTGACCAACAAGTGGAGTCCTCTGTTCCTATTCAGCAGGACTGACTATAACAAGTGGAGTACTCTGTTCCCCGGTCAGCAGGACAGACCAACAAGTGGAGTACTCAGTTCCCATTCAGCAGGACTGACTATAACAAGTGGAATACTCTGTTCCCATTCAGCAGGACTGACCAACAAGTGGAGTACTCAGTTCCCATTCAGCAGGACTGACTATAACAAGTGGAATACTCTGTTCCCATTCAGCAGGACTGACCAACAAGTGGAGTATTCTGTTCCCAGTCAGCAGGACTGACTATAACAAGTGGAGTACTCTGTTCCCAGTAAGCAGGACTGACCAACAAGTGGAGTACTCTGTTCCCAGTAAGCAGGACTGACTATAACAAGTGGAGTACTCTGTTCCCAGTAAGCAGGACTGACCAACAAGTGGAGTACTCTGTTCCCGGTCAGCAGGACTGACCAACAAGTGGAGTACTCTGTTCCCGGTCAGCAGGACTGACTATAACAAGTGGAGTACTCTGTTCCCAGTAAGCAGGACTGACCAACAAGTGGAGTACTCTGTTCCTGATCAGCAGAACTGACTATAACAAGTGGAATACTCTCTTCCTGGTGAGCAGGACTGACTATAAGTTATTATAATAAGTGGAATACTCTGTTCCCGGTCAGCAGGACTGACCAACAAGTGGAGTACTCTGTTCCCGGTCAGCAGGACTGACCAACAAGTGGAGTACTCTGTTCCCGGTCAGCAGGACTGACCAACAAGTGGAGTACTCTGTTCCCGGTCAGCAGGACTGACTATAACAAGTGGAATACTCTGTTCCCATTCAGTAGGACTGACCAACAAGTGGAGTACTCTGTTCCCGGTCAGCAGGACAGACCAACAAGTGGAGTACTCTGTTCCCGGTCAGCAGGACTGACCAACAAGTGGAGTACTCTGTTCCCGGTCAGCAGGACTGATTACAACAAGTGGAGTACTCTGTTCCCAGTAAGCAGGACTGACTATAACAAGTGGAGTACTCTGTTCCCATTCAGCAGGACTGACTATAACAAGTGGAGTACTCTGTTCCCAGTCAGCAGGACTGACCAACAAGTGGAGTACTCTGTTCCCAGTAAGCAGGACTGACTATAACAAGTGGAGTACTCTGTTCCCGGTCAGCAGGACTGACCAACAAGTGGAGTACTCTGTTCCCGGTCAGCAGGACTGACTATAACAAGTGGAGTACTCTGTTCCCATCCAGCAGGACTGACTATAACAAGTGGAGTACTCTGTTCCCGGTCAGCAGGACTGACCAACAAGTGGAGTACTCTGTTCCCGATCAGCAGGACTGACTATAACAAGTGGAGTACTCTGTTCCCAGTAAGCAGGACAGACCAACAAGTGGTGTACTCTGTTCCTGGTCAGCAGGACTGACAAACAAGTGGAGTACTCTGTTCCCAGTAAGCAGGACTGACTATAACAAGTGGAGTACTCTGTTCCCGTCAGCAGGACTGACCAACAAGTGGAGTACTCTGTTCCCCTGATCAGCAGGACTGACTATAACAAGTGGAGTACTCTGTTCCCAGTCAGCAGGACAGACCAACAAGTGGAGTACTCTGTTCCTGGTCAGCAGGACTGACCAACAAGTGGAGTACTCTGTTCCCATTCAGCAGGACTGACTATAACAAGTGGAGTACTCTGTTCCGGTCAGCAGGACTGACCAACAAGTGGAGTACTCTGTTCCCGGTCAGCAGGACTGACCAACAAGTGGAGTACTCTGTTCCCGGTCAGCAGGACTGACCAACAAGTGGAGTACTCTGTTCCCGGTCAGCAGGACTGACCAACAAGTGGAGTACTCTGTTCCCGGTCAGCAGGACTGACTATAACAAGTGGAATACTCTGTTCCCATTCAGTCTGACCAACAGTGGACTGACCAGGACAACAAAGTGGAGTACTCTGTTCGGTCAGCAGGACTGACCAACAAGTGGAGTACTCTGTTCCCGGTCAGCAGGACTGATTACAACAAGTGGAGTACTCTGTTCCCAGTAAGCAGGACTGACTATAACAAGTGGAGTACTCTGTTCCCATTCAGCAGGACTGACTATAACAAGTGGAGTACTCTGTTCCCAGTCAGCAGGACTGACCAACAAGTGGAGTACTCTGTTCCCAGTAAGCAGGACTGACTATAACAAGTGGAGTACTCTGTTCCCGGTCAGCAGGACTGACCAACAAGTGGAGTACTCTGTTCCCGGTCAGCAGGACTGACTATAACAAGTGGAGTACTCTGTTCCCGGTCAGCAGGACTGACCAACAAGTGGAGTACTCTGTTCCCAGTAAGCAGGACTGACTATAACAAGTGGAGTACTCTGTTCCCGGTCAGCAGGACTGACCAACAAGTGGAGTACTCTGTTCCCGATCAGCAGGACTGACTATAACAAGTGGAGTACTCTGTTCCCAGTAAGCAGGACAGACCAACAAGTGGTGTACTCTGTTCCTGGTCAGCAGGACTGACAAACAAGTGGAGTACTCTGTTCCCAGTAAGCAGGACTGACTATAACAAGTGGAGTACTCTGTTCCCGGTCAGCAGGACTGACCAACAAGTGGAGTACTCTGTTCCCGATCAGCAGGACTGACTATAACAAGTGGAGTACTCTGTTCCCATTCAGCAGGACAGACCAACAAGTGGAGTACTCTGTTCCTGGTCAGCAGGACTGACCAACAAGTGGAGTACTCTGTTCCCATTCAGCAGGACTGACTATAACAAGTGGAGTACTCTGTTCCGGTCAGCAGGACTGACCAACAAGTGGAGTACTCTGTTCCCATCCAGCAGGACTGACTATAACAAGTGGAGTACTCTGTTCCCGGTCAGTAGGACTGATCAAGAAGTGGAGTACTCTGTTCCCGATCAGCAGGACTGACTATAACAAGTGGAGTACTCTGTTCCCATTCAGCAGGACTGACTATAACAAGTGGAGTACTCTGTTCCCGGTCAGCAGGACTCACTATAACAAGTGGAGTACTCTGTTCCTGATCAGCAGAACTGACTATAACAAGTGGAATACTCTGTTCCTGGTGAGCAGGACTGAGTATAAGTTATTATAATAAGTGGAATACTCTGTTCCCGGTCAGCAGGACTGACCAACAAGTGGAGTACTCTGTTCCCGGTCAGCAGGACTGACCAACAAGTGGAGTACTCTGTTCCCGGTCAGCAGGACTGACCAACAAGTGGAGTACTCTGTTCCCGGTCAGCAGGACTGACTATAACAAGTGGAATACTCTGTTCCCATTCAGTAGGACTGACCAACAAGTGGAGTACTCTGTTCCCGGTCAGCAGGACAGACCAACAAGTGGAGTACTCTGTTCCCGGTCAGCAGGACTGACCAACAAGTGGAGTACTCTGTTCCCGGTCAGCAGGACTGATTACAACAAGTGGAGTACTTCTGTCTCCAGTAAGCAGGACTGACTCTGTTCCCAGTAAGCAGGACTGACTATAACAAGTGGAGTACTCTGTTCCCATTCAGCAGGACTGACTATAACAAGTGGAGTACTCTGTTCCCGGTCAGCAGGACTGACCAACAAGTGGAGTACTCTGTTCCCAGTAAGCAGGACTGACTATAACAAGTGGAGTACTCTGTTCCCAGTAAGCAGGACTGACTATAACAAGTGGAGTACTCTGTTCCCGGTCAGCAGGACTGACCAACAAGTGGAGTACTCTGTTCCCGATCAGCAGGACTGACTATAACAAGTGGAGTACTCTGTTCCCAGTAAGCAGGACAGACCAACAAGTGGTGTACTCTGTTCCTGGTCAGCAGGACTGACAAACAAGTGGAGTACTCTGTTCCCAGTAAGCAGGACTGACTATAACAAGTGGAGTACTCTGTTCGGTCAGCAGGACTGACCAACAAGTGGAGTACTCTGTTCCCATCAGCAGGACTGACTATAACAAGTGGAGTACTCTGTTCCCATTCAGCAGGACAGACCAACAAGTGGAGTACTCTGTTCCTGGTCAGCAGGACTGACCAACAAGTGGAGTACTCTGTTCCCATTCAGCAGGACTGACTATAACAAGTGGAGTACTCTGTTCGGTCAGCAGGACTGACCAACAAGTGGAGTACTCTGTTCCCATCCAGCAGGACTGACTATAACAAGTGGAGTACTCTGTTCCCGGTCAGTAGGACTGATCAAGAAGTGGAGTACTCTGTTCCCGATCAGCAGGACTGACTATAACAAGTGGAGTACTCTGTTCCCATTCAGCAGGACTGACTATAACAAGTGGAGTACTCTGTTCCCGGTCAGCAGGACTCACTATAACAAGTGGAGTACTCTGTTCCTGATCAGCAGAACTGACTATAACAAGTGGAATACTCTGTTCCTGGTGAGCAGGACTGAGTATAAGTTATTATAATAAGTGGAATACTCTGTTCCCGGTCAGCAGGACTGACCAACAAGTGGAGTACTCTGTTCCCGGTCAGCAGGACTGACCAACAAGTGGAGTACTCTGTTCCCGTCAGCAGGACTGACCAACAAGTGGAGTACTCTGTTCGGTCAGCAGGACTGACTATAACAAGTGGAATACTCTGTTCCCATTCAGTAGGACTGACCAACAAGTGGAGTACTCTGTTCCCGGTCAGCAGGACAGACCAACAAGTGGAGTACTCTGTTCCCGGTCAGCAGGACTGACCAACAAGTGGAGTACTCTGTTCCCGGTCAGCAGGACTGATTACAACAAGTGGAGTACTCTGTTCCCAGTAAGCAGGACTGACTATAACAAGTGGAGTACTCTGTTCCCATTCAGCAGGACTGACTATAACAAGTGGAGTACTCTGTTCCCGTCAGCAGGACTGACCAACAAGTGGAGTACTCTGTTCCCAGTAAGCAGGACTGACTATAACAAGTGGAGTACTCTGTTCCCAGTAAGCAGGACTGACTATAACAAGTGGAGTACTCTGTTCCCAGTCAGCAGGACTGACCAACAACTGGAGTACTCTGTTCCCATTCAGCAGGACTGACTATAACAAGTGGAGTACTCTGTTCCCATTCAGCAGGACTGACCAACAAGTGGAGTACTCTGTTCCCAGTAAGCAGGACTGACTACAACAAGTGGAGTACTCTGTTCCCATTCAGCAGGACTGACCAACAAGTGGAGTACTCTGTTGCCAGTAAGCAGGACTGACCAACAAGTGGAGTACTCTGTTCCCGGTCAGCAGGACTGACTACAACAAGTGGAGTACTCTGTTCCCATTCAGCAGGACTGACTACAACAAGTGGAGTACTCTGTTCCCATTCAGCAGGACTGACTATAACAAGTGGAGTACTCTGTTCCCATTCAGCAGGACTGACCAACAAGTGGAGTACTCTGTTCCCGGTCAGCAGGACTGACTATAACAAGTGGAGTACTCTGTTCCCGGTAAGCAGGACTGACTATAACAAGTGGAGTACTCTGTTCCCATTCAGCAGGACTGACTATAACAAGTGGAGTACTCTGTTCCCATTCAGCAGGACTGACTATAACAAGTGGAGTACTCTGTTCCCGGTCAGCAGGACAGACCAACAAGTGGAGTACTCTGTTCCCATTCAGCAGGACTGACTATAACAAGTGGAGTACTCTGTTCTCGGTCAGCAGGACTGACTACAACAAGTGGAGTACTCTGTTCCCATTCAGCAGGACTGACTACAACAAGTGGAGTACTCTGTTCCCAGTCAGCAGGACTGACTATAACAAGTGGAGTACTCTGTTCCCATTCAGCAGGACTGACCAACAAGTGGAGTACTCTGTTCCCAGTAAGCAGGACTGACTACAACAAGTGCAGTACTCTGTTCCCGGTCAGCAGGACTGACTACAACAAGTGGAGTACTCTGTTCCCATTCAGCAGGACTGACTATAACAAGTGGAGTACTCTGTTCCCAGTAAGCAAGACTGACCAACAAGTGGAGTACTCTGTTCCCATTAAGTAGGACTGACTATAACAAGTGGAGTACTCTGTTCCCGGTCAGCAGGACTGACCAACAAGTTGAGTACTCTGCAGGTGGACCCGTTTTACAAAGCAATATCCGTGCTGTGACTCACTTAGGCCCCCCAAAAAATATGTCCGTTTCCAGTAACTCGACCGACCCTTTCCTAACCAGAGGAATGATTACAGGTGGTATACTGGTAGGTTTTAACAATAACAAGTGGAGAACTCTGTTCCCATTCAGCAGGACTGACTATAACAAGTGGAGTACTCTGTTCCGGTCAGCAGGACTGACTATAACAAGTGGAGTACTCTGTTCCCATCCAGCAGGACTGACTATAACAAGTGGAGTACTCTGTTCCCGGTCAGTAGGACTGATCAACAAGTGGAGTACTCTGTTCCCGATCAGCAGGACTGACTATAACAAGTGGAGTACTCTGTTCCCATTCAGCAGGACTGACTATAACAAGTGGAGTACTCTGTTCCCGGTCAGTAGGACTGATCAACAAGTGGAGTACTCTGTTCCCGATCAGCAGGACTGACTATAACAAGTGGAGTACTCTGTTCCCATTCAGCAGGACTGACTATAACAAGTGGAGTACTCTGTTCCCGGTCAGCAGGACTGACTATAACAAGTGGAGTACTCTGTTCCCGGTCAGCAGGACTGACTATAACAAGTGGAGTACTCTGTTCCCATTCAGCAGGACTGACTATTACAAGTGGAGTACTCTGTTCCCATTCAGCAGGACTGACTATAACAAGTGGAGTACTCTGTTCCCGGTCAGCAGGACAGACCAACAAGTGGAGTACTCTGTTCCCATTCAGCAGGACTGACTATAACAAGTGGAGTACTCTGTTCCTGGTCAGCAGGACTGACCAACAAGTGGAGTACTCTGTTCCCATTCAGCAGGACTGACTATAACAAGTGGAGTACTCTGTTCCCGGTCAGCAGGACAGACCAACAAGTGGAGTACTCAGTTCCCATTCAGCAGGACTGACTATAGCAAGTGGAATACTCTGTTCCCATTCAGCAGGACTGATCAACAAGTGGAGTACTCTGTTCCCGATCAGCAGGACTGACTATAACAAGTGGAGTACTCTGTTCCCATTCAGCAGGACTGACCAACAAGTGGAGTACTCTGTTCCCGGTCAGCAGGACTGACTATAACAAGTGGAGTACTCTGTTCCCGGTCAGCAGGACTGACTATAACAAGTGGAGTACTCTGTTCCCATTCAGCAGGACTGACTATAACAAGTGGAGTACTCTGTTCCCATTCAGCAGGACTGACTATAACAAGTGGAGTACTCTGTTCCCGGTCAGCAGGACAGACCAACAAGTGGAGTACTCTGTTCCCATTCAGCAGGACTGACTATAACAAGTGGAGTACTCTGTTCCTGGTCAGCAGGACTGACCAACAAGTGGAGTACTCTGTTCCCAGTAAGCAGGACTGACCAACAAGTGGAGTACTCTGTTCCCATTCAGCAGGACTGACCAACAAGTGGAGTACTCTGTTCCCATTCAGCAGGACTGACCAACAAGTGGAGTACTCTGTTCCCGGTCAGCAGGACTGACTACAACAAGTGGAGTACTCTGTTCCCATTCAGCAGGACTGACTACAACAAGTGGAGTACTCTGTTCCCATTCAGCAGGACTGACTATAACAAGTGGAGTACTCTGTTCCCATTCAGCAGGACTGACCAACAAGTGGAGTACTCTGTTCCCAGTAAGCAGGACTGACTACAACAAGTGCAGTACTCTGTTCCCGGTCAGCAGGACTGACTACAACAAGTGGAGTACTCTGTTCCCATTCAGCAGGACTGACTATAACAAGTGGAGTACTCTGTTCCCAGTAAGCAAGACTGACCAACAAGTGGAGTACTCTGTTCCCATTAAGTAGGACTGACTATAACAAGTGGAGTACTCTGTTCCCGGTCAGCAGGACTGACTATAACAAGTGGAGTACTCTGTTCCCGGTCAGCAGGACAGACCAACAAGTGGAGTACTCAGTTCCCATTCAGCAGGACTGACTATAACAAGTGGAATACTCTGTTCCCATTCAGCAGGACTGACCAACAAGTGGAGTACTCAGTTCCCATTCAGCAGGACTGACTATAACAAGTGGAATACTCTGTTCCCAGTCAGCAGGACTGACCAACAAGTGGAGTACTCTGTTCCCATTCAGCAGGACTGACCAACAAGTGGAGTACTCTGTTCCCAGTAAGCAGGACTGACTACAACAAGTGGAGTACTCTGTTCCCGGTCAGCAGGACTGACTACAACAAGTGGAGTACTCTGTTCCCATTCAGCAGGACTGACTATAACAAGTGGAGTACTCTGTTCCCATTAAGTAGGACTGACTATAACAAGTGGAGTACTCTGTTCCCGGTCAGCAGGACTGACCAACAAGTTGAGTACTCTGCAGGTGGACCCGTTTTACAAAGCAATATCCGTGCTGTGACTCACTTAGGCCCCCCAAAAAATATGTCCGTTTCCAGTAACTCGACCGACCCTTTCCTAACCAGAGGAATGATTACAGGTGGTATACTGGTAGGTTTTAACAATAACAAGTGGAGAACTCTGTTCCCATTCAGCAGGACTGACTATAACAAGTGGAGTACTCTGTTCCGGTCAGCAGGACTGACCAACAAATGGAGTACTCTGTTCCCGATCAGCAGGACTGACTATAACAAGTGGAGTACTCTGTTCCCATTCAGCAGGACTGACTATAACAAGTGGAGTACTCTCTTCCCGGTCAGCAGGACTGACTATAACAAGTGGAGTACTCTGTTCCCGGTCAGCAGGACTGACTATAACAAGTGGAGTACTCTGTTCCCATTCAGCAGGACTGACTATAACAAGTGGAGTACTCTGTTCCCATTCAGCAGGACTGACTATAACAAGTGGAGTACTCTGTTCCCGGTCAGCAGGACAGACCAACAAGTGGAGTACTCTGTTCCCATTCAGCAGGACTGACTATAACAAGTGGAGTACTCTGTTCCTGGTCAGCAGGACTGACCAACAAGTGGAGTACTCAGTTCCCATTCAGCAGGACTGACTATAGCAAGTGGAATACTCTGTTCCCATTCAGCAGGACTGACCAACAAGTGGAGTACTCTGTTCCCATTCAGCAGGACTGACTATAACAAGTGGAGTACTCTGTTCCTGGTCAGCAGGACTGACCAACAAGTGGAGTACTCAGTTCCCATTCAGCAGGACTGACTATAGCAAGTGGAATACTCTGTTCCCATTCAGCAGGACTGACCAACAAGTGGAGTACTCAGTTCCCATTCAGCAGGACTGACTATAACAAGTGGAATACTCTGTTCCCATTCAGCAGGACTGACCAACAAGTGGAGTACTCTGTTCCCAGTAAACAGGACTGACTATAACAAGTGGAGTACTCTGTTCCCGGTCAGCAGGACAGACCAACAAGTGGAGTACTCAGTTCCCATTCAGCAGGACTGACTATAACAAGTGGAATACTCTGTTCCCATTCAGCAGGACTGACCAACAAGTGGAGTACTCTGTTCCCATTCAGCAGGACTGACCAACAAGTGGAGTACTCTGTTCCCAGTAAGCAGGACTGACCAACAAGTGGAGTACTCTGTTCCCGGTCAGCAGGACTGACCAACAAGTGGAGTACTCTGTTCCCGGTCAGCAGGACTGACTATAACAAGTGGAGTACTCTGTTCCCATTCAGCAGGACTGACTATAACAAGTGGAGTACTCTGTTCCCATTCAGCAGGACTGACTATAACAAGTGGAGTACTCTGTTCCCGGTCAGCAGGACTGACCAACAAGTGGAGTACTCTGTTCCCATTCAGCAGGACTGACCAAACAAGTGGAGTACTCTGTTCCTGGTCAGCAGGACTGACTACAACAAGTGGAGTACTCTGTTCCCATTCAGCAGGACTGACCAACAAGTGGTGGAGTACTCTGTTCCCATTCAGCAGGACTGACTAAACAAGTGGAGTACTCTGTTCCCATTCAGCAGGACTGACCAACAAGTGGAGTACTCTGTTCCCGGTCAGCAGGACTGACTACAACAAGTGGAGTACTCTGTTCCCATTCAGCAGGACTGACTACAACAAGTGGAGTACTCTGTTCCCATTCAGCAGGACTGACTATAACAAGTGGAGTACTCTGTTCCCAGTAAGCAAGACTGACCAACAAGTGGAGTACTCTGTTCCCATTAAGTAGGACTGACTATAACAAGTGGAGTACTCTGTTCCCGGTCAGCAGGACTGACCAACAAGTTGAGTACTCTGCAGGTGGACCCGTTTTACAAAGCAATATCCGTGCTGTGACTCACTTAGGCCCAAAAAAAAATATGTCCGTTTCCAGTAACTCGACCGACCCTTTCCTAACCAGAGGAATGATTACAGGTGGTATACTGGTAGGTTTTAACAATAACAAGTGGAGAACTCTGTTCCCGGTCAGTAGGACTGACTATAACAAGTGGAATACTCTGTAACCGGTCAGCAGGACTGACCAACAAGTGGAGTACTCTGCAGGTGGACCCGTTTTACAAAGCAATATCCGTGCTGTGACTGACTTAGGCCACAACAAAAAAATATGTCCGTTTCCAGTAACTCGACAGACCCTATCCTAACCACACACCCGACCCTAAATCTTTTTTTAAACAAGTCAAAATCATGACTGGAGAGCATTTCAACTCATCGTTTTCATCCAAATCGAGTATGATATGTTTTTCAGTGTACGTAAGGTTAAAATAGATTGCATTGAATTGGCATAATGGGCTCTCACTGACAAAACCTGCAAATGAATAACATAAATAATGATTTGATATAGAAATCTTTCAATGTTTTATCACAAGGCATTGTAACAACATGATATAGTACTCTTGAAGACCTTCTCAGGTGCCCACCCGATGCTACTAGCAAAAAAAAAAAAAAAGATAAAACCGACCCACCTACCCTACTGGACATATATTTTTCTTTGGCCTTACCATGTTTACAGCTTTAACTGCACACCTTAAATGTCTGATGAAATATAAAAGTATCTGCCTGAGAACAAATCTGTCTGCCTCAGGCCTACAAGCTGACGTCTATTTTGACCACTGTCCCACATGCTGACAGGGTCAAAACCACTGTGAAATATGAAAGTTCTTTCTATCTGTCAAGGTACACACCCACTATAACGGAAGTGACTGAGTTGATGCCCACCCGTGCAATTTGGACATAGGCTGCACTTCATGATAGAATTTTTGATGCAACAAAGACGCTTATCATACAATCAATAATATTGAGGTCTTGTGCTGTCAACAAACCCAATGTTTGGCAAAAAGTGGATGCAATGATTTAGAGGAGTATTACTTGGAGGAGCATTCCTTGGAGGAGGAGCATTACTTGGAGGAGGAGCATTACTTGGAGGAGCATTACTTGGAGGAGGAGCATTACTTGGAGGAGCATTACTTAGAGAGCATTACTTAGAGAGCATTACTTGGAGGAGCATTACTTGGAGGAGCAGCATTACTTGGAGGAGCAGCATTACTTGGAGGAGCATTACTTGGAGGAGCATTACTTGGAGAGCATTACTTGGAAGAGCATTACTTGGAGGAGCATTACTTAGAGGAGCATTACTTAGAGAGCATTACTTGGAGGAGCAGCATTACTTGGAGGAGCACTTAGAGAGCATTACTTGGAGGAGCATTACTTAGAGAGCATTACTTGGAGGAGCATTACATTCAGTACAACACTATCTGAGGAACTGTTTCCATCTAAAAGGAGCAACTCCCAATCAAAGTGGGTTGTGAGAACTTGATGTCCTGATAAACACAGTGACCATCAGCCACTACTGGCTGGCGAACAGTTATCGACACATAACAGTTATCGCCAACACCCGCCTATAGTGCTTGTGCACAAACACATCGGGGGATGTCACATGACCATAAGTGTGTTTCCAGTTATTTTGTTTGAACGGATTGTGAATAAACCTGATTTTAAAAAATGCAGGTTTTTTTCTGATTTCTGTTCGCATGCACGCTTATCGAAAGTAATGAAAGAAAATGATAACGAAACATTTCTCTCTAATATTAGAATAATGTCAAAATCAGACATGTTCTACGATGTGGTTTCCTTTCACTAAGACATGTCATGTGGCAGTGTCAAATTTTTACATTTTATTTATTTGTGTAAATACGGTATTGTCTTCAAACAGTTTGGTCGTGATAGTTTTATTGAATTAGGTTTTTATTAGAGTATGTATGGTACTGTTTCCAGCTTGATTGACCCAAGCTGGACCTGGGCTCTATTGTTTTATTGTGGGAGAGCAGGGTGTTCTTTTGTTCTGCCTTCAGAGGGCAAGATATTCCTTGCTCTCTGATGGGTCAGTTTAATGTTGTATATTTGTTTTCACTAACATCAGCACATTTTAAATTAGTCTACTACATACAGCTGCACAAGAAAGGTAAGAAACAGATTTCTTGGCATTTTGACAGATGTCTATGAGTTCTCCTTTTGGTCTGCAACTACTCACTGTTTGAGGTTAATTAACTAAATACTTAACATATTACGAAGGTTATTTATGTATAGCTATGTTAAAAATATTATTTTTGCTTAGGTGTGATGTGAAGGTATGTATGTGTTTTCAGATTAGTATAAAATAATGTTTATAGGCATGATGTTCATGTTTACGGCATCAGGATAAGTTAAGTTTATGATAAGTATATTAGTAGTGTATTAATATTCATAAAGTCAGGCGACACATAAGCATTTATGCCTGCTCATCAGCCATCTTTGTCAGCCATGTTGTACACTTATGGTACATGTAATATTTGTGCCACTTGAAATTCTTAATAACTACTTATTGTATATATTTGTAAGAATATCACAGCACAGATAATGTTGTGCTGGTAAGGTATATATAGATCAATTATGCAGGTTTGTTTTTAAAGATGTATGTGTTTATCTATGCCATGATCATGATTTGGCAATAACATGTATTTCTGAATTGTTAAGCCCCTGTCACACTTTCACGTATATCAGGTGTTTTGGAGTTCCTTATAAAAAAAATCAATATGCAGCCCGGATGCTCATAATTGCGAAACTTTTTGATTGCTTTGACATATGTGTGACGCACATCTAGCGTATAAATAATGAATTCAGTGCATCCATTGCATGAGGTGAATATGATATGCGTAACACTATTTTTCTTGCCTCAAATAGTTGCATATGCAGTGCACATGTCGAACGTATTTCGGGCACACCTAACTTATGCCAACCGCATGCCTTGTGTTGGAAATCGGAAACCAAATCCACTATTGATTATCGGAGGACTTGTGAACAATTAATTATCGATTATAATCAAAACATATACATTTTTAATGTAATCACCAATTTTAAGGGATTTTCCCCAGGTTTTTTCATATTATGTTTTTTCATAACTAATACTGCCATGCAATGAAATGCACACATGCCGGAAAGACACTGGAATTGTAATTAAACAAAAACAGTGTTTAAACGTTTACAATGATCATAGCTTTATGCTGTTGATGGCATGTTTGTTTGTGAATATACGTCAAATTTAATGGTTAATTTTCTTTATTCAAGTGTGTTATACTAAAACAACAAAATTGAAAATATGTTTTTTACAATCGATAATTATTTTTAATCCTTTTGATCGATTTTCGATCATCGGAACACCACTACGCATGCCTGACACACTTCTGACGAATGCCAAGCATATTCTGAGCATATTCCCAATTTATAAAAAAGTTAGCTGTTTCCCGCTGTTTTCGTTACCAATGCAGATTCCATAGCGTGAACATCAAGCTTTTGTACCTAAAACTTGCACGAACTGATTGAGATGCATATGAGGTGCGCATTGTGCATATGAGGTGCGCATTGTGCGCATTGTGCGTACAACTGCATATGAAAGAAAAGTGAATGCACATCTCATAAGGAATTAGAATATGCAGAAGTGTGACAGGGCCATTATGGAATTAGAGTGATGTATGTTTCATTATGATAAGTTATTAGATTACCGGTAAGTTAGCAGAATATACTTATTGTTATGTTATCACTTATAGATGGAGACGCTGCTTGTCTATCAGTAAAGGTAGACGATGCTCACTATCACCTGACTAACATATATTTCGTACCCTTTTAATGTGTTTATATTTCACATATATTTATGCGACAAATATGTGTGGAGAGATTATCATTGTGATATTTGGCTGCTAATATATTTCATGTCTCAGTATAATATATATTTATAATCCTTTTTGTGAACTGCATTTATTTGTTGCTTATATGTCTTATCGGAATTGATGCAGTTTAAGTAATATGTATCACATGGAGTATATGTGACAGATAAGTAATATGTATCACATGGAGTATATGTGACAGATAAGTAATATGTATCACATGGAGTATATGTGACAGATAAGTAATATGTATCACATGGAGTATATGTGACAGATAAGTAATATGTATCACATGGAGTATATGTGACAGATAAGTAATATGTATCACATGGAGTATATGTGACAGATAAGTAATTACTGTCAGTAACTGTAACAGTTTAAGTAATATGTATCACAAGGAGTATATGTGACAGATAAGTAATTAGTCAGTAACTGTAACAGTTTAAGTAATATGTATCACATGGAGTATATGTGACATAAGTAATTATTGTCAGTAACTGTAAGAGTTTAAGTAATATGTATCACATGGAGTATATGTGACAGATAAGTATTTACTGTCAGTAACTGTAACAGTTGAAGTAATATGTATCACATGGAGTATATGTGACAGATAAGTATTTACTGTCAGTAACTGTAACAGTTTAAGTAATATGTATCACATGGAGTATATGTGACAGATAAGTCATTACTGTCAGTAACTGTAACAGTTTAAGTAATATGTATCACATGGAGTATATGTGACAGATAAGTCATTACTGTCAGTAACTGTAACAGTTTAAGTAATATGTATCACATGGAGTATATGTGACAGATAAGTCATTACTGTCAGTAACTGTAACAGTTTAAGTAATATGTATCACATGGAGTATATGTGACAGATAAGTCATTACTGTCAGTAACTGTAACAGTTTAAGTAATATGTATCACATGGAGTATATGTGACAGATAAGTAATTACTGTCAGTAACTGTAACAGTTTAAGTAATATGTATCACATGGAGTATATGTGACAGATAAGTCATTACTGTCAGTAACTGTAACAGTTTAAGTAATATGTATCACATGGAGTATATGTGACAGATAAGTAATTATTGTCAGTAACTGTAACAGTTTAAGTAATATGTATCACATGGAGTATATGTGACAGATAAGTCATTATTGTCAGTAACTGTAACAGTTATGTGCAATGTCCTAGACTAGTAAAGATGTGATATGATTGTTTGTTGATTGTTTATCATTATGTTACAGGGTGAAAATATAATATATACTTTGAGCAAATAAATTGTGGCGTAAGTCACAGTTCACACCCCGTTTGGCGTTGGTACATTGAATAGCACCACTTGGTAGCCTGCTACAATTACATTTCATATCATCCATTCAGGTACGATTTATAAACAAATTATATGAGGTGAATAAATCACCTTACATTATAAGTTGTATGCTTCTCTCGAGGGTAATACGGTCTGATATATGCCTCTTTGTAGCAGTGTCACCCGAGTCGGTATTACCCAGACCGTATTACCCAAGGGAGAAGCATACAACGTATTTATCTTACCCCCATATTAAATGTACAAAGATCGCTACCGACTATATGACAAGCAAACAAAATGGCGTCTGCCTCTCGACTGGATTTTTCACATCAGTGAAACAAATTTTGACAAGCATAAAACTGCTATAAAAATTGTTAATTATGTTTGAGTGTGAGTGAGTGAGTGAGTTTAGTTTTACGCCGCACTCAGCAATATTCCAGCTATATGGCGGCGGTCTGTAAATAATCGAGTCTGGACCAGACAATCCAGTGATCAACAGCATGAGCATCGATCTGCACAATTGGGAACCGATGACATGTGTCAACCAAGTCAGCGAAACTGACCACCCGATCCCGTTAGTCGCCTCTTACGACAAGATAGTCGCCTTTTTATGGCAAGCACATGGGTTGCTGAAGACCTATTCTACCCCGGATCTTCACTATGTTTGAGTGTGCAAACCACTCAATGTATAAAATAGCTTAAATAAAGCAGTGAAAGTCGGTAAATTAAATCTGTACAAAGTGAACACAAAAACAGCTGATCGAACAGTTTTCGAACTCCGGGCACAGCATGCGTCATATTATGACGTCATACGATTGTTAGTGCTTCAGCTTCTCGTCGGAGAGCTTGGCGGTTACCGTGGCAGCGGGTAATATTTTTTCCAGTTGTCACACTCCTGGGAAACTTGTTAAACCGTCATTGACCAATGAAATTAAAGTATTTTACATGAAGGTAAGATAACAGCATTTGTCAATATTCACAATGGGAGTGAGTTTTGTTCTTTTAAATTTCATTTTTTAAAACAAATTCCAGTTATGAAATGTATTTAATATGTCAATTTAGTCAAGGTTTGAAAGACAACATAGTTTTCTTCCAAAATGTATGTCACAATTGGGGAATAACATGAATACGCCGCTTTTAGCAATATCCAGGAATATCACGGCGGGGAACACCAGAAATGGGCTTCACACATTGTACCAATGTGGGGAATCGAACCCGGGTCTTTGGCGTGACGAGCGGACTTTAACCACCAGACTACCCCACCTCCCCTGAAAACTTCAGAAGTGGCAATAACTGCTGGTTAGTTCCTGTTAGCCGTGATTCAGAAAAACATGATCGGCAACTGCAGGAAACATCGGTGAATAGCTAATCTATCATCATGATAAACATGATAAATTTTGTTTCATAAGTTAAAGAATTAATGGATGACATTATGACAAGCCTTGAGCGTCCAAGAAAACAAACCGGTTTTGAAGTCTGAATGTTGATGAGGAAGTGAGGTGAAATGGGGTTTAGCGTCGTACTTAGGAACATTTCACTGAGATATCATGCCACCGCTAAGCATGAATACCCCACTCAGACACATTATATCGTCAAGTCACATAAGTTCGATCGTCATGTAACCTCGATCGCCCATTTTGAATGGTAATTGTCGCAATACGTAGCGATAACTTACGATATCTGCAGCTTTGATCTTCTGGTGACACCACTTTTATTCGTTTGGGCCGGAAAATGTTTCGTGTAAAGTTACCAAACGTAAGTTATAGCTCATATTCAGCAAACAACTACTTTTTAACCCTAGATCAATAATGTAACTTTATCAGCTCCAATAAAATGTAAACAGTACTTATTTCACACGTTGTAAATTGACAGCACCCCTGTCTTCTGTTTGTTTACGTTGCTGGTCTAATTGTGACATGTCCAGTCACGTGATATCCTTGTCAAAATTTAAAACTTTGGAAACAAGTAAGGGCCATTTGTTATAGAAAACTTAATGCTTTTTGAGAATTTCCGTGAATTTGTACTTGATGAAGTTCGAGCTATTGCCTCATTGATAAATACAACCTTGGCACAATGTACCCACCCTACATGTCAGCACAGAACACATTTACGTTTCTGCAAGCCAGTTCGTGGTGTTTGTCTACATTCTGAGGTTTGATGCCTGTCACGATGAGCCTGAAGAATAATTCCCTGCATAATACTTCTATATAAGCTGAATATTTGTGACTTTTCATCGTTTTTAGAAGTATTGAAACATAAAATGAACGTTTCATGAACATAAATACCATAAAATTACTTGGGACTGCTCTAACTCTGAATTTGACACAAGAAATCGTCCTTACAAGTCATCCTGTTTACGTGACAAGCCAGCCAATCATATGATCGAACTTATGTGACGTAGCTTTCTGGGTCAGTTGTGTTGACAGTGAGAGGGCGGCCATGCCCCGATTGTGAAAAGCAGTCAAAATACCTGGATTTTGGAAATGTTTGACATAAATAAACAAGTTTAGAGGTAAGAGATTTGAAAATAAGATTATATGAATATAACTTTGAAAATTCAGCGACAGTTCTTAAGTGATCGAACTTACATGACACAAGGATACTGACTCCGAGCCGATCAGGCCTTGTTTTACCCATTAAATCCGAGCACCAGGCAGGGACCAACAAGTACCATATTTTAACGTCTTTTGGTATGATGCTGCCGGGGATCGAACCTGTGCGGAGGCTCTAACCACTACACCACTGTGGCGGTATGTTGACGAGGAATTCACAGAAGGTTCAAGGTTATGAATGCTATGACACTGAGATTGAGAAGATATGAGTCGTTCCCCACTCAAATCGGGAGAAACTCTTACCAACATATAATTACAGGTTTGGTTAATTATTACTTACACACCTTGAAAACTCCTCGAATCCCATCAATGGTTTCAAGTGCTCTGTCGACGTTCTGTACATGTGCTGGAAAATCAACACACACATGTCGTTCTTTGGAAATAACAGCAACTGTGAGTCTGTTCTCAATAGGATTGTCATCAAGAGGACGTCCTGCCTTCGGATTTGTCGGTGATAAAAGGCCGGCCATTACACCGACTAGGAGTTCTGTGTACCGAACAGAAGACACAGACCTGTGTCAATACACACTAAATTACAGTGGACACAACAGCATCTGAAACTGGCGCCTTCGACGTGAAACATTTCCAGAGCTTGTTGATGGTCGTCAACAGTCCCAAACGGCTACTGACAAAATGGGAACAGCACATGTGGTCAAAACGGACATTTTTTTTTTTGGGGGTAGTGGGGGAGGTGTGTGTGTGTGTGGGGGGGCTTCATATGCCATGCCGACAACTGAAACTGTATATTCTATACAGTAGGCACATTTGAAATAGCATTATCCAATCGATTTTGAGGTCTTTGTTTACAATTACTATTGGAAAACAAATCCAAAGGTTTTACGTAATTGCGTCATCACCGAATATGGGCTTTTTTCATCTTGCGTTCAACTGTATTTCGTATCTGAGGGTTTTCTTACTCAGGCTCATTTGTGAATAAAGTAAGATAAAAAATGTACGGTACGCATGCATTATTTCTTTTACAGGATCCACTATCATAAATGTCGTCGGATCAGACATCATGTTTTCCGGGCGACAGTGCGTAGTCGGGCTACAACGTGGGTTGCAGCAAAGCAGACATTGTAAATTCTTGAATGATGCCTTAACTTGTCAGATGACATTTATCTCGTTAAAGCTTGCTGCATTCCCCCAATACGTAAAGATAAATTCGTGTGAACACAATTAGGCCAGTTTGATTTTATTTCTTGTTTTACGGATCCGCCGGTCATATTTTTTCAAGAATAAGAAAAAGAAATTAAAAAGTAATTTTCCCCGCTCCAAAAATAAAATCCTAATGGCCGAAAATGTAAACTTAAAAGAAAATCTTTTTACGGTTGTTTTTTGCCTCTTATACACTTCATTAATTGCCAAAAGTAAAATACTTTTAGTATTTAGAAGGAATATTATACTTAGACTGGTGATTTTATTTTGATTTTATTTCCCTCCTGCCTTTAGGCTTTATATGTGGAAAAAAATCCGTAAAACAAGAAATAAAATTGGTCTTGCCTAATTGTGTTTAAGATGAAGTTAGTGACATGTTTCATAACAGTTAAATATATAAGACGCTCCTAAGTGTCCGAAATCCCATCACACGACGATTCATAATTCGGTAACCATATCCAAACGGAAAGTGCGATGGGGGAAGCCAAGGGGCGTTCATAATTTTTATTCTTCGGAGGTAGTAGGGGAAGCCATGAAATTTGTCCACACGTACTTGAGGGTCATCAATTTGTACATAGCGTTTATTTAGGAGATAAACCTCCTGTGGGGGAAAAACAGAGGTATATAACGAAATAATAATAGCTCTCAATTTCATTTAAAGCCGAACGCGAAGCGTGAGGTTTTAAATGAACAATTTTGAGCTATTATAATTTCGTTATATACCTCTGATTTTCCAACACAGTAAGTTTATCTCCATTCTACCATGACAATTTCAGGTGGAACTCTTTCTTTGGTTACGAGTCAATACGTGAAGCGGCCTCGCATTCCAATCTCAAGTGGCATCGCCCGAAACGGGGTGATTGGTGGCAAACCGTCAATAACTAACAAACTCCAGATTCAGTAATAACAAATCACGTTTTGTTTTTTTCAATGCATTAACAACCAATCATTACCTGATAAGTTGGAAAACATATATCAAATAAGTTTAAAAAGCTTGGTTCACATTTGAAAATTCCACCGTAGACCCTTTCCCCGCCAGAATAATGGCAGCAACCTCATGGCCTTGACCTTTTCTCGGAAGTCATTGTTTACATTTACGTGCAAATTTGGAAAGATGCGACAGGAGAGCCTCAGACAGTTTGCGCAAGGTTAACCTGATTATATGAATGAGATAGTCTTTGATATCTAATTACTGGTACTGGTACAACATTTAAGAGTACAGGCGCTTTTGCTGTAATGAGAAGTCCGTGTTGTACCGAATTTCTAGATACTGTTGAATTTTGCGCCCTGTCAACTTGACGATTTCACGCACCTCTACGTCTGCGTGCGACAGCTGTGGTGACTCTTACACACTCATGTGTTTACTTTGTGCTCAAATTCGATTCTACGGATATTATTTTCTACATTTTGGAAAGTGTTTTGTGACCTAGTGGCTTCAAAGTGTAGTAGATTCAAATTGAATCGGATCCGCTGGCATGTTCGCGAGGCTGTTGACAATGAGCCAGATTTGTAGTGATATTTCCGAAAGGATGGAACAGGACATGAGGGTGTACCTCTGGCATAAACACGGTAAGGTAATTAATTATAATTTAATAGACTTTACTTTAGATCAAGCAGTGTAATGGATAAGAGGGATCATGACTAGCTAAATAACTTTTTCAACGATATTATACTTTTAGAAAACAATATGTTGGGCTAAACAGAACGGTTTGCAGATTGTGCAGAACGGTAATTGTGTTTTACTACCTCTAAATTTGAAACAGTACAAATTTCTCAAAAATATATAATTTTGTTTGAATTGATAACCCAACTGTTTATTTATGTGGACGGGAGGCATTAAAATTTCTTCAGCGTTCGATGTTAATGCATCCTCCGTTACCGGATCAAGATCAGTGGCGATATCGTTGACGAAAGCTGATAATAAATTTAACACGGAAATTATGTAGCAGTCTATTGCTGGATCTATTATGACATAACATAGAATCAACGTGAACATATTTTTTCTTGCTTAATTTTTATTCGGAAAGCAGACGATGTTTTGATCTTGTTCGACTGAATATTTGTTTCCATGCTTTCGAAGTACTTTGTATGTATATAAACACCTATTGCTGTGATTCACGCAAATAGTGAGTCGAGCCCGTCATCGCTAAATCTATCTTTAAAGACATAATATTATGTGTAATTTCCGACAGCAAAATCGCCGTAATTTATCGATGCATCGGTAGCGTGGTTGTTTGGAGTCCGCCATGTTGGTGGCCAGACAAAAATAGTGCATTACCGTAAACCATTTATAATTGCGCACGGAAAATCAGACACCTGTATAACCACACTCCGGCACAGCGATGACTAACATAACCACACTCCGGCACAGCGATGACTTAACATAACATCACTGGCACAGGCTAATTTGCATATCACGTGACCGGACTTTTCTCTTGTTTGTGATCAAACGCGCATATTCATAATAAGAAGAGACTGGACTCACGAAAGCTTTTCGGCGCTCTCTTCATATTGTTTTACATTGTTACATATATATTCTACCACCACTGCGACAGTAAGGTCTATGACAGTACATATTTAGATATCAAACTGGCTGCATCGTTTGCTCTCCATCAGCTTCGATGACAGCACGTGGAGCCGTACAACCTATGTAAACAAAGAATCGCTACGCAAATCGAAATAGTGTTACATGTTCTGGATATTTTCTCAGTGAAACTAAACCATTCTATTACAGATGTTTAGTTAGATGTGTAGACTCGTCAAAAATAAAAGAGTAAAAGAAATCTGTACGTTATATTGAATGGACATTGCAAGATGTGACGAATCGTCACATTTTTCTGGCCGCTCTTCTACCCAGAGTTCCGTGCGGCAAGCCAGCATAGTACCTCTGCCACAGGCCACAAAAATGTGTAGATTCGTCACATCTTGCACCGTCCATTCAATATAATGTACATATTTCTTAACTCTTTTATTTTTGACGTAAGCTAAAATATGGTGCAAATGATGACTATTGCTGTTGAGCAAAGCGTCACCGTGTAGAACAACATAAGGCGCATAAATCTACAAAAAATAGTTTTCAGTGTCTAGTTGATCCCAATATAACACAGGGGTGTCAGATGGTGCATACAATGCACATAATAATTATCTCATCAGTAGTAGTAGAGTGGGGTTTTTGCCGCAGATGCGGCTTAGAGGCTTATTTGTGGGAATTAAGCCTCTCAATTAAGCCTTAAAAACGGCGAGGGTCTATCGAGAGCCATCCTTCGATGTACCGCCAGCCTAGACCTCAGTTGCTAAGCCAAACAAAGATGGCGGCCGAGCTTAGCATCGGGGGTTGGACACCGACCGACCCATTTAAATGTAGCCGCAATATTCGGCGATGACTTTATGGAGTGGGTCTGCCATGAACTCGTTGAAGTGGATTAAGCAGTACGGGACATCACATTCTCGAGTTATAATCGATTAACGTATCCATGAGGCGTTGTAACCGTTCGGTGCCCACGAGACCTAAACTATCGTACAGGCTTGTGAATTTCCCTCGACTTATGACTCGACGCAGGGCAGTGTAAACATCGAGGCCATGGACGTCCATCCCGACGCGTCTGAACAACCGTTTCTCGATCAATCTCCACATGTTGATAATGAGAGACATAATACCGTGTCATGAGGGACAATCATCAATTCCTCTCGGACGAATCCCCTACCTGGTGCGTCTTGCAAGTAATACAGATTCGGTTCGTCGTCTTTGATGTCCACTCGGTCGATGTGGTATGTTTTCATGGACCATACGGGGTCTGTGGCACGACGTTTGTCCCATCCTTTGAGTTAACCGGGCTGGTACAGATACCTCATGACGACCCGGTCCAGTAGTTTTTTCTCTTTGCCGTGACGCGATGGCGCAGCCGATTCGGTCATCACGGATTTCATTCGAATGGCTTCGACGGGTCTTTTATCAAAGAGTCGAGTGACTTCGTTGTTGATCGCCGACACCACTCGCGGTAAGCGTAGGACCCATTCCGTCGTTCGTTTTTCTGGGTTGGCCATCTCTCGGGCATACTGATGTCTGAACAAATGCTCGGCTAAAGTCCTGTTGATTTTTTCGACGATGGCTTGGCTTCGGTGAGCTCCGACCATGCCTCGTCTCATACGGACTTTATGCTTCGATAACAGCTGTAACACAGCTCCCATGAACTCGCGTCCGGAATCGACTTGTAATCCGGTCGGCCAGGTCAAGTGACTGCGTTTGTAGATACGTTCTAAGGCCTTAGCGATTTGACTCGAATCTTTGGTCGTTTACGGCTCCGCTTCCTTGTAGCGACTGGCAACGTCCACGATGTTCAGGACGTACTTGTACGTTTTGTTTCTCACCCTGTCGTCCAGGAGAAACAGGAGGTCGGCTTGATGGGTACGATTAGGTATGGAAATGTCAAATTGTCTTCTCAGGATGTATCGGGGAGCCGGCATGTACACTTGCCAGATGGCTTGTTTTTTAAGCCAAGCTTTGGCGGTATCCTCGGAGACGTGAGCAGCTTTGTCTAGCTTCGGGATGGCGCTCACACCTTTCCAGTAACCCCGAGGGCTGTAGTAAACCTTCTCCATGATGTATACACGCTGTCGTTCATTCAATTGTCTCGACGCATCGAGTGGAGTTTCCTTTATTGGGGGTCTCGGAAACTCCCAACGCGTCGAGTCCTACTGTTAGTACCGATAGCTATAAGTGTGGATGCCATCGTTCGCAATCCATCGTTTGGTATCCAGAGGCCACAGCGAGGTCTTGTTGAGAGTGATGCCGTAGATGTTGTGTTTGTCGCTTCTTAACACGTTCATGGGGTGTTTGAACATGTGTTTATAGAAGAGAGCCTGTTTGAAGAGGGTGTGTTTGATGAGTTGTTTCTTGACCCCTTTCGCCTTTTGGATCTCGCCATTGTCGGCTTCTTGAATCGAATACATTTTAGGTCTTAACCCGACGTATTCGCCCGCGCATTCGTCCTTCATATTGCCGAGGACCTTTTTATTGGTCTTGCTGCGTAGGGCGTGGTCTTGGGGTAATAGCTGGTGTCGTAAAAATCTATGTGTTTCGCCATGTCCTCGTACACGTCCTCGGTACGAGTTTCCATGAGCAGTAAATCTGTGTCCGTGTACAGCACTTCACATCGATCGCCATACTGTTGCTTGAGCCGGTTGTAATAAAAGTCATACATCAAATGTTTGGACAGGTCGAAAATGCTCATCCCCAAGTAGACGGGTCGGTTGAGTTTGATGCAGCTTTTGTTCATGTGCAGCGCCGCCAAGTCATTATCAAATAGCTTGCTTCGATTGAAGGCCAGGCTGGCTATTAGTTTCCTGAGTTTTTCTTCCTTGTGAGATCGCACGAGTTTGACCGTCACCCGTTTTCTCAGTTTTTCCATGGTTTTGCTGAACACCGAATTGTTCATCAGTTTGTAGAGGATTTTCTCGAAGTCGCTGGTGACCTTTTTTCGCAGCTCGGTGTTCAGCCGAATGTAAGGTTCCATCCAGGGACTTTGATCGAATTGCAGCACCCGATGTAATTTAGTCAGCTTCATGCCCAGCGACAAGTACAGTTGCAGATTCCGATAGTGCACCACGTACTTGGTCTTGTGCATCAAGTTCGGGACAAGTTATTCCACGTTGGCCAGCTTATTTTTCCAGAGCAACGTTAGTTAATAGTCCACCATCCAGTCTCGGTTCACCGTCAACCGTTCGGCAGCCAGAGGATAGCTGTTGTGAGCTGCGTGCAATTCGCAGGATACTCCAAATCCACTTCGAGGATGTAGCCTTTGTTCGATTCCGGCGCGATGCTCATGATATCGATTGCATCGTCCAACCATTCGAACCCCCCGTCGGGTAGAGACTGACTCATGGCCCAGCCATACAGGTTGTTGGCGTCGAGATAGAGAAGATGATTGGCGGGCTTGTTAGAATCGTAATTTTTCACATATTTATTGGTGGCTTTGGCGTACCGTTTGGAGACCATGGAAATTCCACCGCGCATGCCTTTCTCGACGAGGAGGTGCATGTCGTAATCCTTGAGCATATCCAGTTTAACTCTGGTTTTCTTCAAGAGCGCCATCCGACGAGAGACTGGGGCTGGTGTAGTACCAGGCAGGGTCGGGTTGATACTGTTTCAAACACGTTTTTCTGAAGGTCTCGAACACGTCGGCCAGCAGCAGAACGTCTGTTTTCAAGTAGAGGTCGTAGTAATCGCCCAAATGCTTGCAGCCCAGTTTCTCCCACACGTTCTGGGCGTGGTTGTAATCGTTCTGCGATATAGGGGACTTGGTCAAATGGCTGTAAAAGCAGTCGATGGGGGGTAATCGTGGCTCGTCGAACTTGGGCCAATCGTCCATGTACTCATACAGGCACACGCCCTTCCGTAACAACAAAGACCGAGTCGCCGTGTCGGTGTATCGATCGGTGATGGCGAAGGTATCATTGGCTTTGACCCAACTATAGAGCGACGACAGGAGGAACTGAGCGCTGTCGATAAATCTCAGACCGTTGATTGAGAAGGCGATTCATGACGGGTGGCGATGTGTCGCGATCGACCCGTTTGATGAGAGCTTCAAAGTCGGCGTAAATGACGTAAGGCATAGTCATTTGATGTTTGCGATAATAATAAATAATAAATTATGCATTTATATAGCGCATCTTATCCAGATAGTCCTGCTCAAGTGCGCTCAGTCATATGCTCTTTTGAAGAGGATGGTCTTCAGGGTGGATCGGAAGCTGCTGACATCCTCAGATTTCCTGACATCCGCCGGAAACTCGTTCCATAGAACTGCACCAGCTCTGCTGAAAGTCCTATTTCCATAAGTTGTGGTCCGGGCCGGTGGTACTATCATCTGCTGTTGACATGCAGATCTCAGTGCACGTTCTGGTCGATACAACTGTGTGAGGTCTTGCAAGTACATTGGAGCCAAACCATGGAGTGATTTGAAGACAAACAGCAGTAGTTTGAAAACGATTCTTTGTCTCACTGGTAACCAGTGCAACTCTTTGAGGACTGGTGTTATGTGATCACGCATTTGAGAGCGTGTAATTAATCTGGCAGCTGTGTTTTGTACACGCTGTGGTTTGTCTAGATGCTGCTGTTGAATGCCATGCAGGAGACTGTTGCAATAGTCAAGACGTGAAATTACAAATGCCTGGACTAAGCATTTGACAGAGACTTTGTCCACATATCTGCTAATGTGTCTGATGTTCCTGATTTGGTAGTATGCGTTTTTGCAGATATTGCTCACATGGTTTTCTAGACTGAATGTCGAGTCAATGATCACACCTAAATTTCGTGCTTGACTGTTTGGTTTCACAATACTGTCTCAAATGTGTATAGCAGGAACTTGTAGCTTGGACTGCATTTGTTTTGAGCTGATGATCAAAATTTCAGTTTTATCATCGTTCAATTTTAGGAAGTGCGATTGAAGAAAGTTAAGATGTTTTGATGTTCTCGAGGCATGTCAAATCCTCCCGGTGCGCTTCCATCAGGTCTTCTCGCTTGAAACCGTGCAGGCATCGTTCGCAGAAGTGTTTCTTTTCCTTGTGGTTCGATTGATCGTACAAAAGTCGGCTCAGACTTTTGATCCACGCATAGTGACACCGGTCGCCTTTTTCAATGAGAAATAAATTGATTCTGCGCACATCATCGGGCCTGGAGCTGATTTGGTGCACGATCGTCGTATTGCCTTTGTGGCCGAAGACGTTGATGGCTAAACGGTTTTGTTTTTCCACCTTCGTCATTTGAGAGATGGGTGTGGGTGCGTCTACACCATCCAAGTTCAGCCTATCATCTGCGGGATAACTCGAAGGTCTGTTTGCCACTTTAGAAAAAGCGGGGAATAAGGCAGATCTCAATGCCCATCTTAAGCAGTGATCGTCATTGTTTTTAACGTTCACGGTGGCTTTTTTATTCTTGTAATACGGAGGCAAGTCTAGGTACAATTCGCCTCTGAACGGTACGTAGTTCGCTATATCCAAATAGATGGTGTTGATACTTCCCACCACCCACCCGGAGCCCCAGTGCGTACATCGTTCCAACGATTCTTGCATTTTTTGTAGCGGGGTATCGAGGGTCGAAGGGATTGAGTAGGATTAAAGTACGACTTCCTGCATGCCTCTGAAGTAAGGCTCGATGGACTCGGTACTGCCATCCGTCTGCTGTTTGTTGAGCAACATGTGGATGGTCAACTGGAATTTGATACTTTTTAAATCATCCAACTCTTCTTCAACTTTGTCGGCGATCAGAGGTTTGACGCTGTTGACGTCGATGTTAGACTGCACGGTCATTTCCCAGCCTCGCAGATACTTACCCACGGCATGGTCTGTCGGCACGAATCTCAACTCGACCGGCTCGGTGTCTTCCAACAAGGTGAGCAGTTGGGCTTTCCTCATGCGAGAATAACCCTTCAATCCCCGTCTTTAGCTCGGAGTTTGAGTTTGCTGACGGTAGTCATGATTGCTATATCCACATGCAAAGTCAAATGTCTAATTGATTTGATGTACACACATGCAAAGTCAAATGTCTAATTGATTTGATATATCCACATGCAAAGTCAAATGTCTAATTGGTTGTTTTTAAAGGGAGATAACTCCATCAGCCTTCTCTTCTGAAATGAAGCGTTCATAAAATCTTTTTTTAAAAATTTTATTCTGAGGAGTCGGTTACGTTCGTTGAGATAATCTTTTTTCTTCTCGTAATTCAGTTGGTTTCGGACCACATCTGCTCTGTGGGCTTTACATAAACCATAATGGCATTTCACTCCAATACCGCACACCAAGCACGTGTAATTCGAGAAACCCTTTAGGATGGACATCATGTGTATGCCGCAGTACTCCTCGGTCCTGCATTTCTTGCCACAAGTCTCGGCTTTTCCCAGAAGCACGTATTGACAGCAATACAGAGCGGGTCTCATCTTCGCTATATGCACTTAGATTAGGGGTTGAGCCGTTTGCCCATGATCAGGTAGTATTGTTGCATGGCGTCGTCGTCGTCCTTGAACGTTTGAAGGGCATGGTTTTCGCGTTGGAGTTGATCGTTGATGAAATCGATTCTTTCCATGCGTTATTTCGCGTACTCGGCTTGCGCGGCCTGCAGTTGCTTCATGGCCAAATCGTGACGTTTCCATTCCGCCTCGATCTCAGTGGCATTGGACGTTCGTAATCGGGAAAAAGGGTAATTGCTGCCGGAAAAGGCCAGGGACCCTGATGAGAGCCCCGCCGAGCATGATCGCGACCATAGCCATTTTTTTTTTTTCACACTTTCTTACTTTAATATGTTTTCCGGAATGATGCCTTGCTTGACGAGCATCTCCTTGGTGGCCATCGCCAGTCCCAAGTCGAGCACGAGCATGCCCATGTCTTGCGGGTTGAAATCGAGTTTGGGTGCCGGTTGTTTGGTGATCATTTTGCTCAATCGAGCGAAGGCTATGGCCAGCCCGCTGATCACGGCGGCGTGATACGCGTCGTTGACGAGCGTTTTTCCATCGGGGAATCATAACATAACGTGTGGGTTTACCTCTAATTGCAGTTTTGTTGATGGTTGGGTCATCACTACCGGTGGTGGTGGTTGTGTCTTTTGTTGATGGTACCCACGACAGCGGCTGCCACGGTGTACAGAATCCACGGTGGGGTCGGTTTATGATGCTTAGCTAATTCCTCCATCGCAGGAGTCATTTCGGTGCTCGGCTCCGTCATCTCGTATATCAGTAGTCAGACATTTATGTTTAAATTGGCAGTGCCTCGCTGTAATGATCGCCGCGGTGATGGGAGCTAAGAATACACCGTATCGGTGATACTACTTGCACAGATCTTCGCACAGATAAGGTCAACGTGACGGTGGAATGGGAAGCATAGACGAAGTGATCGCGGTGTAACATTGCGTGATCGTCGACCCTATGGTTTTCGTCATTTCGGCACCGAATCAGGCTTCGTATTTCGCGTACAGTTTATCGATGTCTCCCTGGGGCATTTTATAAATTTTATCGGTGGTGATGTTTTCGACCAAGTATTGTTTCCCCTTCCCACCCACGACGGCATAACCCAAACAGAACGAGATGAATGTCAGGTAAAACAAACACGAGAATTTCAAACATCGTCATGGTTTTTAATCTATAGGAGGTATACATTTAATTTTGCTAAGCAGGTTGCTTGGTTTTGCTAAGCAGGTTGCTTGATTTTAAGCTAGCACACCGCATAAGCCACAGGTTGGTCTGTTTTCAGCACGAGTTTGGTTTGTTTCGTTTCGGCTAACAAGGTTCTCACGCGTTCTCGCTCGGGTTTGGCGGGAATCACATCGTTTTCCCTTAAACATTCCTTGAACAAATCCCTATCCTTGCAGTTAAACAGGGCGACCCATCGCGTCTGTTCCCTGAGGTCTTTCAGGACCGAGTTGAATTTTTGCATGAGGACCCAAACGCTGTGTTTCATGTAAAGTCCCGAAAACACTAAATACGATAACATCTCATTTTTTGGTGATCTCTTTATTCGCGCTGCAATTGTCTAGGATAACAGCATCGATTCTCCCTCGAACTTCTCCTGAAAGGCTCGCAACCAGTCCTGTAAACGTACTCCCGGTCGATTGTGTACACCTCCGAATCATTCAACCCACGCTCACTCTGTGTACGTTATATTGACGCGTATCGTAGGGCAAAGAATCATGATATGATCAAACACATTCCGATAGTACCCTTCCATCTAAGACAAACACGGTCTTCCCGCATCCCGTATGACCGCAGACGATGGCGCAATGAAGATCGCGAGGCAAATCAATAGATGGCTTGCACGAATCTTCCATTGTCTATATTAAGCTGCGCATCCATGATCACGTACAAATAAAGGTTTAATTTACCCGCGGTTTTAGCCTTCTTGGTGATTCCGATGGTGATCCCCTCGCTGCCGTTCTCGATGCGACGCCGGCTGCCGTGCACTCGATCGTCGTCCGTGGATCGCATGTCCAACCACAGCGCGTACTTGTTCTTCAAGTACTCTCCTAGCGTCACGTAGGCGAGACCGAGGTCTGTGACGATCGCGTTGATTTCCGGCGGGCGCTTGATCGCCGGTAATTTTTTAATCTCATCCCACTGATGGTAAGCTTGCATGCCTTGGCTGAACAGCTGGTTGGGCACGCCCTCGACGGTCACCTCGACTTTCGTGATCTCGGGGTTCCAATACTTGTCGTTGACCCTTCGAAATGACGAAAATTCTTCCAAAGGCAGGATCAAAATGCTTCATCGATCGCGCGGGTACGTTCAGATTGATATTCCACAGCTTGATGGCCGTCGGTAAATCCACCGGTTTGGCGATGGCGTCCTCGACGTTCAACCACGAACTGTTTCTGCGCATCGTAAGCAGTTCCCTTACTGATAATACTGGAATGCGTCTGCGCCTGCGAGCCCAGCACGGCCCAAATGTATGTTCTATTCGAATCGTTCAACCGTATGGTATCCGCACGAGTAAACCTTTCACCTTTTTTGATATCATTTTCATCCAGACGGTGGCCGCATCGGGATCGGTTTGTTTGATGTACAAAACATGAATTTGCTCGTTCGTCATGGGGCCCGTAAACGTATGGTACCCGGGTATGTACTCACTGTCTGTAAAAGCGAGTCTAAACGTTTTGGATTTATAGAAATAAGTGTAGAGTTTACCTAAACCGTGGTTCCCACCGGAAGGTGAAAGTCTTTATTGGTTGGAATCATAAATTCCCCGCAAGTACGTTCGTACGCGTGTCGATCGTACGGGTTATCTCGTGAACAATGACCTGGAATGTCCTGGAAGATGGTGAAACCAACCAACACCAAAAGGTATATTTACTGTCATAATGTAAAGAATATGGACGTTGATGAGTTTAGAAGAGACATAGCTCAGTCTGAACTTTTGTGTAATACACCGCAGGATGTAAATGAACTGGTTCAACTGTACAGTGAAACTCTGGCAAATGTTTTTCAGAAACATGCTCCAGTCGTTACAAAGCAAGTGAGTGATCGGGAAAGCTCATACTGGTATGATGAACGTGTTCTGAAGGCTAAACGTAAATGCCACATAGCTGAACGTCAGTGGCAAAAGTCTGGCCTTGAAATACATCGACAGATTTACAAGAGCACTAGGAATGATCTCACCCGTATTATTCGTACAGCAAAAGTGGAAGTGACTACAGACAGGATAAAGGGAATGGAAGGGAATGCTGGTAAACTTTATAATTTTATGAAGCGACTACTTGGTAGAGAAAAGGATCCTAAGTTACCGGATCAAACTTGCAAGAAGACTCTTGCTGGCTCTTTCTCAGACTATTTTGAAGATAAAATCACAAAGATCAAGAATGGTTTCAAACATGATGATGTGCCTCCTAAGGAAACAAGGGATACCTCTCGTGAAATTGAGGATCTTGTGCAATTTCAAACATTCACCCAGGAGACAAGTTGAGAAGCTGAAAAAGTTTTCAAAGAGGACCACATGCCTGTTGGACCACACTTCCTATCAAACTGCTTTTTGATCATTTGGACATCTTGCTGCCGGCCATTACTAACATAATAAACACTAGTTTATCCTCAGGTGGTTTTCCCGGGCGTCCTCAAGAAGGCAGTTATCAGACCGCTTATAAAGAAGAACAACCTGGATCGAAATTCATTGGTTTAGTAATTATAGACCTGTATCTAATCTTACTTTTCTTTCAAAGATTTTGGAGAAGGCAGCACATGTCAGATTGGGAGAACATCTGGTGAACAACAAACTGCTGGATGACTATTAGTCTGCTTACCGCACCAACCACAGTATCGAGACAGCATTATTGCAGGCATTGAATGGAATGAAGACCAACGTTGAGAAGGGCCATATGGCGTCTCTTATGTTATTGGATCTCTCAGCGGCGTTTGACACGGTGGATCATCAACAGCCCCTTCTTCTTTGAGAGGCATTTAGAAGTTGGAGCAGTAAGGAAGGATAACAATATGTGGATGAACAACTTCTTTATTGCTGTGAGAGTGACGTTTTGGTGTACATACATATACATACATACTAACATTTGTATAGCGCCGATATCCAGCTCAGCTCAGCTGCTCAAAGGCGCTTTGTTTTTCCCTCGTTCACTGGATGTCAATCTCAACGGCACATCGTATTGTCAATCTCAACTCCCTGGGGAGCATACAACTCTTGCAGCCACTAGACGCACCGAGTTAGTGTGGCATTCCCATCCTTACGAGGTACCCATTTACAGCTGGGTGGACTGGGACACATAGTCACAGAACTTTGTCCATGTTTACTGCACGTTGCTGTACCCGCAACTGGGTGTTTGCACGTATTCATGTGGTGTAGGTTCTAACACCGTTATCAAGCAAGTGATGAACAGCATAAGGATGAAGGAGCATATATACAAGTTAGAGCAGACGTTTGTACAGTACAATGGGGATTAGGAAGCCAGACACAATAACAACACAAGGGCTTAGATGAACGCGTTAACAATTGAAGCCTGCAAAGTACACAATGGGAAGTGAAGCCTGTGATATACATAAATATGTGATTATGAGGATGATGCGTTGTATACATAAAAGGGGGCATTATTGATGATGAGGATCTTTAATGAGCTGGTAGTACGCAGGAGGTATGTAGTAACCTTTGTCATGGTTGATTGATGGCTGGAGTCTTTTGATGTAGATGGCTTCTTGGAGTTTCCTGAGTTTATAGTCTTTGAGGGTGTTTTTTAGGGTTTGGGTTTTGTCCCACTGTTTTTGTGGTGGGGATTGTCTTTGATGTGATCTGAAAGATAAATCCAAAGACTGAATGTTTATTAAACACCGAAGATGACAGAAGCATTGAAAACCGTTGCACCAGATATGTAATCAAAAGAGAAGTGAAAATAATTCTGGAAATATAGCCTAGACAGTCGTGTAACATTGAGATATCTACAAGCAGCAATCACACAATGATACATGAGGATAAAACAGTTGTTTAATTTGGATTCATACTTATTTAGAGTAGAACAATCTGTATAGTGACAAAACATACTTCAATTTCATCAACATATTTAATCGTTTTATCTTAATTAATGATTCCGTAAGAAATATCCGTATGAAATTTACGTAACACCTTTAGTAATTTACAATAGGGTGAAAAAGTGGCATAGTCGACAATGGAGATCTTTCCGAAAATCCTGTGTATATTTTGTTTCATTCTATTTATGATGAAATATCTGACATACCTTTAGAAGAACGGAGGCCAATTAAACAAACAACTGAATCTTTTCCCAAAAATGAAATTAATATATTAAATGATATTATTTCTATGAAACTTTCTGCGGACTGTTCGCTACATGAAGTGAATTGTTGTGTCTCTGCTTGGAGGAACTTCACACAGTTTCCAAAGAAAACACATCAAGTCCTATGAACAATCCACCAAAGAAAAAACGGTTTCAAGTAAAATTAACAGAAACTAGAAAATACATTTCCTGGATAGAGCTTTGCCTGAAGTTAAGATCATCAGGGAGTCCCATGTCAAAACGACAAAAGGCAATTTGGAGAAAATTAGAAACAGTATAAGACAACAAAAGAAAAACTGCTTCTCCAAATTGTCGATTCCCTTAAGGCCAAAATAAAGGTTTGGACTAAAAGAAAGAAAAAATGGGAAAAGAAAAATAAATTCATCAACCAAAATAAACTTTTTAGAAATAATGAAAAACACTTCTACAGGCAACTTAAAACAAAAGGTGATGGTGAGCATGATAAGCGGCCTCCCATGGACGCCAATGAAAGGTTCTGGAAACAGTTGTGGTCTGTACCCGGTGACTGTAACCTGGAGGCACCTTGGGTCCGTGATTATGACTATGCAATGCATGAGAAAGTAACAAGGTCGTTTGTTTGCTACATCTCACCAGATTGCCTGAAAAGTGTTATCAAAAAGTCCAAATCTAATACAGCTCCAGGGCCTGATGGCATTCGAAACCAGTACTGGAAACTGTTCCCCTGTGTCCAAACACCATTACTTCACTGCTTCAATACTCTCGTGGACACAGGTGATGTTCTTCCGTGGTTCTGCAAAGGTCGCACAATACTCCTCCCCAAGACTTCCACCCTATCACATGTTTAAATACACAATACAAATTTTTCACAGGGTGTTTGACAAACCTTGTGTCATCATACTGCTCTGCTAATGATATAATTTATAGAGAGCAGAAGGGAGCGAGAAAGGGATGTTGGGGGTGCAAGGATCAACTTCTTGTACAGAAAATGATTTTGGAAGAGGCTAAAACATATCACTGAAACCTCTCCATGTGCTGGATTGACTACAAAAAAGCATACGACTCTGTCCCTCATGAATGGATTCTGAAGTCTCTTCGTTGTACTGACCTCCCGGAGCGACTGCTTGATTTACTCAAGTCTTTAATGGGTTGCTGGTCGACTCAACTTGAGATGTACTCGCAAGGGCAGGTGCACACTTCGGAATCTATTTCAATCAGGAGGGGAATTTTCCAGGGGGACTCCTTCAGTCCTTTGCTTTTTTGTTTGTCTCTAAATCCTTTGAGCTTTCTGCTCAACAGAGAGGAGGGTTACCATCCCGGACCTCCTCAGCACAGATCCCCAACATCGCTTACTCATCTTCTTTACATGGATGACATCGAGCTACTTGCCAAAGGAGATTCTAATTTGAAAGAACAGGTTCTCCTTGGCGAGTCCTTTTCTAATGATATTGGGATGACATTTGGACTCGACAAATGTAATACACTTTATTTGAAACGTGGCAAGGTAGTTAATGGTGGATCAGTCAAGTTACAGGGGAGGAGTTATTGAGCATCTTGTGGAAGATCAGGCCTACACCTATCTTGGAATGCAAGTTCGAGACAAGCTCCAGAATGCCCAAATTCAAGACAAACTTCGGGCCGAGTACAAATCTCGCTTAAGAAAATCTGGAGCTCAGAGCTAAATGCTTGAAACAAGGTCAAGGTCACCAATACTTTTGCTGTGCCAGTCCTCTCCTATTCCTTTGGAGTAGTTGATTGGACTAAACAAGACATTCAGAGTCTTGATCGCCTGACCAGAAGGATCATGTCTGATAACAGAGCCCACCACCCTCGTTCCACTCTCAACAGTTTATATATGTCAATCAATTCTGGAGGTCGGGGTTTGATTAATGTGGAGGCTCTTCATGATAGAATTCTTTTGTGTACTATTGCACAGATTTATTTATCGGATGATTCTCCGGTGATGCATGTGAAGACTCATGATAAAAGCAAGGAATTCCACAGCTATTTTTAGCGTGCCAAGGTTGTTGGACAGAATCTGAAATTTGAGGTTGATTTTGCTGATGGCGATGTACTGCTGGACGGTACAGTGATGGGAGTAAACCAGGTGAAGTCCTTCACCAAGTCTGCCCAGAGTCGGTCTTTTGTGGAGAAGCTTTCCGAGAAGCCATTGCATCGTGTGTACATGCAGTGTGTCGAACAGAATAGTGAGTGAGTGAGTGAGTTAAGATTTAGAGTCACATCGGCAATATTTCAGCCATATCGTGACTACGAACAGAATAGCAATCCCACCGACTCCTTCGCCTGGATGAAGTCGGCTGGTCTCAACATGTTCAGGGTCGTACCATGGATGGACCTCGGAGTCAAAGCCACAGGCATGGCGAAGACGGTAGTAAAAGCAACGAGCCATGCCATCATGTCTCTTAAGATATGCTGTTTGTGCCAAGGAAGGGCATCCACTAAAAAAGATGTTGGACAGTCTCTGTAAATTCATTACACAGTCGACATGTCATATTGATATTTTCCTTCAGAATCACATTTTGGCGATTACGAGTGGGAAGTGACTGGTCCTGAGCAGCAAAAAAAGAAAGCCCTCAGTTTCACATTTGAGACCAGCCGACTTCATCCAGGCGAAGGAGTCGGTTGGATTGCTATTCTGTTCCACACACTGCATGTACACATGATGCAATGGTTTCTCAGAAAGCTTCTCCACAAATGACCGACTCTGGGCAGACTTGGCGAAGGATATTTGGTTTACTGGCAATCGCTGTACTGTCCAGCAGTACATTGCCATCAGCAAAATCAATCTTAAATTTCAGATTCTGTTCAACAACCTTGACAGGCTTAAAATAGCTGTGGAACTTCTTGCTTTGATCATGAGTCTTCACATACATCAACAGAGGATCATCCGATAAATAAATATGTGCAAAAGTACACAATAAAATTATATCACGAAGAGCCTCCACATTAATCAAACCCCGACCTCCAGAATTAATTGGCATATATAAACAATCAAGAGAGCAACGAGGGTGGTGGGCTGTTATCAGACATGATCCTTCTGGTCAGGCGTTGACGTCAAGTTTAGTCCAATCTACTCCAAAAGGAATAGGAGAGTGCTGGCAGAGCAAAAGTATTTGTAGCTTTGACCTTGTTTCGGGCATTTACCTCTGAGCTCCAGATTTTCTTTGAGCGAGATTTATACTCAGCCCGAAGTTTGTCTTGAATCTGTTATTTTTATCATCAATGTGCACGCAAGGACGGACGCACGGACAAGGAAACAAAAGTCATCAATATCCCCCACAATGGCAAAATACTCTTGATGAATATGTCTACTTAGTTATGATAGTGTCAAATGTTTTGGAGTGTATATAGCAAAGTGGAAGGAGAGGACTGAAATGTTTTTAAAACCTGCTCCAGAAAGTAGCACTACAACCAAATTCAGTTGAAGCCTAACTTGTTGCCATGGAAATGCAACAAGATGGCATCCTCATAGTCAGTCACGTTTCCATGGAAACCACATGAACTAAAATTCATATCTGGGTCTAACAACCAAATGGCACATCTGTGGATCATGCCTGATATGTGTACCAAGTTTGATGAGACTAGCTTGTATACTTTCGGAGATCTGCTCCGGACAAGATGACATCCTTCAGCAACAGCCTAAGTCACGTTTCCATGGAAACCGCAAAAAATAAAATTCATATCTGGGTCTAATCCCCAAAAGGCAAATCTATGGATCATGCTCGACTTATGTACCAAGTTTCATGAAGCTAGCATGTATAATTTGGAAGATCTGCTCCGGACAAGATGAAATCTTCAGTCACAGCCTAAGTCATGTTTCCATGGAAACAGCAAAAAATAAAATTCATATCTGGGTCTAACCTCCAAAAGGCATATCTAGGGATCATGGTTGAAATGTGTACAGTCAGGCCTTATTAATCCTAACACTTCCGTTTTTCATCCAAAACGTTCGAATAGGTTTGGTTAAGCTATCTCGAATAGTTTAGGAGATATGCTTCGGAAAAAGTGTGACGGACGCACGACGGAACTCGTTTCTATATCCCCCGCGAATTTATGGGGTATAATAAAAATGCCAAAAATCAGCAAGTAAGCAAAGTCACCACTTCAGGATCAGTTTGATATATCTACCAATTTTTGTTGATAATCATCAAAAGGTTTGAGAATCTTCTCGGGTGCACCTGAAATGACATCTACTTTGGTCATAATTCCACTTGCTCTTTTTCAGCCTGTAATTTCTTCAGTGGAAGAAATTCAGTCCTCAAATCACTTTTGAATGGCTTGAATATCCTGCATATATCTGATCCAGTGGAGACACCAAATTATTCTTCATGGAGAAATAAAACCCAGCAGTCATGATATATTTTGGCATGACAGCTTGATGCCAGAAGAAAGTCGCAAACGTGTACGACTTGGATGTTTACTGGGATTCAATCACAGGTTAATTGCATACCCAAGGGAGGCATCCTTGCACAGTGAATTGTGTTACCTCAGATGATGAGACCACCTATGTTCCCTTTTCCAGGAAAGACCTGGGTGCCGTTGTACAAAGCGATCTTAGCGCTAAGGTGACCGTAACTCCAATACCTTAACATAGACTTAAGGTAGTCTTAGCGCTAAGGTTGTTTTGTACAACAGCACCCTGGCCCCTGCGATGTTTCAACTTTTCCCTCAGTAAATAAACTGTTTTTTTTCTGGTGAAGTGTCTTATGCGCTAAAATACAACATATGCCCCTTTGGCAATGTCATGGTGAACTAGTGGGAGAGTTTACTTTTACGCCGCTTTTAGCAATATTCCAGCAATATCATGGCGAAGGACACCAGAAACGGGCTTCACACATTGTACCCATGTGGGGAATCTAACCCGGGTTGTCGACATGACGAGCAAACGCTTTACCACTGGGCTACCCCACCACCCCCTCATTGTGAACTAAAAAATGATAAGAATTCTGTGAGAATGTTTTATTGAAACCATTACTGGCAATGCACTGATTCCATAAATGTACAATCTTCTGATAACTTTTTGAAAATGAAAATTGTATGCTATTCATCAGATAATGTTATTCAATCTTGTTTTAAATGGTGATGAAATATTAAGCATACATGGAAAATAATTTCATCATTACTTAATGGTATGGTTGTGATTTTTCAATGATACTAATGCTGGGATCAATTCAACTACTTGTCCAACTGCTTTCAGGTGAGATTATATTATTATTAAATTACATTGTGAAAGTTTATAATGGTCAAGAGGTTTTTGACAGATTATATTCAATCCCTGTGAAAAATTGCATGTGGTCCCAATTAATATGTTAAAGAAAGGAACAGCTTCCAAAAGTACAAAAGGTAATGGTTTAAATGTCTTTTGCTGCATTTTCTCCCTTAAGAAGCTCTACCAAGAGTCCACATGAAGTCATGTTTGTTGGGAGTCGACTTAGAAGCTGCTCCTTGCCAATGAAACTAATGCGTGAGAGTTCTGGTAGGCGAAGTAACATTTCTCCAAACTTGTTGTGCAACATTAGGAAATGTCCAGTTGTATAGGTCAAAAGAGCATCAAGTAGCTTATCCTGGTGCTCCATTATCTTCCCTGGATCCTTCAGTCCTTTAACATCTGCAAGCAAAGATAATATTTAGCAATATGTATAGATGTGATATTCTACTTGTGTTGGCAAGGGCTATATATCTCACTTTTTTTCCAGACCGATGGACAGATTAATATTTTAACAATATCATCTCTCGACTTTACCCTCAGTGGCACTATGATGAGGTTAATTGTGAACTTGATGTGGGTCCAATATGTCAAAGGTTAGCAGCTTGTGGAAGTTGTACAAAAGTGAACTTTCATTCACTGTGTATATGCTTGACACTAATAACAGTATTTTTTACCCTCTAGTTTTTCAGTCCTTATGTAAAGACATGTGACAGAAAGCATGTAGGCTAATGGGCACCCCCGAAGACAACTAGGCAAGCATTGTAAGGCTTCATTTGCACCTTACTACTTTCGAATCATTTTGCTCATTGTTTTACTGATGTCATAGACATATATGGACCACTTTCTGTTGTCTCCAAAACTTGAAATACATACTCTTTGCGGGTTTCTAACATGTTTTCTGCACAAAATATATTGTCACACATCTTTTGAATAAATTAAGCAGCAGCAAGTTTGCATTTTGTGACCTATAATTGAACACAGAGAAACTATAAAATGCGTTCCAATAATGACTGATAAACAAGTAATCTATCTGATGTGAGCAAAACTGTAGAAGTGACAATTTTTTATGCCTTAGAGTCAAGTGTAATCTGTAAATTTCTGAAACAGATATAGACTAATCCAACATTATGTGGAACTTTCTAAGTGTTAAGATCAAATGAGTACGCAAGCACATATCTCTATCATCTCACATTTCATCTTGTTACAGGTTGATTCCCAAGTTGAAACTAAAAAAAGAAAGAGGTGGGAAACCAACCAACAAAGCAAAATGATGCCATAAACAATTGTATTTGTAAAATTAACTACCAGGTATGTTAACAAGCAACAGTATTTTGACTTGGAAGAAAAGATTAGGCATAGAATTCCCAGGGTACAGAGTGATCACACAAAATGCTATTCTTCTTGTGACTTGAGATAAAATGTGAGATCAGACACAATAGGTAGCTCCTCTTATATACCAAAGAAAAAGCTAAAAAGATCATTCTAAATATTCTGTTTATCAGAACATGGTGGTAGCCTCTAGAACTCTGTCTAAATATACCACATCACTGCCCATTACTGAATCTTCAGGTATAACAATCTAAATCAGTGGTTGTGTGAAAATACAGGGCCTTAGCTTATTTGGGAAGGTGAATGTTATTCTCACTGACTTTATTTCTAATACCACTGCTGTAGTGTTTCATACTGCCATCGTAAATGTCCTGACATTGAATTTTGTTCTGTTGGGGCCGGCCATTGTAAGAATCTGGCAGTACCTTGTATTGATCTGTAAACCTAGTTGTAGAAATTGTTAATCGTATAACTTTGTATTGTTATATATTGGTTTCATACTGAAGGCTTATGCATATACATTTCTGGGTTTCTTATGGTTTCAATTTGAAAATCAACACATAACAATACACACATCTTGGATGGGGGTATCTTAATGACCGTACTTGTCTTCTTTGGTGGGTTATATGCTCTATGGTATATGTTGTCATCTTGAAGGAAAGACATTTTGTTGTCCCTGATCATATGTTTTGGTTCTCATTAGCACATGAAATAACTGAGACAGTGTGTTGACTGTTGTTCCAGAAGACATGTCAGCACACTCTGCAGTTTCTATCCTTTAGGGAAATGATTGCATTGAGTAGATGGTAGATCTCTAAAAATAGTCCCATAAAAGAATAATCTGGATAAAGCAGGCTGACTGGCTCTGTTTTTTTCTGCCCATAGCATGGGACATCTGAATCATGTTCAGTTTCATCTGTTGGTTGCTTGTTATTTCCTTCTAGCCTGACAGTCACGACACGAAGTGGGGTCTTATGCTGTCTGTCAGCTGGGAGAAGTTAATGATATGTGTTCTAGACATTTACTGACTTTGTCTCCAGCACACAAAAGACAGAACTGATCTTATCCCAACAAGTGCTGAGGCATTTGGCACAGAATACTGTTTCCAAAGACACTGGATGGGTTTGCTGACAGTGAAGAGGACATTTGATGAAGATCTGATTAGACTTTAGTGTAATTATAGCCAAACTGCAGGAATATTGCCAATGATGTAGGGGAATTCTGTGAATATAGTACAATAATCATCATCTCAATGGCTTAGTCTAATCTTACACTAATAGTCTAGGTCAGTCTAGTGCCTCAATGCTTGGCCTTAGTAAAACAACATCACTGTATTTGCTTACCTGGTGAAATGAGAAGTAGAACTTTCATAGCCACATACTCATACTGGTCTACCTCTAGACGCCTCAGATGTTCCGACAGTGATATCATTCTGCTCACTATATCATCAAAACCTAAGTCCTGAGCACGCTTTAAACCAATAGTTTTCCCAGCAGAAAGAGCTAGCACTCCTGGTGTAGCTATTGACCGCCAACAAACCCCCAGAGCCAGTAAGTCTGACCAGCAGTTTTGCAGCAGCAGAATCTGGTCATCAGTCTGAAAAACAGCAATAGTCACTGAACAGAGGTGGATTTAAATCATCCTCATCCATAAATATTTGTCAATGTTGTGATTAGGAAAGTAATGCAAGAAAAGTCTCAATAATGTGGCTTCAAGGTATTGCAAATCATAAATGTGATACCTTAGAGGTGGTCATCTTCTGAAGTTATTAGACACACTGTTTACTTGGACACAAGTAACTAAATGCTTAGCAAAGAAAGTTTAACATCAGATCATAGTTTAGATACAGCATAGCTTTGATAATTCACACAAATATTTAACATTATAGGACCTGGAGTTTCCGAGGGAAGAAGTAAATGATTGATAAATTAGCTTGGCTAAAAATGCCACAGTGACAGCTGATAATCATGATAATGGGTTTATTCAGACACAGTCTGTATTTAATGATATTGCCATGAACCTCTTGACCATTGGTTTCAAGGCAGAAGCTGTTTGTGAAAGACAATGGATGACAGGCTAACAGGCCATGACATAAGTCACTTGACTTTTAGTCAGGTGGGATAAAAAATGTCAAAATTACTAAACAGCAATAGGTAGCAGTTAAGGGCCACACAGATATCTTTCCAGAGTTTGATCAAGATATATTGAATGGCTATTGAGTTCTGCCATGGAAACAAGTTATGGAAGACAGACAATTTCCCTACGTCCCTCTTGCACTTTGCACTGAGCATAATATTACTATGATCATAAATATTAATTACCTAACTCTCAAACCACAGTCACACACACAATGACTTTCAAAAACATATCCAACTGCATTAATCACAATATCATATAAATTATTTTTTAAAGTGTCCCTGCGATTTACCTACCGAAATTGCCCCGAACTGGGGGAGATTTCTTGCCCAACGCACAAGCTTATAGAGTCGCAGTTCCGTAAGCTGCATGAGGTATGTGTACAAACTATCTTCATTTTCTTCAAATCCCTCTGGAATCATGTCCAGGGGTATTTCTTCATCCGACAAAAGGGGTTCCAAATTCATTATGTCTGTTAAAAGTTCTGGCACTTGCAGTGTCCCACCCTCTCCACTCTGTTGTGATGAGGGTGTTGAATGGTTTAAAATAGCCACCAGATGACTCACATTGACATCAGAGTTGCAATTGGAAGACTGGCCAGGAGGAAGTGACCGTGATCGTTTTATCTTTCTCTCTGTTGATATGGACTTTGTTCGACCATGTGCTGAACATCCATCATATGAGCTTCTGCCTCCTCTTGTTCGGTCCAGACGAATGGCTGAAAATGAAATGCATTATAATTCAGAATTTAACAAAACCTAGTCAAAAGATATCCTGTTTCAATGAATGGTAAAGGAAGTAGGTGATTTATGTTAGTTATTGCTTAGTCTCAGTTTCTGAATGAACAATGAAATTTGGAATTCACTACATTTGACTTAACGTATATATGCACCCAAAAATACAACATAAATAGAGTGCACATGGTACATGAGGTCATTTGCAGCATTAAAAAATAATGAAAACAGATGCTAGGCCTTAGGGCTAGTGTGTTGTAAATCTCACTTTTCTTGGAACTAAAAACCAAAACAGCAAACAACTACAGAGACAAGAATGAATCAGTGAGTGGGTTTGGTTTGGCTCCTCTATGAACTTTCTTCTGGTAATATCATGGCATGTGTGCTGTTGAGGGAGGAAGGCTAAAGAGATGCAGGTCTTTGACGTTTACTCTTTTGTGATGGTGTTGACAAACCTAGAAACAATAGGTGTGAACTGGGACTTGAACCCACAAGCACAGGTTCTATGAAGCATCTCTGTACAGTGAACTATGGTGGCTGAGATGACCAGGACATCCATGTCCCTGAGAGAGAGACCAAAGACAGGGAGCACATTTCAGGACAACAGCAGCTTACATGCCATGCAACAGTTGAACACATTATACTGACTCAGACACAGGCCTTCACAAATGCTGATCACCGTGACAGGTAACAAGTACTATGATTTAAGCTCTTTTTTTTGTGGAGTGGCTGAGGATCCAAACATTTGCTTTCCGCTCTCATGGACGTCGCTCCATCATTACAGTAGATAAAGAGTTCATGAGTGAGTCAAATGATGAACTATTGTATACAATGGTGTATGAGTGGGAGGTGGTCAAATGATGAACTATTGTATACAATGGTGGATGAGTGGGAGGTGGTCAAATGATGAACCATTGTATACAATGGTGTATGAGTGAGAGGTGGTCAAATGATGAACCATTGTATACAATGGTGTATGGTGTATGTGAGAGGTGAATGATGAACTATTGTGGTCAATGGTGTATGAGTGATGGTCAAATGATGAACTATTGTATGCAATGTTTTATTAATGAGAGGTGGTCAAATGGTGAACTATTGCATGAAGTGGTGTATGGATGAGAGGTGGTCAAATGATGAACTATTGTATGCAATGGTGTATGAATGACAGGTGGTCGAATGATGAACTATTGTATACAATAGTGTATGAGTGAGAGGTAGTCAAATGATGAACTATCCTCTCACAACGGTGTATGAGTGAGAGGTGATCAAATGATGAACTATTGTATACAATGGTGTATAAGTGGGAGATGGTCAAATGATGAACTATTGTATGCAATGGTGTATGAGTGGGAGGTGGTCAAATGATGAACTATTGTATGCAATGGTGTATGAGTGGGAGGTGGTCAGATGAAGAACTATTGTATACAATGGTGTATGAGTGAGAGGTGTTCAAATGATGAACTATTGTATACAATGGTGTATGAGTGGGAGGTGGTCAAATGATGAACTATTGTATACAATGGTGTATGAGTGGGAGGTGGTCAAATGATGAACTATTGTATACAATGGTGTATGAATGAGAGGTAGTCAAATGATGAATTATTGTATACAATGGTGTATGTGTGGGAGGTGGTCAAATGATGAACTATTTTATACAATGGTGTATGAGTGGGAGGTGGTCAAATGATGAACTATCCTCTCACAACGGTGTATGAGTGAGAGGTGATCAAATTGATGAACTATTGTATGCAATGGTGTATGAGTGGGAGGTGGTCAAATGATGAACTATTGTATGCAATGGTGTATGAGTGGGAGGTGGTCAGATGAAGAACTATTGTATACAATGGTGTATGAGTGAGAGGTGTTCAAATGATGAACTATTGTATACAATGGTGTATGAGTGGGAGGTGGTCAAATGATGAACTATTGTATACAATGGTGTATGAGTGGGAGGTGGTCAAATGATGAACTATTGTATACAATGGTGTATGAATGAGAGGTAGTCAAATGATGAATTATTGTATACAATGGTGTATGTGTGGGAGGTGGTCAAATGATGAACTATTTTATACAATGGTGTATGAGTGGGAGGTGGTCAAATGATGAACTATTACTGTGGCAGGTGTATTTTAGTGTAAATATATTATTTTAATCATATTATTATTCTCTCCTTTTAGCTATATTATTTCTAGGCAGTTTAAGGGTTAAGCTTTAGAGCTTGGCCTCTCTCACTAATTGCCCAAGCCATGACGCTTCTCGGCTGATTGGTCTCATTAACTCCATGCACAATTTGACTCATTCTGCACTGACTCTCTGCCACGTAAAGACAGCTTGGACAGACACACAGTGTGACATTAAGGTTAGTATTCATTTAATTAAAGTAATATTGCATTTAATCCTTGCAGTATATATATAATAAACGTATATCTATTTACTATCATTTAAATAGGTTTTATATTGTATAGCATGTAAGTGTGCTATATGTATTTATGCTAGCTTTCCGATCCTAAGCTATAAACATAAATAAGTATCACTAATATATTCTTATCTTTACTATCCCTTTCACTGAATGTGTGAGATGAGAGAACGTGTTTCAATATAAGTTGCTATGTTTTAACTATGATAACTATAAGTGTAATTATCAATGTGTGGAAGTAATTTTATGTTCATGAATGTAGCAGCCCTAAATCTACTCCACATTACATTGTTTATTATTTATCATCTAATATTATTTACAGCAGATAAGTCCCCGTCCATAAGACTGGTGCTGTGCCCGATTGGTGTACACCCTTGTACCACTAACAGGGTATGTGTATATGTATAATTTATATATCCATGTATTTGTATATAGTACCATCACGTAATGCGTGGTGACGAATCATGTGTACATTATCATTACGACTAATGCGTAATGGTGTATTATTATCTATCTTGTGTGTATTATCATTACGTTATTCGTAATGATGTAATATCATAATTCCAATATTTCATATGTGTAGTAAGTAATGGTATTCATGCTTTGAGTAACTACAGTATTATTGGTAATTGTCCATATGTATTAACCTGTGTATGGAATTATATGTATCTTGTATGAATTGTGTGAGATGTATATAATATTATTATATTTATTGTTACAGGGTGTTGTTTATCGTTCAGCAATCCTTCATCCTACCAAATAAACGACCTCACAAACCTGCAGAGTGTTGCTAATCTATGCTTCACGTTGACCCTGCTATATTACTAATGATGAACTATTGTATACAATGGTGTATGTGTGAGAGGTAGTCAAATGATGAACTATTGTATGCAATGGTGTATGTGTGAGAGGTGGTCAAATGATGAACTATTGTATACAATGGTGTATGTGTGAGAGGTGGTCAAATGATGAACTATTGTATGCAATGGTGTATGTGTGAGAGGTGGTCAAATGATGAACTATTGTATACAATGGTGTATGTGTGAAAGGTGGTCAAATGATGAACTATTGTATGCAATGGTGTATGTGTGAAAGGTGGTCAAATGATGAACTATTGTATACAATGGTGTATGAATGAGAGGTAGTCAAATGATGAACTATTGTATACAATGGTGTATGTGTGAGAGGTGGTCAAATGATGAACTATTGTATACAATGGTGTATGTGTGAAAGGTGGTCAAATGATGAACTATTGTATACAATGGTGTATGAATGAGAGGTAGTCAAATGATGAACTATTGTATACAATGGTGTATGTGTGAGAGGTGGTCAAATGATGAACTATTGTATACAATGGTGTATGTGTGAAAGGTGGTCAAATGATGAACTATTGTATGCAATGGTGTATGTGTGAAAGGTGGTCAAATGATGAACTATTGTATACAATGGTGTATGAATGAGAGGTAGTCAAATGATGAACTATTGTATACAATGGTGTATGTGTGAGAGGTGGTCAAATGATGAACTATTGTATACAATGGTGTATGTGTGAGAGGTGGTCAAATGATGAATTATTGTATACAATGGTGTATGAATGAGAGGTGGTCAAATGATGAACTATTGTATACAATGGTGTATGTGTGAGAGGTGGTCAAATGATGAACTATTGTATACAATGGTGTATGTGTGAAAGGTGGTCAAATGATGAACTATTGTATGCAATGGTGTATGTGTGAGAGGTGGTCAAATGATGAACTATTGTATACAATGGTGTATGAGTGAGAGGTGGTCAAATGATGAACTATTGTATACAATGGTGTATGTGTGAAAGGTGGTCAAATGATGAACTATTGTATGCAATGGTGTATGTGTGAAAGATGGTCAAATGATGAACTATTGTATACAATGGTGTATGAATGAGAGGTAGTCAAATGATGAACTATTGTATACAATGGTGTATGTGTGAGAGGTGGTCAAATGATGAACTATTGTATACAATGGTGTATGTGTGAGAGGTGGTCAAATGATGAATTATTGTATACAATGGTGTATGAATGAGAGGTGGTCAAATGATGAACTATTGTATACAATGGTGTATGAATGAGAGGTGGTCAAATGATGAACTATTGTATACAATGGTGTATGTGTGAGAGGTGGTCAAATGATGAACTATTACTATTGTATACAATGGTGTATGTGTGAGAGGTGGTCAAATGATGAATTATTGTATACAATGGTGTATGAGTGAGAGGTGGTCAATTGATGAACTATTACTATTGTATACATAAGTTAGAATGTATGCATATTTCAAAGGCTGTCAGTCATCGTGTCCAGAAAATTTTAAAATCAATTTCCTAATGACCTCTGTCAATTATATTTGTCCTCGAAATGGAATACTTTTTCGCAATGACATATAGGTGTTGTCAAGTAAAAAATAGCGTCATTGACGCATTGTGATTCAACATTTCTGATTGGTTGTTAGGGTGCAAGGTCAATGAAAAGCATGATCACTTGACCGGTAAAATTTACAAATGACTGGTACTTGAAATACTAGCCAGTTACAATGTCCAGCTGTAAAATATGCCAGCAGAAACACTGCAATGGTGTATGAAGGAAGGGAGGTCAAATGATGACCCATTGTATACATTGGTGCTTGAGGGAAAGGAGGTCAAACGATGACCCATTGTATACATTGGTGCTTGAGGGAAAGGAGGTCAAACGATGACCCATTGTATACATTGGTGCTCGAGGGAAAGGAGGTCAAATGATGACCCACTGTATACATTGGTGCTTGAGGGAAAGGAGGTCAAACAATGACCTATTGTATACATTGGTGCGTGAGGGAATCTGTATGTAAACGCCATATCACCTCCATAAAGAAGTTGTTTATCCATAGTTTGTGCCACAGGGGTTCGAATCACTGATTGGACAATTTTTAAAATTAAAAATGTACATTTTTGCAATCATATATTGTTTTTACATGTTATGAGTAACTTGAAGAAATGTATTTTTTAGAAAATTCTCCTGCTACACTTACATAGAATACACGAGGGTTGATGCTAAAAGCCTGATCGAAAACCGGACAGCCCGACTATTTTAACGTGCGTTCAATCAAACCTTACGTTTTTTCACAAAACAATGTGTAGAGTTTGTAGATTGTTCTTTTGGCCTTCTCTGTTCATCGTATTCAGTTTGTCTAACTGCATTTCATGCTTGACCACTGACCCTCGCATTAGAACTACCCTCGGTTTTGAACAAACGTCTGGCCACCCTTTGGTAAACATCGACACTGTCCGAAAATCGCGGAATGACTCGGAACACAAAACGGCTCTCATTGGTCAATTTCCACAAGTGTGGGAAAAACAACAAACAAACATGGCAGACAGGGCAGTGAGAGGGGCCATCGATGGCCATAATGTGTTAATTTTGGGCCAAGCGGGCTGGCAGCCGCTAGTTATCGATGGGGTTACGCTCCATCGTTTCACATGTATTTCTCTGTTATTTTGTATTATTATCAAGCTTATTTCCTCCATATAAATAGTGTGTGTTATATAGACATGTATACATTTGTGCCTTCAATGAGTTATGACACGTTTATATCTTTCACTTAAAATGTCAGTCAATTTTACATTTTTCGGTAAACGTAAGGAAAATGTACTGTCAGATGGGCAAAGCTACGCAGATGTTTTATGTTCTTACATAGCACACACTCATTTTGGAACATCATGTTTTTATAACATAGTACCAAGAAATCCTAAAGTCAGAATTGGGGGTACGAAGTATGAATGTATAATATTTAAAGCGTATAACATTTCACAATGACCTAATTGGCATTGCATAAGGATTTCATAAACATCAGCCACACATAATGACAGAGGTAACCCAAATATGTGTATATTGAAAATATTTGTTTTGTAAATCTACTGGTATGTCAGTTAATCTTAAAAAGACTAAGATTCTTGTTTTTAGAAATGGTGGGCCTCTAAGAGATTATGAAAAATGGTATTATGATGGTAAACAAATTGAATCTGTATCTTTTTATAAATATTTAGGACTTGTGTTTACACCAAAACTTGTATAGAGTAAAGTTGTCTTGTTTCTCAGGCCAATAAGGCATTATTTTCTGTAAATACCTTTCAGAGAAATATGGGTAGTGTCAATTGTAAAGATTTGTTTAAAATATTTGATTGTATGATCTCACCTATATTATGTTATGGAGCTGAAGTTTGGGGCACCAGTTACAGTAAACTCATAGAGTCTGTACAAATTAAATTTTGTAAGTATTTTTTATAAGTCGGTAAATCAACTTGTAATAATGTGGTACTTGGTGAATGTGGTCGACTCCCTTTACAAATTGTATATATGACTAAGGTTATCAAATATTGGTGTCATTTATTGTACTTACCCCCAAATAGATTCCCAAAACACTGTTATCAAGTGCTGAAATCATTAGATGATGTTGGACGTGTGACTTGGGCAACTAATGTTAAAAATATTTTATTTAGTTATGGTTTTGGCTATGCATGGGTCAGTCAGGATATTGGAAATGTTAAATATTTCATGTTTCTTTTTAAACAAAGACTGACTGATAATTTAAAGCAATCCTGGTATACTTCAATTGAAAATTCACACAAAACTATATATTATTGTCATTATAAAACCCTACTAGATGAAGAAAAATACTTAAATTGTAACATTTGTTCAAATATGAGATCTGCCCTTTCAAAATTCAGATGTGGACATTTTAACTTAGCAATAGAGACTGGGAGATATGAAAATATTGCTTCTAATGAAAGATTTTGTTTATTTTGTAAATCAAAAGGTATTAATGTTGTTCAAGATGAGTGGCATATTTTGTATATCTGTGAATATTTTTTTTGATGTTCGAGATAAATATATTGTGAAATATTTTAGTCAGCCTCCTACAATAAACAACTTTATAAATATTACGCAATCTAGCAATGGTGATGTGATTAAGAATGTTAGTCTATTTTTATATAATGTACAAATTAGAATTAAGAGCACAGCTTGTTTTTAACTCTGTGTACCATTCATGTGATGTGTGACCATGCATCTGTCTGTATTATGGGCCAGTGGTCTTTTACTGAATAAAACTGTCTGTCTGTAATATTTGTTATTGTAAACACAAAACTTTCATATAAAAAGACATCAATGTTTGGAGGTTACTCCAACAATTTGATTTTGTATATGAATTAATTGTAAACTACATCTGACTGTGAAAGGTTTTAATATAAATGTAGTTTAATTTTGTGTTTGTGAAAGTGTTACAGAAATTTGGATAAATTTGTTTCACCTTAAGGAATTCATAATATTTCACAATTGTTTGCAATCACCAATGCAATTTTTGTGTGTGGATAAACTCTACTCTATTTCCACCATCATTTGTCATCTCATGTACAATAATACTAGCAATATTAAGAACTGTTGGAGTTATGAAATATTCATGACAAATTAAGATTTTTAGAGAAATGGGAAATAAATATGTAAGTAAAGATTCAGTTTTGATATGGTAATTGTGTTATCCATCATTATAGACAATGAAATGCATTGATAGATTACAAAAAATGTATTTGATTGTTTTATTAATTTTGAGACCATCCATAGGGTTTATCCAGGAACAAATATAATTAGGTTAGGAAAACTATTTGATCGATGAAAAGATATCTTGATATCCACTATCATTCCCTGGTAAGGGGTTGGAGGGCAGTAGTTTCTTATATTAGTACCAACAAAAGTATTTTTAAGATTGGATAAAGCTCAGAATATTTTTTTGGTTTCCAGATTCACCAACAGGCAGGTATGTGCACATGTCACTAATGGGGTAAGGTAATACAGGAATGATTAAGAAGTTGAAATATAATTCATATATGACCCAGGGGTGGAAATAACCCATTGCCCGACGTCCGAGTCCAGTGTTTTTTTCTTTCGGGCAAGCAAATTTGTATATCACACTGTACCGGTGTCCAGTTGACTTTCCAATGTTAATTATGTTGTTTATTTTAAAAAATCAACAAGAAAACGGCCGGTATAGCGGAAACATTATCAGGGCAAGTGATTTTACATGTGCCACTGTACCGGAGTACACTAGCAATTTTAAAGTTATTTCCACCCCTGTGACCGACTCGCTAGATGAGATTTAGACTGGATATTTATTGCTTTCATTGTTGATAATGCTTGAGGTCTTTGACTTAACTTGAGTCAAAAGTATTTCTATAAGAGTTTTTCAAATTTTAGAAATTGTACTATACAAGGGAAAATTTAAATGATCATACATTGCCAACATGAAAGTGTCAGCATTTAATTATTCTTAAAGTCAATTTTCATAGGATATCTTTTTCAAGAGATGTGATTTAAAGTATGCGGTAGCATTAGGTATTTGTTTATTATCATCATATTTCAAAAGTTAATATACCTGGACGATTTTGAATTATCTGTTTGGTGAAATGTATCATTGAATAAAAAAGTATCAATATGTGAACTGTTGTGTGTGTTGTATTATACTGTGGAAACTATATGGAATATTGAATATTAAATCAACAATCACAATGAATTGATAACCTCTCATATGACATTTATATTCTAAATACAATCCATGAATTTACGGAAGTTAGATATTTATCATTCCGCTTTGCATGCTTGATATAATAAGGTTGCTGTATGCACTATTTGCACTATTTTACTGCATTTAACGCCTGAAATAATTTTACTCACCATGAAAGAATTTCTAAAACCATGTTCGAGTTTTCCAAACATATCATCTGTGAAAAGAATATTCCGCAATAATCGCACACGTGGAAATTGACCAATGAGAGACGTTTTGTGTTCCGAATCATTCCGAGATTTTCGGACAGTGTCGATGTTTACCGAAGTGCGGCCAGACGTTTGTTCAAAACCGAGGGTAGTTCTAATACGAGGGTCAGTGGTCAAACATGAAATGCAGTTAGACAAACTGAATACGATGAACAGAGAAGGCCAAAAGAATAATCTACAAACTCTACACATTGTTTTGTGAAAAAACGTAAGGTTTGATTGAATGCACGTTAAAATAGTCGGGCTGTCCGGTTTTCGATCAGGCTTTTAGCATCAACCCTCGTGTATTCTATGTAAGTGTAGCGAGAGAATTTTCTAAAAAATACATTTCTTCACCGATTTCGTTCAAATTTTGAAATATAAGTTACTCATAACATAAAAATAATATACGGTTGCAAAAATGTATATTTTTAATTTTAAAAATGATTGTCCAAATAGTGATTCGAACCCCTGTGGTTTGTCCCTATCTTCAGATCATTAGTTCCAAGTACATGTTATCAAACTTACCTTCCAGTTTCATCCCACACTGTACACACTTGGCAAATCGACAAGCCGGACATTTCTTTCGGTTGAAAATGCTAATATCACATTCTCCATGCCTGTGGCACACAAATGTTTTCTTGTTCTGGACTGTTCTCTTGAAAAATCCCTTGCAGCTTTCACATGTAAATATTCCATAGTGGTAACCTAAAAACATAATGATTATAAGAGGATAATTTTATACACTTTGTGCATTGAATAAAGGACAACAATAACAAATTGGATTGGACGAGAACTTTTTTTACAAATATTGGTGCACAAAGCATGAATAACAATCCTTACATTATTTACAAGGCTGGACCCTTATTCTCGAAACGTTTGTAGCCCTAAGACTTCATAGCTTTGATGGTAGCCAATGTGTTAAGACTGACTGACTGAGTTTGGTTTTACGCCGCTTTTAGCAATATTCCAGCAACATCACGGCGGGGGACACCAGAAATGGGCTTCACACATTGTGCCCATGTGGGGATTCGAACCCGGGTCTTCGGCGTGACAATGTGTTAAGAATGGGCTTAAGAAGTTTGTAGGGCTACGAATGTTTCGAGAATAGCTAGCCTGATCTTTAATAGATTATCAGGGTTAGAACTAAATCTAAACATGCCACTAGCCCTCGGGGCTTATAACAAAACTAGTAGTCCACTGGTAATGAAACTTTCATTGCATTATTGTTGTATGAAACGAATGATTTAATTTACTGCTAACTCTTTCAACACCAGTAAACAGGGCACCCAGCACCCAGAGACTCTGAGGTCATAGAAAAGCTGTGTTTATCAAGGAAAATATCAGCTTGTAAAACATTATTTCTACTACATGTCATACACCATTTGAAAGGTCTAATCCTACTGTTTGTAATTATGAAAGTTAAATTTTATCATATTATTCAAACAATATAACTACAATTTCAATAAGATAATTTTTAATGAAAATGCAAGCTGACACATTTATAATGTCCATGTAAACCACGAAGGAAGAAAATAATGCAGCCATTTTTTTTCCATTTGTAACATGACATAACATCCCCTAAACGTTTTCTTTTATGATTTCATTTTTAAGTAATCGGAAAATCATTATAAAAAGATTTCTGAAATAATATGTGTGGTCGTCTCTTTCCCATTATCAGTGGCTTTCCACTCAGTAATGTGACAAAACAGCGGGAAATACCTTCGTTTTCAAAGCTTCGCATGAATAACATTTGAGGCGCTTCGTTTGATGGCGGGTATCGTTCGAAAGCTCTGAACATCAACATCACTGTACCTTTGCCAAGAGCATTTGTAAGAAGCGATTTTATTGGATAAAGATTGGTTTCTAATGACGCTTTTTTTGCCACAGTTTGTTATGAGGATCGTGATTGGTCAAAATCATGCACATGACCAAAGGTAGCCAATCATAAACGGAAACTTTCAGATTTAGACGAAATTTTTTGGTAAAATTATGTTATTCTGGACAGGTTGCGCAAACAATCACCACCTATACATAAAGTTTGGAACTTAGTGGACATATTGTGCCAGGTTATGACCGTGACAAAATTGCTTCATGCATATATTTTAGCATAAAACTTTGTGTCCGATCATGAAGTTCGAGGCGACGAAACCCGAGATGTCACTTTACTTACACTGCATGATTGCACAAGAAAAGATGAAAATAGTAACTTATAACATACGTTTGACAACTTATCTCAATATTGTTGTTGATTTTATTCTTTAGTGTATTAGTTTGTTTAATTATTTCCTTGAAACATCATAACTTTGCTCTTTGACAACTTGTTATGAAGCATGTTATGAAAGGCATTTGTATAAGATAATTATACTCTATTCGGGCGAGCAGTAAATAACTGAATGTGTGGAACTGGATAACTAAAATTTGTCTGTTTTGCACGCTCTTCCCAACCTAAAACAATTGGTATAGCGAGACCACTAACATGTTTAGCATAAAGTGACACAATGTAGATGTTACAGGGCTCCAGATAAGGGCCGTATCGGCGTATGTACGGATAGAAAATATGCACGATACGGTAGGAAATAATTTAGAAAATGTAGCAGATAGCACAACAGCAATGGTGTACGGTCTTAAAATCATTTACAGACGTATTTATCTGAAAAAAGTATTGTTTTGTTTATTATTTATTGACCTGTTTACACAAGAGTAGCAATGTTGTGGTGCATTACTGATAATATGCCATTAAATTCCATTCAGTACTCTAAATGTACTCTTAAGTTTTTCCTGTACTCCTATATTGAAAAAATAAGGAGTATGTACTCCTGAATTTGAAAAATTATGGAGGCCTGTGTTATATTGGAGTTCTGCAACACTGGATTCACTAGTCTGATTGAAAATGAATGATCTCAATAGCAGTATTTGATGAATAATCACTGAAAAAAATAGTAGCCCGCCGGACTAGTGCAATTTTGTTTCCATTCGCCTAACTAAACGTTTACTCGCCTCGGGCTTGTGGGCAAGCATAAAGATCGAACCCTGATTATTACAAAAATAGTGCCATAACACTTTAACTTAAATTTTGTAAAAGGTGAACACAGCACCATAAATAGGATGTATTTAGTTTTCAGAATCTTTGTTTGCAGTAATTTGCTTTAATTGTTAAAAAATGCAGAATTGAAAAAGGTGACATAGTTTTGCGTGTGAGATATGCTTTGAGCATGCCGAGTTTTATCCAAGTGACAGATAAACATGTTGACACAGCAGGCTGTGTCTCGCACTACAACATACAACATGGAGTCATCCAAAACTACACAGCAAACTTTACATGAATGATAATCCTACCAGATATTTTGTCTCCACACACTGGACAAGGCGTTCCTAAATGTTCAATTGCAGATGGGTCTTGTCCTACTCCATGCACAATGGTACCTGAAGTATTTCCTGTCTGGCTACCCACTGTCTGTGCTATTTCATGCTGAGCCATAAGACGAGCTCGCTTTTCCATGATAACCTGTTTGTCAATTACCATTTGTCTCTCATGTTCAGCAATAAGTTTTGCCTGGTGCTCAGTTGGTTGCACTACCTCAGCCTCTACATCGCCATTTCCTTCTTGCTGCACCACCACACGATACATTTGCTCAGTCCCACCTTCAACATCACCAACTACAATGTCATTTCCAGGAGATGGCACAGAAGGTCCTTCATTGTTGTAATATATTATAATCTGTTGATTGCTTTGCTGTCTAGGATCAGACTCAACCTTGACATTATCCAAATCAGCAGTCATGGCCTCATCACTCTCCCCACTCTTGCTCTTCAGATGTTGCGAAGCCAAAGCTGTCAGAACATTCACCATGCTCATTGGTTGTCCGCCCACATACACAGAATCTCCTGTATCTCTGTCATATTGAGATATGTCTTGGTCTATTCTCTTTACTTTATGAAGCATGTTCTTGATCTCATCACTACTATCCCGTACAGTCTGGAAGCTATTTCCAGATTCACTGCCACTTCCAGCTTGCAACAAGCTAGCCACTGGTTCATTCATACCTTCCAGTATGTGTGACACAACCTTCCTGGGGGAGGGAGATCCCTTCTGCTCCATACTGAGATTTCTTTCAACAAACTTTTTCTTCTCTGTTTCTGTAGAAGTAAGTGTATGAGATATGGCTTGCAGGAGGACTGGAGAAATGCCCAACTCAGAAGTCACACTCATACCTGTAAACAAAATGTTAAGGTGACTTTAATACAAACAACTGATATAATCGAATACTTTCCGGGACATATCTAGTCCTGCAAGGAAGCTGATTCTCAGCCGCAAGTCTGAGGCAATTGTTAGCTAAACTTCACAAATTTTGAAATTTAACACTTATCAGAGGCGTACACAAAGTCCACAGTCTAGACTACCAGTTATCCGACTTCCATTTTTGTGGAAGCCGCGGTGGCTGAGCGGTCTAGGCGTCTGACTTTGTGTGCTGGCGATTAGGTGTCTGACTCTGAGGGTGTGGGTTCGAATCCCGGATGGGACTCAACCCAAAAAAAGTACTAGAATCTGTACTTTACTAAGAAAGTGTAATCCCAAATATAACATATGTTACATTTGACCACTTTCTTTCATTGCATTGTGTATTTTAAGAAATGTTATCTGTTAAATTAAACTTACATCGTGTATATTATGGCTCTGAGGAGGCAACTTGCATTTCACTGATAACAGGACCAGTATACAGAGTATACAATGCCATGCTGTGTAGTTATACACTTTTGTAATTTTTGAAAAACATTGCAGTCTATAGATCCAAACAAATTGTTTACACAAAATGAGGTATTCAAGTTGTTTCCACCCTGCTCATATCCCAGCCAAGACGTGCCAAACGCTAATAATGTAGAAAGCATGTTCAAATTATTGGCGAGCACCCTACATTCTGATCCGTCTGGTTCTTACAAATATTATCCGACAGCTGCATAAATTAATATTTAGGTAGAAAACATTACAGTCTATAGATACAAACAATATTTATCAAAACACAAGAAAAAAAGTAAACAAGGACTTAAAAGAAAATCCCCCCGCCCATCTTTCTGCAATCAGCTTGCAACCCTAGAAATATCCCTGACTTAATCGGTGTTTTTCTTGAGTAATATGATCATCACTATCTGTCCTCAAGATCAATTATCCATACTTCAGCATCCCTGACCACAACACACTTTTGTTCACATGTGTTCATAGCCACTTGTTTTAGCCCTTTTGGTATATAATCGAAAAATGCCCAGATTCGATTCAATTCTTATGAACAACAAATTGAATTCATGAAAGAACATGTTTTGATCCACTGAATATGTTACAGAATTGTAACAGCCCTAGTGACCATGCCATCAATAAAATTCACTAAATGTTTCAAAACTCATTCGGGGGCTATGTTCATATTTTCTCCAGCCCAACACATATGACAGTAGTGACAATGTGGTGTCTAACCTCTTCACAATGGCATTGGTCAGTAACATTTACAGTTCACAAAATTATTTTAAAGCTTACGCCAAGTTCTTCAGTCCATTGTATAGAGTGTTTGGTAGGTACCATAGTTGGGTTACATTATTCATTCTTGCTGAAGCCAGTTACCAGCTGATATGCATTTTAAGATATCTCGAGGTAGTATATAACAAGAGTGGGAGGAATGTAGCATATCAGTACTGCATGCTATTGGGGACTGTAGGTGTATGTGGTATGTTCTGCCAATAAAGTCTAAAATAATGTTATCATAGCACAATTGTCATGTGAATGAGGAAAGAAGTGTAAAATTTAGTACACACCTGAATATGTTGTGTCCTTTTTCTGGCTGTAGTTTTTTTTAACGAACATGATCTTTCACTATTTTATTAACTTAATGCAATTTTCATAAGGCAATTTGCTTGATGCTTTTGACCTGATCTCAACAGATGAATGATAAGAATCAAGAAGGACAAAACCAGAACCATGCCACAGTCTTCTGGCTGCACAACCATTAAAAAAGTGCTTGAAGAATTCTCTATATCTCCAGCAAAAGCTTTTTCTGTAAACCTACAACCACCACTGGATCCAATCAATAGTTCTCGCAATCCCAAATTATGCGCCCTTGTTTACCATTTACCAACTGATTGGATACCCAACTGGATCTAACATTCCAGTCAGAAAGCGAGTTATAGCAATATCTAAAAGAGGCAGAGAGTGATTATGATCATCTTTTTATGATCTACTTCATAACCATAAAAAATGGCATATCTGGGTCATACAAGTTATGTCCCTTCACGCTCCCCTTGAGGTTTGAGATCATTGTAATAATTTCCGTGGTTTCAGCAGCATTTTCGAGTTTTCTGTATATAATTCTTGTTACGATTCATTCGCGTATTCAGTAAATCGAACAGTATCTCTTCATGAATTTAATTTATTGTTTGTGGTCATTGGAATCGAATATTTACAAATATGTTTAAGTGAGTGTTTTCACTTCAAACTAGTTTATTGTTAAGCGAGATACGCAAAATGAAATACATCCAAGCTATGCAGAAGCGTATCTTATGTTATTCTGAAGCTGACTGCTCCTGGCACTGTCATTAGGCTATAAGTGGCATTGTTTGCAACGTATCGCATTTTTTTTTAGTGTTTAATAGTAAATATCATTTAAATGTTTCAACCAAAGCAATTGCATGACATATTTGTTATTGTAATTAAAAGATATTAACCATAAAGCATATTCATGAATAAATATTCACATTCATTACTATATATCGTAAAACATATCATATTCGCCTCATAGTGTCGGTGCAGCCCTACTGTATGTTAAGTTTAAACATATAGGGGAAAAGAGTCTAACAGAGAATCAGATACTAGAATTGAAATTTTCACATAGCACCAGAAAAGTGAAGCATTGCCTCAGTTTAGAATTTACTCATAACTTAATGTGTCTGTTGCAAACACAACACCATGTTTAATAATAGCAATATCTGTTTGAACATCAAAGCTTCACTACAAACAGCCTTTAATCCATACTTAAAGTAAACTGTTTTGAATAGTAACTGGACGAAGACTGGAATGTTCCTATCGATTTGTGAAGTTTTATGTAGAATAAGTCATCAAGTGGCTTGACCTAGGGTGCAGTTCGCCTTGTTTGAAGGGTGTTTGAAATGGGAAAGGGTGGGATGATCTTTGAATTGGGGGCATCCATTTGTGGCAAGACAGTAGTACAAAAACATTTTTACAAAACATAAAATATTGAAACTGACATATCAGGCGGACCTGTTATCAGCCAACATCCTGGGACATTTTCGATTTAGAAACGAAGAGCCTTCGAAAAACTGATGACGAGATCAAGACGTAGGAAATATTACAGATGTAAATGATACGCATGGATGTCTACGGCTTTTACGACATGTGTCACAAAGTATGGTTACTAGTGAACCAAATGAAATCGGTGGAAGCTCCGACAGCGGTGAAGGCCACTCAAGGGGCACATGGCAATGTTTGAAAACAATGACTGTCTGAAATGTGCTCAGCCACATTTAACCTTCGTATATAATTATTACACATTTTTTGGAACACATGTGCTGCCTATATACTTACTGGATATGTGTAGTTTGTAAATCTTTCGTTTTAAATATTTTCAATCCGATCTTAAATTTCTGTGTTGATGATTTCTTGTCATTCCAATCGAGACCTCCGGCCATGACCTTGAACCACTTGCGTCCTTCACAGAGGCCCACGCACCTCTCCCAAAGATTGCTCCCCTGACTACTGGAAAACGACAATCAAATGAATACAAAACATAGCATTGCAAATTTGTGTTCTTATCAAATATGGCGGCTACTGCACTGACGCGTAGAAGACCTATGAATGTATGCGGATAAAGACCATTTTCCGGTAATTGTCGACCTCCTACGAACACAATATTCGTCACTGCTCGTATCTCTCCGAAACCAGCCGAAAACATTGGTCGCAAACAAAGGCTGGGCTCCGTCTCTACTGTATCCTAGAGGGTTGAACTAAATATGCTTGCCCGTATAAGTTTATAGTCCGTCAACTTAACTTTTGGCACCCTGTTTTTTTAACAATGTACATAAAACTCCTGAATATTTTAAAACGCTACTCTGTTCATATGGTAATTGTATACTGTGACCTAACAAGATATCGATTTTAGTAATTCTAAAACGATTATTAAAGATTTTGCCTTTAAACCTGTCATATAATAATTGTAAAACTGTGGAGAGTTTAACGAGGGGTTAACGCACGTGATGGAAAAGCCAACAACATTGTAAAATGTGTGTCAGCGTGATATGTACATGCACGGGTATTTACATTAGCACGCCCAAGTGATGTCATAGATCGTCAACAAACAGGTTGTGGTAAAACGATGTTGTACAAAGATGACCGGTAAATCATCAAAAGAGTTTACAACTTTTTCAAGCGCGAGGCAAAGCGAAAAAACCCCTCTTTTTTCAATTGAGTGTTTCTTCAAAAGACACTTAATGCCACCAAGATCTGCAAGAGAACATAGCAAAGAGTTATCTCCCATGACACTATTTCAGAGACTGACGATGATATGAAAATCGGGGACTGTCTCAAAACATGCAAAGAAAAAATAGCTTGAAGAATTCGATAGAAGGGTTGTGGGGAGGGACGTCATGCGTCGGTTAAATCGATCCAGTGAGTCCATATCGTCAAGCAAACTGAAGAAAATATTGTTCAAAAGAAGACAATGACATCAATGTATCAAAGCATACCATATGCAAGCTGTTGCTCAAATTTGGATCTTGATACAAGAGATTGAGCAACCAGTATTTTAAGACTTCAATAAATCTACTTGTTTAAAATGGATTTGTGATGATTATACAGTCCCTTTAGATTTGCTTGCAGGCGTAACAATGTAAACAAGATGCACGCGTGTCACACCATTGAGTTTGCTGTTCCATCGTATCATTTTACTCCCTTGTATAACTACTTCTATTTTTCATATGTTTATAAGATGGCTTTTTGAGAAGAAGCTGTAATAATTGACATAAAATTATGAAATTTCAACCTTAGATAGGTCAAAAGATATAAAAAAAGTGTATATCCTTAAAACATTTTGAAGGCATATTTGGTTAAAAGGTAAATTGTGAAAAACAGGGTGCCAAAAGTTCAGTTGACGGACTATAGTATGGGAATAGAAGGGAGACGGTGTTTACGAACCAGTCTGGTCTACGAATTCACCTACAGTCGAATAGAACACAATCTTTGACCCAAGTGCCATGCACTCTTCTCGCAGGAATATAATCAAACCACTTCAATTAAATGTAAACATTACTTGTCTAAAGCACTCACTTTGAGGTCCAATAAAATTCTAAATATATCACGCACACAAATAAACTTCACGTACAATTTTGAATTCTGCAGGAGATTTCCTGTTTCTTGATAACATCCACTATTATCTTAGACAAAGCAAAAGTGCTGAAAATAATATTTCAAAATTGGCTACATCGTAGATGTTGGTAATTTCTGGCATAAAGTTTCAATATTATGATTTATATTTTGCGTATCTTTTTGGTATTTTTTTCAGAAAACTACATTCATTATCTACATTTTGCCATTCACATTCATCTATATGTAGATGATGGCTGTCATGTGTCTATTCAATGGTGTAATTTCATATTAACAGCGATTTCATTTAATCTTATAAGTAAGGCTCAATATGTTACTTTAAGAAAGTGATGTAATGTTTCTTTATTAAATGTACATGCACACACATTTATAAAGGGTTTTCTTGGTCATGGAATCTTTTTTATATCGTTTTATGGACTGTAAAAAATATGTGTAATGATTCGCAAGGTGCTCGTTTGTCACAAATGTTTCACGATTTACTTTTCTTGTTTTCTTCATATAATTTATTTATTTATGTTTAAACGTATCCTATCTCACGGTATGCACCTCTCTTCTTCTTCTACGACCATGTGTGGAAACGTGCTGTAGGCTAAGTTGAATCAAATCTTACTGGCCTCTGACCCGCCCTGACCTCTGCCCCCACTACGACATCAACACCTGTCAATCATCTCCGTAAGCGTGCAGCTCGCTCAGATGATCATGTGACTACCTGTGCCTGTCATTTTCTTTCTTGTCGCTACGTCGTGTGGACGTGTGCTTGTCTCTAAGAAAGTTTGATTGTGTTTCTACAATGGGAAAATCGAATCGCAATAGTGCTATAAAGCGCAAACATTGCGATAAATGCAACAGCAACTTCTCGGCGGCAGACCCACATGCTTTTTGTGTTGATTGTTTAGGACGTTGTGAGTGGTCTCAACGTTGCACTTTTCGTGCAGACCTCAACGATGATGCTTTTTCTGAATATCGCCGGGTAGCTTGTAGACGCGTGTCACACAGGGATCGTCGTCAACCATCTGAGGGTCCTTCTGCGTCTAAACGTTCTAAGACAGAACGCCGTAAGAAAACTGCAGTCCTACGTTCGAAGTCCCCGTCCCCTGCTGAAGATTTCCTAGGGGAGGCGTCGGATTCTTACCTCAGTGAAATTTACGTCAACTTTTCCGGACGCATGCGTCTAGCCCCATCACTTTAGAAGACTCTTCACCACCTAGGGTTGTCGTGTTGTCTACGTCTTCTCTTCAAACCCGTCCCTCTTCGGTGATACCTATTCCTCAGTGCACTTCTGTTCCTGAGGTGGGGGTTTCTCGTGCGGCGCTTGGTGTGATTACTAGCATTACATCTCAAGTGACGCTTCCTTGCAGTGCGGCGCTTTCCACTTCGGAGGTTGATTCTACGCCTGTTTCACATTCGGGACTTGTGTCGAATGTGTCAATTGCTTAGAGTGCAGTGGATGGTTTAGGTGCGGCGCTCTCTCATCCTCCGGTGGGGTTGACAGGTGTGTCAATGATTCCTAGAGTGCCTTTTTTCCACATCTATCCCTTATCATGTACCGTTGGGTTATGGACCACCACGTTATTCTAGTGCGTCATTTGCTGCTCCAGCACCGCTTACATCAGGACAGTTACCTGTTGGTAGAGCGCCGCTCGTTACCGATCCCATGATGTCATTCAGAGCGCCGCTTGCTTCCAGTTCGGCGCTCTTGTTTGCCTCTGGTTCGGCGCTTACTCCTGGTGTTCCCGATCGGCGCTTCCTCCTGGTGTTCCCGGTTCGGTGCTTCCTCCCGGTGCTCCCAGTTCGGTGTTTACTCATGGTGGCTTTGGTTCGGCGCTTGCTCCCGGGGTTCCAGGTTCGGTGCTACCGGTTCGGTGCTTATTCATGGAGGCTTTGGTTCGGCGCTTACTCACAGTATTCCTGGTTCAACGCTTACTCACGGGGTTCGTGCTTCGGCGCTTACTCATAGATCACTGGCTTCAAGGTTGACTTATGGGGCATGATGTTACATTGCTGGGAACTAAACAGAAAGCCTACTCGCCGTTCCTGGTGGAGGATCGTGAGCTTTTGCATCTGGATGGTGTCATAAGGAAGATTATGGCGCCACTCAACAAGGTGTTGATGACTACCGAAGCGGTGGCTATGTCGGTTGCACATGCTACGTCCCATCAACAAGCGAATATTCGAGCAGCTATGGTCTTATTGCAAGAGCAATTTCAGACCATTCTGGATCAGTGGGCTCACTTCTTTTCGTATGTCACAGCTGTACGTCCAGCCCGCTATGTTCCTGTCAATCTGGACCTGCGTGCGGGTTCTACTGCTTCCTTTCGTGGAAAGGTATCCTTTGGCAGAGGACGGTCCAGCAGTCAACGTCAGGCATTCTCTGCTTCACGACCAGCTTCAACTGCCGACCAGTCCACTTTGCAAAGGCCTGACAAACAGTGACTTGACGACATTAGAAAGCGACTGGGTTCTTCCACCCCCGGTCGTGCCCTTTCTGACTTCCCCAGTAGGCGGCCGGCTTGGAACCTATGCTCCCAACTGGATCATCTTGGGAGACCCTTACATCCTCTCCATGTTATCCACGGGGTTTCATCTGCCAATCATCGGGGATCCTCCTCTCACTTTACTTCCAGATCGCATAATGTATCCCGCTCAGCAGACGGCTGTTCTTCGATCCACAATAGACACCTTACTCAAGAAACTTGCGATCGAATCCCTGGGTCAGGCTCTGACCATCCCAGGGTTCTATTCTCCAATCTTTCTGGTCCCCAAGAAGGATTCGGACAAACTGAGGTTAATCTTCAACATGAAGATATTCAACGAGAGGTTTCTGCAGTCTCCGCCCCATTTTCGCATGGTATTGGTGGCACTCCTCAAGACCATAATCAAGCCGGGAGACTACATGGTCAGTTTGGATCTCCAGGATGTGTACCTGCACATCCAGATCTTCCCGGCTCATCGCAAGTTCCTTCAGTTTGTCTTCGAGGGCACCCACTATCAGTGGCGGGTCCTCCAGTTTTGAATTTCTTCGGCCCCGTGGCTGTTTACATGGGTAACGAAGCCTATCACCAGTTTCCTTCACCGCAAGGAAATAGTGTTCGAGGCTTACATCAACGACTGCATTCAGGCACAGACCAATCATGCCCTTCTGCTTCGTCACATGCAGTTTGCGAGACAGCTTCTTCACCAATTAGGCTGGTTAATCAATCTGCAGAAATCGGAACTAGTCCCTACACACCGTCTTCAATTCATTGGAGCAGTGTTCAACACAGAGGTCAACAAACTGTTTGTCCCGAGGGATCGTTTCTGCAAGATACAGCGATTGGTCTCTCTGGCACTGGTGCACCCCAGGACACTTCGTCAGTGGTAGGAGCTCCTTGGCCTCTTGACGTCAGTTCAGACGTTGACCCTCAGGGGTCAACTACAACTTCGTCCCTTGCAGTTCTTTCTAGCGACTTACATCAGAGTGGGAGATCCCGTTGCCTTGATCACTCTACCTCTGGAGCTCCATCCCCCTCTTCTGTGATGGATGGAAGAATTGAATGTTTGTGACAGAGTTTGTTTAGGAGTTTGTTCCGTCTCACCACCTGTATGTGGACGCGTCTCAACACGGGTGGGGAGCTCATCTTCTCAATCAACAAGTGGCAGAGCTGTGGTCTCTCATCGTTCGCACCTGTCACATCAACGTTCTGGAGTTCAGGGCGGTGATTCTTGCAATCAGTCACTGGCAGGATGTCCTATGAGCAACTTCCCTCATGAACCGATAGGACAACGCAGTGGTGGTTTGGCATATCAACAGGATGGGGTCCACGATGTCTACTCAACTGCTGCAGTGGACCCAACAGTTTTTCGATCTGGTGGACTCTGTCAACATCTTAGTCCGAGCCAACCACATTCCGGGGGTGAAGCATGTCATCGCAGATTCTCTGTCCCGGCCGAGTCGTCCCTCTCCAACGGAATGGAGATTACATCCTCAGGTTTTCCAGACCTTTTGTCTTCCGTTGACGACTCCGACAGTAGATCTCTTCGCCACCCGATTCAACCATCAGCTGCTCGGTTTGTGTCACCGATTCCGGACCCTCTGGCTTGGGACCATGATGCTCTAGGCAGTCCATCATGGAGGGCTGTTTTTGGAGATCCGATGCAGTGTTTGCATCACACTACCTGAGGGACCTATCGGTTACAGACGTGGAAGGTCTACATCTATTCGGCCCCTTGGTCCTGGCACGGCCCGTGTTTGCACATAAAGCAATCCTTCTTTACATCACACTACCTGAGGGACCTATCGGTTACAGACGTGGAAGGTCTACATCTATTCGACCCCTTGGTCCTGGCGCAGCAATTGTCATCGGCCCGTGTTTGCAGATAAAGCAATCCTTCTTTGGTCGGTGTTGCTCGGTACATAACAAAAGATATTGATGTTATCCATATCTTGGTACTTTTTTTCATTGGGATTAGATTATTCTCACTTATGGGAATAGGGCGAGTCTGCACTGTCATAAGTTATGACTTAATAGACTGTGAGGCCAGTCTTGTGCTACATGCAGAGATGATCGACCCTCCGCTTACTGACCTCTACTCTCCGAGCAATTACGTTAGTAAAGTGTTGATTTTCAATTACAGTGAGACCTCTGATATCCGGACACATTCGTTTTTACGTAAATCGTCCGGATAATTGAATATCCGGATGTCTGGATTTTTGGTTTTCATACACCTCAAGGAAAATCCAAAACGTTTATGACCATCAAGAGTTTATTGTACATGTATAGACATTCAATAACAGCATCACAACATAACAATCATACCTTTACAATTATGCAGTTTTGAAAAAGTCTTTCATTGAGGACTGCTTACACTGGGTGCCGCTACTTTGCAACACGACGGACAACATTTTGTCCAGGTTTTCACTGTCGCCATTGTTCTCAAAGTAGCTGAGTAGGCCTTCGTAATATTTATTTGCGTCAGCAAACGAGCAGGGTAGTGGGGCTGCCTGATCCTCCGTATCACCGCAACTTTCTTCTTCGGGATCTTCTTTATTGGTGACCATGTCGATGATTGAAGCATCTGTCAGTGCCTCGCCAGTCTCAACCTCGATGTCAATATCAACATACTCCTCGGCAGTGGGCGTGGCTTCTGTGGTGTCTGTATTGCTGGCATCGGCAAATTTTCTGAGTTGTTCGGCCAGCTCAGAAAGCACCATGTCGTCGTCTGTGTCTTCCTCTGTATGTTGAGGCAGGATATCAACGTGGCGGAAGCAGTTGGCTATCGTCGAAGGTTTCACTGCATCCCAGGCTTGTTTGACCATCCTCAGTGATTGTCGCAGGTTCACTACCGGGGCCTCATTATTATCCACACAGTTGAGGAGATGTCGGACGAGGTGTTTCTTGTAATGGGCCTTGAATGTGCGAATAATTCCCCCATCCATGGGCTGAATGTGGGCCGTAGTACCCGGGGGTAGGAAGTGAACCGTGACATTCGATAATTTCACATTAGCACAGTTGTGACTAGCGGCATTGTCTAAAAGCAGTATGACACGCCTACCACGCGACCTCATCTGTCTATCAAAGTAGATCAGCCAATCGCTGAACAGGTCAGATGTCATCCAGGCTTTCTTGTTAAATCGGTAGCGAGCATACACTTCGGGGTTGAAATCTCTTCCGAAGCAACGTGGTCGTCTCGATTTGCCAATAACAAAGGGTTTTATTTTAACAGACCCAGTTGCATTGGCACACAACGCTACAGTTATTCTTTCTTTGGATCTTTTCGTTCCTGCAACTGGTTTCGAAGCCAAAGTATAATTTGGACCCAACTTGTAGAAGAGGCCAGTCTCATCTAAGTTAAAAATATCATCATGGTCAAAAGTGTCCAAAACTTTCTTCAGGTCCACTCTCCCTTTCACAACTGCATCTTTATCAGCACTAGCAGCCTCCTGTACCTACATGGTTTTCGAAGCGTTCTGCTCCTAAGTCCTTTCTCACCTTGGTAATTTATGGAGATTGGTACTGAACGTTAAACTATACTGAGTCAAAAAAGAAACTTCACAAAATGTAATTTGAAAAATAATGAATAATTTTTCTCTGATGATATATCTATGTATCCGAAATGGGATCCCTATCTTTTGACTCTAGAAAAACGTTAGCAAAACCCACTCAAACCCATCCATTCGTCGTGCAAATGACGTTAGTGCCAAATCAGGTTTTGCACGTGCAGTCGATCATGTGATCTTTGCATTGAAGTTTTCTTCATATGCACGTGTTTGCATTGGCCTCAAGAATTGAAAAAAACACTTTTAAACCACAGTTCTAACGGTACTTGAAATGCCACGATTGTCAAATGTGCAACGTGAACGTGCTGTTGGCATGTTGCAAGCGGGAAGATCAGTTATTGATGTCGCAAGAGCAATGGGATGCAGCCGTCGTACTGTGTATGACTTGCGAGGGCGTCTACAACAAACTGGCACCACTTCTGATCGCCCAAGGTCAGGTCGTCCACGTGTGACGTCACGAGCAGAAGACCGTCAAATCGTCCTACATCACCTACGTGACAGATTTCTGCCGGCTACACGAACCAGGGCTGAGATGTTTAGAGGTTGACTGTCCTCACAGACCATTCGAAATCGGTTGTGGGCTGCCAATCTCAATTCTCAACGTCCATATCGTGGGCCAATATTGACGCCATTTCATCAACGTCAATGTCTGCTGTGGGCCCAACGTCACCTCCGATGAACCCAGAGAGACTGGAATCGAGTCGTCTTTGGCGATGAATCCAGGTTTACCCTCAGATTCGCGGACGGCAGGCATAGAGTCTGGAGACGACGTCGTGAACGGTATGCCCAATGTTGTGTACAGGAAGTCGACAGATTCGGGGGCGGAAGTTGCATGGTGTGGGGTGCTTTCTGTGAGAACAATCATTCCCGACTTCTGGTCATCCGTGGAAACCTCACAGCTGCTGCTTACCGCGACCAGGTGCTCACCCCTGAACTCGTTCCTTTCATGGCGGCTCATGGCCCAGGTCTACAGTTCCAGCATGATAATGCTCGGCCGCATACCGCGATGTTGACACGAAATTTCCTTCAAAACGCTGGAATCAACGCCATGGACTGGCCATCGAGGTCCCCTGACCTTAATCCAATAGAGCACGTTTGGGATGCAATTGGGAGAAGGCTTCGTGGTCTTAGGAACCAACCTCAGAATTTGCAGGAACTTGGTGCTGCCTTGCAAGAGCAATGGCGCAGAATCCCCAACCACGTGTTCACAAGCATCAGGCAGTCGATGAGGAGACGGTGTTTGGCAGTGGTGAATGCGCGGGGCGGCCATACACGATACTGAACTGAGAAATTTCGCATTTTTATTCTTGTGACTTGACAATCTGTATACCCATGTTTTGTAACGGCGGTGTAGCCTAATGGAACTGATTATGGCACTGTCAGTGTATCGAGTACATCACACAGATCTCAGCAGCAATGAAATAATAACAATTTAACCATCTTACCATCTCTTGTTCTTTTATAGTGCCCTGAAGAAAGAATGTGAAGTTTCTTTTTTGACTCAGTATAGTTGAGCAACCGAGCTATTCCCTATTTCACCCCCTTCCAGCGTGTGTCTGTGGGGGGTAGTTTCGAAGCAGGGACTGGCCAGATTAAGGTCTTCGACTTTAATTCACTGGGGTCACCTGATAAATCGCGGGGTGGCGGGGCCTACTTGCCAAACTGCGTCCTTTTGCTTGTCAAAAGTTGCGGCTGAAAACCACATTAATGCGGGAGCGCACACTCCCTAGAGTTTTTGTGCTGTGTAAGCCAAGGGGTTACAAGAAACCCATCTCAAGTTTGGGGTTGGAGTATGCATATCGGGAGTTGGTGCTTTCTCCTGGCCTCCTTGGGGTTATGCGTCTTCCCGGTTGTACGTATTGACGGGGTAATCTGCAGCCCTCCTACCAACTGTGGGATTGTGCATACCGTGAGATAGGATAAGTTTTAAAAAATATAAATTTTATAATAAATTGTATATTTATATGCTTATCCTATCTCACACGATAGATACCCACCCGACCTGCCCCACATCACAGATTACTGGAAGCTCCAAGACGAGAATGACAGGCACAGGGGTTGCAGGCTAAAACGGCACCGCGTCAAAACGGTACCAAAAACCAATTGGCGAAAACGGAACCACTCTGGCGAAAACGGAACCAATTTTCTCTGGCGAAAACGGAACCACATTATTAAAAAAATATGGACACAAAAACACTAGTTTTTAATTTTTTATTTAACACGATCATTTTATCGCATCAATAACTACAATACACTGAACAGTTCACTAGTTCATTAGGCTGGAACCAGTTATGTCAACATAGTTCACTAGTTCGTCAGGCTGGTCATGTCTGCATAGATGTTTTCATTGGATCACTGGTCCGTGGATCATGGCACACCTGGAGAAATCCCTTCACGGCATGTTGTATATGATTATCATGAATATTCCCGCGGGATCATGCATGTGACGGTGAGGCCAACCGTTTTGACAACACGTGTATTCCGATCAATTGATCAGCTGATGTTTTGTAAACAGATGTTACATATATCCATGATACAATATTCTCCTATTTGTAACACCATGACGTGTGTATATGTATTCACAAGTTCTACTGCCCAGTGGTATGGAATGATCCCGTACATTAAAGCGGCAACCGACAGGAAACATTATGCTCGCGGAGTGGATATGGAGGGCCATTTTTCATCTGGTGAATGTAATTATCCTGTTTCACTAGAATTCGACATAATTGAGAGAAGGCATTAAGTAAATGTCAACCACTTCCCTGGGCTGCAGTATGTATCATGACATTGAGTTGTAACAGAGCAGTCATGAGTTGTTGTTTCAATGAATTGAGTTGTAACAGAGCAGTCATGAGTTGTTGTTTCAATGAAGCTTGTCAACCCATCAAAGACGCCGCTGTTTTCTTTGGAATAATATGCATGAGGCGTGTTCATTAACTAGTGTTTATAAAATGTTTTGATAAGTAACATGTTTATACTTGTAGCCTGTGCATTAAGTACAAAGAATAAACTAATAACTGCATTAAAAACAACAAGTTCTTAATGTTTTGAGAAGAGACAAGTTTATTGTGTCAGCCGATAGATGTGAATGGAAGAGTCAACCATGTCAACATCAAGTATCCATTTTAAATCATTATCGTTGAGCACATAGTTATTATACAACGTTGCCAATATTATACATAGGCAACGTAAAGTTTTATTTATACATTTAATTTAGAGCTAATATTTAATTGATAAAATTTTTATGGCACAGGTAGTCACATGATCATCTGAGCGAGCTGCACGCTTACGGAGATGATTGACAGGTGCTGATGTCGGAGTGGGGGCAGAGGTCAGGGCGGGTCAGAGGCCAGTAAGATTTGATTCAACTTAGCCACACATGGTCGGAGAAGAAGAAGTGAGGTGCATACCGTGAGATAGGATAAGTATATAAATATACAATTTATTATAAAATTTACAATTTGAACAGTAAGTTATTTTGATGAAAGAATTTTAAACTATTAAATGTATTTCTACAAGAAGTGTACAAAAAACTGTGTGTGCCACGCCATGTCCTCCTTTGGTCAAACCGTTCAGTATTATTCCAATAGGTTCATACAAAAGGAGCAATTATTTTCATCTTTTATCGTTTAATTATGAGGAGAAATAGCCACATAATTAATAACAAGTTCTATCCTGACCAAATATTCGCGTGTTTTGAAATAATCTTTTTGATTTACGTTAGACTCATGCAAAATAGGTGCGCGTGTTGTCTACATTAAGATACACAGTCAAAGTGTGTAATTGTTTATAGCTAAGTTGTTCAACATCTCCCTTCGTAATAAAACGTATCCTACTTCTTGGAAACTAGCTTCGGTGATTCCGCTTCATAAGAAAGGTGATGAACACGATTGCTCAAACTATAGACCTGTAGCGTTAACAAGCTGTGTCGCTAAAGTTTTTGAAAAATGCAATTTTAAATACGCCTTCAACTTCCTCAGGGATAACAATATTTTATCAAACTTACAATCTGGATTTATGCCTGGTGATTCTACAGTAAATCAACTAACTTATCGCAAGTGCCGTAGACCAAGGAAAGGAAATCAGAGCGGTATTCTGCGATCTAAGTAAAGCCTTTGACAAAGTTTGGCACAAAGGTATTATTCATAAACTTTATGCTTGTGGTATACAGGGAGAACTTTTGGAGTGGTTTGTAAGTTATTTAGATAGTAGAATGCAGAAAGTGGTAATAAATGGATATAGTTCAGGTATCAAATCTGTGGAAGCTGGTGTACCCCAGGGTTCCGTATTAGGACCACTTCTGTTTATCATTTATATTAATGACATTGTAGATGGTATAGACAGTAACATTCGCCTTTTTGCTGATGATACATCAATATATGCTATAATAGATTATCATATTACAGCAGCCGCAATTATAAACAATGATTTGGCAAAAATTTCAGACTGGGACAGAAAGTGGCAGGTAAGTTTTAATCCTAGTAAGACTGAGAGTATAACATTCACCCGTAAAACGAAAAATTATGCCAGGCCGAACTTACTAATGAATGGCGAGACTATTAAAGAAGTTGATAACCATAAACACTTAGGTATAACACTTCAAAGCGATTGTTCTTGGAAAGTTCATATAGGTGACATGGTAAAGAAAATAAGTCCAATGATCAATTGTCTGAGAAGTTTGAAATATCGTTTATCTCGGAAAACGCTAAATACTTTATATAACTCCTTTATCTTACCACTTTTTGATTACTGCGGTCATATATGGGATAATTGTACGATTGAACAGGCGATTTTACTGGAAAATTTACACTTAGACGCATTAAGAACTATATGCGGTGCGGTTCGTGGCACCAGTCATGATAAAATATACAAGGAAACCAATTACAGCACACTGAAACAAAGACGATATCGCTCTAAACTTATAACTTTCTATAAAATGTATCATCGTCTGACTCCTGATTATCTGAATGATCTCGTACCAGGTAGAGTATTTCAACAAAGCAACTATAATCTTAGAGATAGTACTTCCATTCAAACTATTAACTGTAGAACACAAAGATATTCACAATCATTCTTACCGAGCGCGATTATGTCGTGGATTCATTGCCCGATGGAGCTGTTAACGCTATTTCTGTGAGGCAGTTTAAAACCATGATAAATCCAACAGAAACTGACAACTACTTTGATTTAAATTTTGGGACTAGATTTTGTCAAATCATCCATTGTCGCCTCAAGCTCGGCTGTAGTGATCTGAACGCAGACAGATATAATCGACACATATCAGAAACAGCTAAGTGTTCATGTGGTCATTATAACCAAGACGTCATTCACTACCTTTTTACATGTCGGAACTATCAAAATTTAAGAACAACGGTGTATTTTTATATTCAAGGATACGATGTGAAAACTACCTTATACGGTAACGACGCATTGGATAACTCAACAAATTGTGACATTCTCAACTCATTACACCAGTTCATTTCTAAAAGTAAGCGCTTCCAGTGATTATCATCTCTACATATACATGTATATTCAATGCAAGACAAGATTTATATAACTTGATTTTCTGCGGCAGCTCTTTTCGTTGCTAGGCACAACCGACACCATAACCAAATATTTATTATTCAATCATTTTTCTGAGTGTAATTTTGTCTCAATATAATTCTTTTCTTGTCCGTCTATCTCAAATATGTATCCAGCTATATTGGAACCGTGTACTGGAGCGGCGTTTATATAAGCCACTAGGCTTGTTCGCCTATCCAGATTTCTGCATTGACGAAATAAAAATATGTTTAAACCAATTGTTTATATATTCAGGACATTATTCAAATGGTAAAATTAGCCATTTCATGTTCTGCCAAAAGCGCGTCAAATTCTGACTGACCGAGATTGTTTATACTTTGAGAGGAAATCACCTTACCAATACCGTCTTTCTCCGACGTCGAAAAATACATAAAACAAGCAAAAGATAGTGTAATTAATGTTTTCAGTAATTTCATTACATTTGAAGATATGGCTAATACTCTGTTAACATTGGTGCAAATTGTCAACATGCATCTACACAAACATGAGAATATTGGAATCTAAGAACTAATTTGCATATTGGATAGGGCCATCCAGTTTGATATTGCGTGCTTTCTCATCTAGTCCAGAGCTGCTTTGCTCAACTGCGCACTATTGGACATATCCGACCATATCTGACCACCGAATCTGCCACCACTCTTGTCCTGTCTCTAGTTATGAGCAGGATTGATTACTGTAACTCCCTTCTCGCTGGTGCCACTAAGACACAGATACGGAAACTTCAGCGTGTGCAAAACGCTGCTGCACGTATAGTGACCCAGTCACGTAAATCTGATGACGCTCTGAAACTCCTACATTCTTTACACTGGCTGCCCATTCACTATAGGATTCAATTCAAGCTTCTGTGCCTCACTTTCCGCTGTCTGTCTGGATCTGCCCCTTCGTATCTGGCCCAGTCCCTCACACAGCACCGCCCATGTCGCTCTCTCCGTTCTCAGGATAAACGTTTCCTCGTTATCCCCACTGTTAGGACTTCTACGTATGGTGAAAGGTCCTTTTCGTATGCAGCCTCTACAGCCTGGAATCAATTACCTCAATATCTACGTGACTGTACAGAACTTTCTAATTTTAAATCTTTACTGATTAGCTTATGAGTGTAAACGATAATTCATTGCAGTGTTTCTATGTATCTCTCTAATCTTTTATTCTCTCCTATAGTCTGTTTGTATGTACTTTTATGTCTTGCGCTTTGAGCATGTTGTACATGGAAAACAGCGCATTACAAGCATGCTATTATTATTATGTAATACAATGTCTTCATTTCTTATAAATTATTATAATACCATTCGTATCCCGTTACAGTATGGGCCTTTGTATTGGAACAGTTTTGTTCACTGTGGACAGGAACTGTGAGCAAACCTTACAAAGGAACAGGCAGGTTATTGTGTGTCCCGCAAGAAGCCTTATGTCCACAAGACGGGCTGAATCCGATACTTACGACTACGCCGATGTCACTCATCAATTATTCGTCAAACTAATATAGTGCCAGTGTCCACAGCCAATGCTCTCTATGTTGCAAAGTTAAAATAACTTAGACTAGTGTTAAGCATACATGAGTTATGCCCCCTTATGTTTATGACCGTTTGAGTCATAAAGAAAAATCCGTTTTCGTCATTTATTGCAAGCCATTTTTTATGTTGAGTGTATAACGTTATACATAAGCACACAAACCCATTCCCTACACATGTATATACGTATGTCGTTCAGGTATCAGGCAGTAATTTGTTCGCTCACACTTTCTGTAAAGATACCAAATAAAAAATATCGTCACACAGTGCTTTTATCAATGTACAAGCGACGAAATTAACTGTTTTATAACGCATAACAAAATTTCGGACAACGCTTATCAATTTCAAACCACCTAAGTAAACTACTAGAATACAGTAACTGAGGATTACTTGATGTTATGTCATTTTTAATGCAAAAAAATATAATAACGTAATTTGTTGTGTTTTCCTGTTTAGCTGCTGACAGGATAATATCGAAATATCGACACGCCCTTGAAGAGGTGTGGTGTAAAAAGTCTGTTCGCAAATTCAGTATCGTGTGTGTCCACCATTGGCGTTGATACATGTTTGACAACAACGACACTAAGTGATTGAAGAAAGCAGTTGTTTCATGTCTAAACCAAGGCTTGTCCCAAATCAGCAAACGTCAATGGCTGATTCCGGGCTTGACGTAAACGTCGCTCCATTTCATCCAAAATGTGCTCGATAGGGGACAGGTCCGGAGAATGTACTGCTGTCTCAGGAAATCTGTCAATACGAGCGACATGTGGACAGCTATTGTCCTGCTGAAACGTGAAGTTACGTCTCTGTACTCGCATGAACGGCTGCATATGAGACCCAGTGATCTCATTTCTGTACCGGAGAGCTGGCAGATTGCCATTGGCAATGACAAATCATGTCCGACAAGTAGATGTGATATCCCCCCAGACCATAATGCCACCGCCACCAATCTGTCGACGTTGAACAACGCACGAGTTAGCATACCGTTCACTTCACCGTCTGTACATCGTTGCCTACCATATCTCGACTCATCAGTGGACAAAACACCATCCCAATCTTGTCTCCTGTACCGTAGATACTGTCAAGACGTGCCTGTCGGTGATGTTGGCGCAAAATTGGACGTATTGTAGGCCGTCGGGACCGGATGTTGTGCTCCCTCAGTCGATCCTGATACTGACTGTACGTAATCCAGGAATGGTCCGAGCAGTCAAACTGGTAGTCTGGAATCGTTTCCTTAGATTGGTCAGCCGAATGTGGTTGTCTTGCTGACGTGACGTCACACGTGGACGGCAGGTCCCAGGTAAAACTCTCGTTTTCCTATTATGCTGAAATCGTCTCCATAGAGATGAGATCGTGTTTTGATGGACACCAAAATGTCTGGCCACTTCATTTTAGGCCATTCTCACAGGGTGGAAGCACTGTCCACAAGAAATGTGGAGTTGCCCCAAAAGCAACTCCATTTCCTCGCTGGACAGTGAAAGAAGAACACTGGCGCAAGAGTAAAGGTAGTTTTTTCCTCGCATTTTCATTATTTTGCAAACATATCAGGTTTTGCCATTTGGCAGAAGGATCTAAAAAGTTACAGATCTTTCTGTAATTGCTCGACACCCTCTATATTTATTGCAATTGCGCGTTAAGCGAGGGCACCCTCCTGAGTATCGAAACAAGATCGCGGAAAATGATCGTTTCAACACGAAATATGACATCCTCATCAGCAGGCACACCTTTTTTTGCTGTCAATTCTTAGATATAGTGATTTTAGGTCTTCATTCGCAGTTTAGGCTTTAATGCGTCAGTATTTTTTCAATGATCGTCGAAAAATCAATCTGTACATTTTATATGAAGTTGTTCATGTTTAGCAAACAAACTGTCCATTGCATTGTGACTTTACTGTCCAGGAGTTGACATTTCTTAGTTTTAACCGTCAGGTGATTAAACCTTATTCTAGAGATATTTGTTGTGAGGAAGAATGTTTTGTTACTGCCTACCTGGCGTATATATTACGATTTTTTATCTTCAAGTACGATTGTACACCCTCATCGCAGTTTGTACCCTGGCTGGGATTTATTGGATGCAAACCTATAAAAACACATATTAAATTGTTTTAAAAAACATGCATTCGTTTCACTTCAGCTGTACTTGCCAGCGTAAACACGACATGAAAACGAAAATAAACAAGAGTGTCCTCCCTTTCAAGTCACTTTCACGCGTACAACCGAAAGTAATTTATTTAAAATCCTGACCGTAATGTATGTTCATTGATGACAGATAATAGATCAAGTACTTCGGTAGATGTCGTGAAAATACAAAGTAACCTGATTGACTAATTTTTTCCGGTCTTTATCGTCGGGTTCCCTAATATTTTCCCGATTTCTACCCATCTTATCCGATTGCTTCCCAACCGGTGGCATCATGGTGGAGCGTTCGTCGGGCTCATATGGGCCAGGATTCAAACATTTTACAAAATCATGTACGATCAGAAGTGTATTAACAATTATCTTACCTCACACATAAATGTCGCTTTCTGATTGGCTGAGCGCTCTTCTATTATTTTCAATGTACCCCGTTTACAAGCGAGTAACATTTCAATGTACCCCGCTGTCAATGGCAACTCATTTGGTACTTCGTGGTAGTAATTCTTTATCTCGAATAACATTGAATCAAGTATGGTGTACGAAAATTACCGATGTTTTGCGAATGCAAATCGATGGAAGGGAGATAACTCTAAATTTGTTTTTCTTGTCAGCAAAATCTAGCGATGGCTGCAAAAAGATTTGTACATGCGCTTCAAACGATTCAAAATTAGCATTAAGGTGTTCGGTAAGATAATACGCTGTTCACTGGTCCCTCGGGGCCCATTTTTTTTTTTTGGTTGTTGTTTTTATTTGTTCCCATGGTTACAAAGTCAATAACAAGGGTATATGGTAGCAACAAACACAGAAAAGGTGACGATATATTGCTGTAGAGATGTAATAATAATTAGTTGCTGAATATTGGGATGAGTGAATTCCATTTAAGATTGAATTTTTCGATTTCATGCCCCCTTCGTGACCAGTGAACAACTTATAATATACATCTACCCCAGGAATAACCAAGACCAGGTTCTTCCAAAGTATGTACATTGTTCATACTATCATTCAGATATTAGTATTGCACATTCGGGTAAAGCACATCACTAAGCATCTGAAAACCAAGGGACATCTAACCAATGTTGAATGTGCGAAATCAAATACAATAATGACTTCCTTTGTTCCCACCGGTGGCACCAACAGCGACATGAACAAGTCAATGGCAGTTGTCAAAAAAATAAAGGAAAAGTCCAAATGGCACAATGTAATGAGCAAATGAACAGTCAAAACTGTGTTGAAGTTGATTGATAAACACCATTCTGGCATTCTGGAATGTGTCAAATTTTCTTTCTTATAAAATAAGATTATACACTTTTGACATATCAAAATACACTTTCAAACCACCATGAATACACTTTGCAGACTAATGGGGTAGGCAGGTCTGTTATTGTACATAGTCTGTGGTTAATATATGCACTATAAACATATAGTTTCAGGAAATGAATTTGAACCACTGGACGAGTCGCATATGTCCTTCAATACCAGTCGTTTGTTGTCAAGCGCACCAGAACAAAAAAGAAGAAGCAGGATGGAGACAGAGTCAAAACATTGATTTCACAATAGTCTCGTTTCCTGCTGACTGGGGTCCGTCCTATTGCGCAACTTGGACACTATTGGACACTACTCTCCTTCCAATCCGTACTCTGTCGTACAACGTGCTCTGACAAACGGAAATCTGGAAATCGTGGAAATCTCAAAACGAGGTTCGGCGGCGAGAAACGTTTGGCGGTCTTGTACGGACTTGATATTATATCAATCACATTGTGCGTTACAAAAATACACTTAATAAGCGCACAGAACACATAACAGGTGTGACCAGTGAGCCAGATGAATTATGGAACATTTTTTACGACCTCATGAAACAGGGTCAGTCTGTGACGTCTTAGTTAACGTCATGCTGCCTAAACCTAGCCATAAAATATAGAAATACGATTTTATTAAAGTTCATTTGTAAATACCAATTTGTTATGAAACAAGGAATTGGAATTTAGTGTAACCATAGTTGTCTGTAGTGTCTCTTTTCACTTTCACACGAGAAAATTCAGATCGGCTGAAAAGTAGGACATTGTCTGAATTGGTTCATGAGACTCACGTGACATGTGAACGCTATGTATCTCAGCTACTAAAATCCATGCAACTACATGGACAGTTACTTCAACGTAAACATTCAAAGCAATGGACAGTTTCAAAACAACTCCATGTTGCTTTTGGGGCAACTCCACATTTCGTGTGGACAGCGCTTCCACCCTGTGATTCCAGTCTTCAGCATTCTCACGGCGCGGAGCTGATTTTCAGCCGTGGCATGACGTACACGCGGTTTAGGTTGAAATGAACGTGTTTTACACAACATTGAGAGGCTGCTACATGCTACAGTAGTGAAGATCACTACTTATGTAATGTACATAAAATATTATGCTCAACAATTTTCATTGATGTACTGTGTATCATACGCTACATTTATGTTCATTTTCTATTGTACTTTACACTATAGTGCAGTGTGTTATTGTGCATCTCTGTGCTATACGCTTTGGTAGACTTTATCTTTCAATATTGAAGTTTCAACATTTATAAGCAGAAAGTTGCAAGTTTATGATAGTACAATGTTGGAAAGATGAATGGGTTCAGTGTTTCCTATGATAATTTGAAGACCTATTGAAGCATATGGTTATTACACTCTAAGGCTATAATTACATTGTGTAGATTACAGGGCTTTGGGAATTCTTTGCTTCACAGTAGGAGGTTAAGCCGTTTCATTGGAAGTGAGGTAATTACGAATATTTTGAATGTCAAAGTATATTTCAGCTTTTCAAAGACTTTATCTAGAAGCAGTAACTGGCTTGGATATTGTTTGATACACATTGTACTCTCTTTTAGTATTGTCAATCCTAGCAGTCATGTTTCAACCACTGATAATGCTAGTTTGAATTAATGTTATTTTTTCATTTTTCATCTAAAGTTCATAGAGTTTGCTATTTCTCTTTTATGTGTTGATATTTGAATTCAATGTTTTAACAGTGTCATGCTGAATTTTCTTCTTCCAGTTTGACAATGTTTTCTGGCTTTTTAATTCAAACACACAAATGCTGGGTATTACTGTAAGTTCATGTTCACTTATTATCCCATGTTTCACTATTACTCACTATTTTTAACTTGTATGGTGAGATTATAGTATTTCATACCGTCAGATCAATCATGTATACGTTGTTTTGATACCTATTGTGTTGTGATACGGATCACATCACCACTGGGAGGTTATTGGAAATGTATGATATAATAATGTATATGTTCGTTACGATAAAGTGTCGCCACTTATCCTCATGTATTTCTACATTATCTACTGGTTTTGAATTCATTCGAGAGGTACTCATCTTTGTGAGGTGTGTGGGTGGGGTTGTGAGGGTGGGGATGGGGGTGATGTGAAATATGGTAATAAGGTAAAAATATGTTTACTGAAACATTAGTGTAAGGGAGATAACTCCATTTTCTTTAGCGGTATGCCAGGTGAGCATGCCGTCGGAAAAAGGGAAATGGCTCTCGGGTTTTTGAAGGACGTATCGAAGGTTGTGGGTTTTCTGGAATTAAAGGCTCAACTACACAGTACAATATCCTTGGTAAAGCTAAAAACATGTTTGTGCAGCTTCATATAATTAAGGTTATCCATACCCGGTGGAATTCTCTGAAAATGCTCACTGAACATTTTCTCTATGCATACACCACGGCATAAGCGACCGTATTTTGCCAATTTACGCACGAGGGTGAAGCTGGTGCTGATGATGATATTAATGGTTCTCACTGTATTGATGGAGAATTTGATCCTGTTAGCGAAATGAAAAACGCGCTTGACTGGAAATTGTTAAAAGTGTGCTATACACATATGGACTTTTCATTGTTAATGGTATCTGGTACCTGGTGACACAAATGGTGACTATTCCTTTATAAGCATACAAAGACTTAGTGTAAATGATTATTTTATTTCTTCACTGGAGTTTTTCGAAATCGTAGCTGTTAAATGTTGGTCAACGTCTTGAGTCTGACACCAGCCTTTGGAGTTTTTATGCTACTTTCCTAATTTGCTGTCAGATAAGCAGTGGTGAGATTTAGACTTGGTTTGATGGATATAATGATTAATACTGGACGTAAACAGACACAGGCCAAACATTTAAGATTTTGCCCGAGTTGTATGGCGGATATCGATGACGAATATCATCTGTTATTGCTATATATACTCCTCACAAAAAGTTAAGGTACATAAATTTGTAGTGTCATTACATTTTCATTTATTGAAATTGTAAATTTTGGAATGATGCAATAGAAAGGTGAAACATATGTACACACGATTAACAAAATGAAATGAAATGGTATTGTGCAATAATAGACTTACAAATCATCAAAAGCAGGTACCCGCGAAACAGTCGTGCAAAATGTGCTGCATTGATGGAGCAAAATGTTAACATTAAGGTTCAAGTCAGTTTTGGACAGTGAAGCAGTGTTCAGGAACACGTATGACCACCATGAGCACAAACGCAAGCGTCTGCACGTCTTTGCATTGACCAAATGAGCCTTTAAAGTTGCTGTTGTGGAATGTTCTGCCATTCTCTCTGTAACGCCTGCTCAAGGTCATCCAGAGTCTGGGGGTGAACGTGGAGACCGTAAACACGACTTCCAATAATGTCCCAAGCATGTTCAATGGGATCAAGATCAAGTGACCTTGCAGGCCAGTCCATATGTGTGATGTTGTTGATCTAAACAACATCGTTAACAACTCTATCTCAGGCATTATCATCCATCGGCGGACATTATCATCCATAAAAATGAAGTTAGGACCCGCTTGTTGTGCCAGAGGGTGCATGTGTAAAGAGTGGAGCACATTCATGCCACAAAAGTTGCATGTTGTTTCTGAGGGTGGTTGTGTTCGGGTGATGTTGTCAATATTATCAGATAAATCAATTTGACAGTCACTTAAGGTTATGTATTCTCTGAATATTTACCTTTCAGTAACATGTCGGCTAAAATCGCTATCGAGATTGATAAAGATATTACAGTGAAAATACTTGTATACTTTTTTTGTGAGGATTATATATGTGATGTCGATTTAAGGAAAGAGTATATACCAGGCGTATATACTATGGAAACACTTCAGACTTCTATCATCAGAAGACGAATCTGGTCATTAAAAATACCCTGTTTCTGACACATTCACTGATATTAAGAAATAGTTTGATTTTTGCTGGTAAGTAATTACAGTGGACTCTGTCAATACCGGCCTCTCTTAACACCGGCACTCTGTGTACATCGGCACAAAGTTTCAGTCCCGGCAGAAATGCACGTTATTATCATTAAGAAACTTCTGTAAACATCGGCATCTGTCTATTCAGGATATCGGCATTGTTTTTCAGTCCCAACGAACAAGTTGTTATGAAAACGAATCTGTAAAAACCGGCACATGAAAGACGGCGTAACCCTTTGATGCAATTAGGTCCAAATGATGTAACAACACAATTCGCTGTGACTCCCGAGATTATTCAGAAACGGGAAGTGTTAATCAGTATCCCGTTAATCAGTGAGTGGTACGTAACACTTACCCAGAGTAATTAATACATGTAGTGGGCAGTTTGACTGTATAAACAAGCAAGTGCTTACATTTTGTTGATTCGCTGGTATTGACTCCCGAGATTATTCAGAAACGGGAAGTATCAATCAGTTTCTTGTTAATTAGTGAGTGGCACGTGTCACTTACATAGAGGCGAATCGTTTGATGGCGTGTATCGTTCGAAAGCTCTGAACATCAACAATATCACTGTACTCTTGCCGAGAGTATTTTCACATTTGTAAGAAGCGATTTTATTGGATAAAGATTGGTTTCTAACGACGCTTTTTCACTACACTTTGCTTATAAGGGTCGTGATTGGTCAAAATCAGACACGTGACCTAAGCAGCCAATCATATTATGGAAATGGATACCGTCCTCGTAAACGAAAAGTTTTAGATTAAGACGAAAGTTTTTGGGTAAAATAATGCTATTCTGAACATATTAAGAAAGACATCGCTACCTATACGTAAATCATGGAACGTATTGGACATATCGTGCTAGGTTATGGCCTATGACAAAAATGCTTCACGCATATATTTTCACATTAAGCATCGTGTGAAAGCCGAGATGTAACTTGTCAGTGACTTGACTTACATTGCATGAACGCTCAAAAGAATGGAAATACAGTAGTAATTTTATATGTACGTTTGACAACTAGACTCATCTTGATCTCTGATCTCCAATGGATCTGAGTTTTTACAAATCTCGCTTTAAAGTTTCAGTTGAGAAAGTTTTGCGTTCATGTCAAACGAGGGTAGTGGTTGTTTTCCGTGCCTAAACCCCTTTCAACATATTTTAACTACATTTCGCCATATGTTTTTCTCATCAAATTAACTTGTGGATCTTGCTAATTTTAACATTTTTGTCTATTCATTTTATTTGGGTTTTTTATTTGGGCTTTGTTTCCGTAATTAAACACATTTCAACATGGTCAACGTTACCTGACATATAAACGCATGACTCATCAGCTTAACTGGTGCCTTGTGCTATTCAGAAATATTTGTTCATTTATTATGTTCCATGAAGTATGGACTTAGTCTCAAACACGTCTCGGCTTCAGGACCGAGCCAAGACTCTGAAACTATACATAGCCACACACTGAGCAACTTTAATTAACTGGTGCAAAATATGTCAGCGATTTCCATACCATATGAATTTTGCAGTGAAAAGAAAGGGTTGAGGAGAAAGATAGCCAAGATGACCATGGCATAATCTAGTTCATTTGAAGATAATAATGTGTCCATTTATATAGCGCCAAACTCCACACTAGGTATGCTCATAGCGCTAACAATCAAGGCCAATTATTACCAATTAAGATGGTGCAGATTTGAGAAAGCGCGTCATTTCATATAAAAACATTATGTATTCACTTTTCTTGCACACACTAACTGTCAGTACCGTGCACGCATCTTCTTCGAGGAAATAAAGAATAATGTCTTGATAAACATAGAGATTTTTCTGGGTTACATCTTCTTTTTATTCTTTTGCACGAGGTACACGTGTGGACAGGTGGGTCTCAAGACGGCAAATAATGATGGTCGGTTGGATTGAAAGTCAAAAGAAGATGTAACCCAGAAAAATCTCTATGTTCATCAAATATCATCTTCTAAAATGCCAATCAAGCATGTAATGTCTTGATAGTCCAAATATTGAATTTCCATCAGTATATTGTGTAACCTCCCTGCACACGAACAAATAATTCAAGATGCCTCATTCCTTGGATCAATTTTCGGATTTGATACTAAGAAATCATGTTCCATTCCTCGTGCAAAGCAACAGTCAATTTATTGAGCGTGTGGACAGGTGGGTCTCACGACGGCAAATAATGATGGTCGGTTAGATTGAAATCTGGACTCGTGGTGACAGCACGTGCTCTGTGAGACCTAGCATTGTCATTCATAGATGGGTCTCGTGGCTAGAAGATGGTTATCAAAATGTGGGACAGCCCTGTCAAGGCCCATAAGGTTACCACGAATGGTAACAAGGTCAATCTTGCAACCCTAGGAAATGCATCCCCATACCATGATTGGCCCTCCTCTAAAGGAAACTGTCTCCTGGATAATGCACGCAATCATAACGTTGTCTCATACACGAGTATGGCCATTCACCATATGCAATGAAAAATTACTCTCATCGGAAAAGTGAACCCTCCGCCATAATGTAATGTTCCAGCAAACACGTTGATTACAGCGGGCAATTCTAGCTGCATTGTGAGCAGCTTTATATGCTCGATGGGTCTTCTGACTATGTATCCTGCTGCTCTCAGTCGATTCCTGACGGCCGTTAACGATGTTTTTGAGTCCCATGAACGGCGCCCAACACGTCCCAGCATTGACCTACCCTCTCTTGTTGTTGTCTGCCAGGTCTATGAAGATCATTACATGTTTGGTAGCCCTGTGTTTGTTTAAGAGTCTTGAAATGGCGGAAGTATTGCGATCAACCTGATGTCCAATCTGTCTGAGGGATATTCCTGGATTTCTCATGCCAATAATTTGCCACATTGTAGCCTCAGACATTGTACGACGTTCCATGACAATTGTGGTGCTGTATATTCAATCATTATTTTTAAATATTACTTTTTATAATTTCTTTGTTTCCATTGACACAATTTGGACTCAGTGTCAGACAGGTAGCATTTCTTTCCAACCAAAAATGGATTAGGCCATTATATTTCCAGGCAACACTTTAACTATTTAGAAACAATTTCGACCTAGTGTAAAAAAATAGCATTATTTCCTGCGACAACACTACTAATAGATATTTATGCATGAGACTATAATTTCCAGGCTATAATTTGATTCTAATATTATTTCTGCAAATTTGCAAACACATTAATAATAATAACTAATGTGGTGAAAATGGTTGCGGGGAGACAGATGTTTCTATAAGTAAAAATACATTCTAGTTGATGCTGATGTCACGTATTGTTGTGGCTGTATTTGTCACGATGTCGGACTTTTTTCTACATCATACGAGGAGGAGAGCCACGTCACCCTTTGTCATGTACACCAGGTACACACACGAGCACATACGCGCGCATAGTTGAGACAAAGAAGTGTCTGTATGATGAGACCTTCTATATACATGTATATAATTGTGTGTGGAAATGTAATGATACTACGGCCATTGAATATATCACAGCAACTCATTTACTCAATGTATCATCATCTTCGTGGTTATTGAAGCTGTCGGTCCCATTTATCCAAAAGCCATCGTAGTATATACAAATATGGTTCATGTAGTTTTGGTTGGATTACGATCGTTGAGAGAGGTATATTTTCTTTAAGCTTATCTTGTCTTTATTTCTAGAATCATTTCAAAGTGATGAGTTTTCTGTGGCATTAACAGGTGAGAATCCAATTCTATGTTTGGTAACCAAGAACTGGAATTATTTATCTGGCAGGAGGCTGAGGATCATGTAAGGATTTTGAAAATGACTAATTTATAATTCTGATATATAGGGATAGTGTCTACCAAATGTCTGTTATATTACCAATAATAGCTTATTTTGTATGTTTGTCATTCCAGGTGTGTCTGAGGATATTTAAATTTTTAGGACATTGTCGCTGATTCAATCAGAATAAAACTATTTTCACATATTTTTCATAGGTATTTAAAATTTCTTTTTCATGACCAGAACAAAATATTACATCTTCGTAACAAGGAAAATGAATACACAATTTCAGTTTCATTACTCATATAATATGGGCATGGTTCTAACACCAGGGTCACTGGGACTCACAGGATGATGTACCTTTTAAAAAGTCGCTCATAAGTTCCTTTCCCTTGCCTCATCGACTAAAGCAAAATGTATTGGCTATGTCTGGTCAAGGAGAAACCACTCCACAAGACAATGTTGAATCTTTGCCTGGACTCTGTGTGCATCCAAAATATTTTCTCAATGTTCCCTGAACTATTTGGATTCCAAACCATCATGTTTGAATATTTACTTTTTGTCACATTATACCTCAAAATACTTTCACTCGACACTGCTCAACATGAAAAGAGACATAAAAGATGGTGTGGTGGTCCTGTACACAGAGCGCAGGTCACGAATCAGTTGCAGTTAAGCAACCTCGAGCTCGGACAGTCCTTGGAAGGGTGACCGTGTTTGGCAGGTTCACTCCTGAGAGTTTCTACGACTTCTGTCCATAACGAAGCACATGTGATACATGTGATCTCACCTTAGGCAAGTGAGTTTGTTCAAAATTGCCTCTGTTCACCCAGCAGAAGATGGGTACCCGGTTGGATAAAGTCATGTGACTGCCTAGCAGGCAGCTTGGGTAATCCGGGATAATAATAATCAGGGTGTTAGCGCTTTCACTATGCTTTGTTGCGTGGAGATTAGCACATTATAAGACGTCTCATTATTATTATTATTATTATTATTATTATAAAAGCACATTTCGAAATGTCAGAAATCTTGCTTTGGTGTCATGATCAGTGGAAACAGTTCCATTATGTTGCAAGTGGATAAGATAATAAGCCATAACAAAAAGCCCACTATGACATTAGGCCATGTGTCGTAAAAAGAAAACAAAAACAAGTTTCAAGATTTAATATTGATATTCAGAACAACTGAGATTGACCAGACTGTGATGATACCACAAACACATAATACACAGAACATTATGTAGCCAAATTATTACACTGACATAACCAGAACAATCAAAGGAACACCTACCATAACATTCAAAATGATAATGTTTGATGATTCAGCCCTTGTTTATCATTACTGAAATTCTCAATGTATCTCCCTGAACTTCTCTATATAAGGAACAAAGACGAGCTTTGACAAAATTATAACTGCAAATTTTCATGCAATTCAGGTTTGATGTCATAGACTATTTCCAACAGACGTCTCAAAGCAGCTTCACTGTTGCGCTTGACACTCTCATTGAGCTCAGAGATCTTCTGGCGTGTGTTCTCTTCAATCTTGGTTTCCATATCACCACGGGATCCTAGGACCTGAAATGAAAACATTACTTCTGTCACTCTAATTCTTTTGGGAATTTAATGGTAATTCCATCTACATTGTATACTTACATAAATCAGAAATCAAAAACTACCAAAAGGCACCAGTTCACCAAAATACCTATCTATGTGCCAGGTTTTCTGAAGAAATATTGAGCTGTTTTTATGTTCTGTTCCGGTAATGACAAATTGGCACGGACGGATAGACGGGCGGACAGAGTCCATGTTAATACGCCCTTCCCCCATGTGTTCAGAAGATGATCCTTAAAAATATAATGTGGTTAAACAACCCTGTCTAGGTTGTAAGCAATATATAGTTGTCCATTCAGATTGTCTCTGATTTTCACAAGCTCAGATTTACAGTAAGGTGAGGGACACCCCCACACCATCAGTGAGTGCCCTCCTAATAGTTTCAATGACTTTCCAAATTAATTTGATTTAGGATTATTTAGATAAATCAGTTTATGGTCAGCACCGGGCAGCAACTACCAGCAACTATACCGTAAGTTTTGTTTACAAACACTTTCCTGCCTCATTATCCCGTCAAACAATAGTACTCCCCCCATAGCAACCATACGTCACTTGTTCCCATGACGTCACTAACTACTGCGGTCATGACGTCATATATAACATATGTTCTATTTGGGATTACACTTTCTTAGTGAAGTACAGATTCTAATACTTTTTGGGGTTGAGTCCCATTCCGGATTCGAACCCACACCCGCAAGTGAGGCACCTAATCGCCAGCACACAAAGTCAGACGCCTAGACCGTTCAGCCACCGCAATTAGGTGCCTGACTCTGAGGGTGTGGGTTCGAATCCTGGATGGGACTCAAACCAAAAAAGTTCTAGAATGTGTACTTTACTAAGAAAGTGTAAATCCCAAACATAACATATGTTACATTTCACGTCATATATATCATAATCAACAATCACATCATTCTGCTGCTTCACGACAACGCAGGCGCACATATGGCAAGGTTTATTGTGTTCAGAAGATGGTCATTAAAGATAAAATGTGGTACAACAACCCTGTCTAGGTTGTCAGTGATTTAATCATTATTGTCCATTCAGATTTTTTCTGATTTTCACAAGCTCAGATTACCAGTAATGTGAGGGACACCCCCACACTATCAGTGAGTCCCCTCCTAATGGTTTCAATGACTTTTCAAATTAACATCACATACACCATTCTCTTCCCACACAGGTTACTTGTCACAGCTTCCTATGAACCTCTGTTCTAATACGGCCCTTTCATGGTGCGAGTGTTCAGGATTCGTGACTTGTTGCAATCAGATTTAGTTGTACAATCAGCGACGTTTCAAAAGTGATCATTCGCAAGGCCTCGGTAATTTCCGTATGCTTCGGGAAAACTAGAACCTCCTCCCCCGCGCGATGCACAAACATTTCTTTTAGACAGAACTCAGTCATGTAATGGCGGATCAATGGCGTCTCCATCGCCTCTCGTTGACAATGGACAAGCTAGCCATTAATGTCTTGTGTGTCACTTCAACACAAGTCCCCGGCAGAGGAGGGATATTTGTGGCCAACCTTTGCTTGTATTAGTCAAGTTGGATCTCAGTCGATGTAAAACGTGTTCTGATTGGATAGAAAGAAGGGAGATAATTCGTGTTGCGATTTTTTGCCGCTAGGGGATTTTATGCAAACCGGGAAATATGGCCGTATTAGAACAGAGGTTCCTAGGAAGATATGACAAGTAACCTCTGTGGGAAGAGAATACACATATACAGTCATCCCTTGCAATAACTCTCTTCGCGACTTTTGGTTAAACTGCCGGGTAATCTGTGGCTCCCATACCAAAAGTTGCCCCGCAATCACACATCTTCACGCTGCCGGAAATAGCATATAACAAAATCCCCTGTTGTGCTCAGATTAATCATGTTGCAAACAAGCTAAATTCAGTGCGGATCGCAATAAACAGTGTTAATCATACATACCCTTGTACTATGGGTTTTCAGATGCTTAATTACATTCAGGGTTTTCTTGAATAATCAAACAAACAACGGAACATTGTTATAACTTATAAAAGACAACTTTATAATAAAAACATGCCATCAGCTGAGTACTTATGTGTGCTGTGATGCCACACGTGTTATAGAGTGGGTAAACAGCGCCATCCGAAAACGTATGTCAGAAAATACATAATAAAACGATTTTCATCAATTTCATTGCATATGATTTAATTTAATTCCATTTCGATTCATTGGAACTGTTTATAGCTACATCGGAGAAAATGTGTGTGAAACGGTATCGCCTCATTCGATCGCTTACAACTTCTGCTTTCCATGTTCGTGAGGGTCCGCTTTTTGCGCCTCGTTATCCATTGGAACCCGAGACCGGGTTATTGACTCACTGAAGTCATACTTGACAATTAATTGTCAACATTTTGTTTTTCTCATGTGTAAAATGTATCCAACCATGTAACCCGAAGTACTGAGCCTATGTTAACTTTATGTTAAATATGTTCGTAGAAAACATGCATAATACTAATACCACAGCGATATATATTATCTCTGTTACAATAACTGCTTTAGATTAGAAATTCTTTGATGTTATATCTTGTGATCATTTTTAACCGACTCACCGGACTGGAGCAAAACGGGTACACAGGCGATTGCTATTTCCAACATAGTTGAAAACAGGTAGCATAACAGGAACAACAATTGAATTATCATGTCCAGTGATGTTTGATTGCAAGTTTCCTATACATATATCCAGTGTATGAAATAAGCCAAACATCCAGCCAGACATCAGGGCTGGTAACTTCAAAATGTTACCTACCCAAAATGGATTTAACCAGACCAAATATGGTGAACTTACTCAGATGTATTGAACATCTAAAAATTTTACCGGACCATTGGACTGGCTAGCTGTAAATTTAGACCGTCCGTCAGAAATCTAGACCGTCTTGGGCGGTCGGACAGGCCTTTATTTCATACACTGATATATCTATTTTCATTTACAAAGTTTGTTTTTTCACCTCTGACTATATGACATAGTTTTGACTGGGTACAATACACGAAATAGCAGTCTGCTATGTCCATGGAAAATACAGTTTTTCTTGGCCTTTATTCCTTGTTATGTATGACTTGGGGGTCACCCACGGACCCCAAGGCCTGTATTATGGCGAGGGATGACTGTACTTAAATATTGGGTTCCTCCACAAAGATCTGTTCTGGAAACCTAATGTGATAGATGCCCAGAATGATGAACAGACATTTCTTTAAACCCCCTCATCACATACTCACAAATATCAAAAGCCAGCAACTGTAGAACATATAATGGAAAGATGACAACAAGTATAAACTGACCATAAAAAGACCAGTTGTCACTATAAATACATGCACAAAAAGTAACAAACCTTGGCTTCATACTCTTTGTACTGTCTCTCTCTATCCCCCTTGTATGCATTGATCTCTCCATCAGCCTCCTTCTTTGCTTGTTTTAAACGGTTGGCTTTCCCTAAAAGACAATGTAATGGTTATTTAGGTTTATTCAGCCACAGCAACTTCCACTGAGTGGGTTAGGCGGCTGACTTTGCGTGCTCGCAAGTAGGTGCCTGACTCTGACGGTGTGGGTTCGAATCATGCATCAGACCTAAACCAACAAAAAGTACTAGAACCTCTACTTTACTAAGAAAGTGTAATCCCAAATATATATGTTACATTTGACCACTTTCTAAATGGAAATGTATAATCTGACCATTTACTGGCAGCAACGACTAGGTAGTCATATATCAGCCACTTACATTACCTTGTTCAAGGAATGTACCTGTCAGTATCCACATAAAGGAACAATATCCCATTCATCTGCAGATGACAAAGAAACCAGTTCCATGTCAGGGATCTTTCAAATATCTTAAGGTTAATATTTGAAGAAAGACAGTTTTACACAGGCACTTTATGACAGGATATGGGTGTACAGTCATGCCCTGTTTATCCGAACCTCAGATATCTGGAAAACTTGCCTTCCGAACGAAAAGTCCTTTTAAAACAAATTCATAACGTTGTAAAATTACTCACTTATCCGGAAATCCGGTTTCCGTAGCCGGACTGTCTTATCAATAAAGATTACATCTGAGGCCTTTTATGTTCGTTTCTTTGTATGTCCAGAGCTCTAGATAAGCTTTTTCCAATCTGGGTATTTTACCCATGGTGTCTGTTATAAATGGGTACCACTGATCTTCAGTGGGTACTCAAATTTTTCAATACCCACCTTGTTTTTAAAAAGTTGGGTATTTTCTATGTCAGTAATTTAAACATGTTAAAAAAGATAACCATAGCTAACTGTTTGTACTTCAGACATTAACCTGGTCATTGTTTAAAGAGAAACAAAAAAATGTGAAGTTTTAAGTTACTTTATTATTTGACTTGTGCAGTGACCACATTGAAAAGCAAACATGTTGGCATGATAATCTACCCGGTCTCGTAACATTTGACAGTTAGCTACTTTCTGTTACGCATTTGTTTTTTACCGGTAAGTCAGGGTACGCAATTCATCATAAACCAAGACGTTTCTGTAATTTCCTTTGCGTATTTGGGACGCTACAGATATATTTCAGTGCGTATTTAGGAAATTTCAAGGAGTATTTTACGTAGATACGCAGCTTATCTAGACTTCTGATGTCTTTTTACATATGGTCCTTGGTTGAGATATCCGGAAATTCGTTTATCCAGACAATTTCAAGAAAAACACAAGTGTCTGAGATAAACGGGGCACGACCGTATTCAGTATGTGTTAATAAATGTACATACATAAACACTAATATTGATCTATCAGTATAACATGATTAAAAATCGAGGTAAAAACACAGAAATAGGAACATGTTGGATCAGTCATCATACCATCCACCATTAGGAAATCCGAAAGAGCTTACACTGCTGGGATACTTTATTACAATCAGACAAGAACTACTGGGGATATTTCTAAATAACGGCATCTGATGGGAATACATTGTTCTTATTGTCTGATTGTTTAGGTGGAAGATATTCATTAACACGCCGTCCTTTGGTATATGTCCACTGTCGTTACAGAGAGCACCCCAGTCTCCAGTTACAATCAGATGCATCTGACAACTAATTTTAAAGTCGTCTCAAGGCAGCTAATGAGAAAACAGAGCTGGCCTTGTTAGAATGCCGGGTTGAAGCCATAGATCAACACCTCTTTAATCACATGATTACAGAAGTGAAAGCAAAGTACATGTTGTCTAGGTTCCTTTATAGAAACAAAATAAGTGTATTAGGAAACTTTGGTGTAACTGTAAGTGACCAGTGACTATAATATTGTATTTGAAATACCTTTAAAGTGCTACTTACAACACCTGCAGAGATAGGTTTTCTGCAATCAAACCTTTTTCAATGCGACGTAATTTTGAGTGATCATGCACAAACTTAAGTTAAATACAACCAAATACTTGGTATTTGCTTCTTGTGGTGATCATCTTAAATAACATCATCAATGGTGTCTACTGTTCACTTTCATAAGATTTGACAAATGCAATATGTTAATCAAAATGTCCTTGAGCTAGAGAGGACACACCTTGACAGTTATAGAGGTGAACTTGTCCACTGATGACCAGTTAATCATGGACCGCTCTGACATGTACTAATCGCCAAAACGCAGATGTTTCCAAATTGTAATATCGCAAATTAGCTGTTTCACACGAATACATAAATTCATCAAAATACTTTGAGTATCCATTGTTTTCGAATTGAATCGTTGCATCTGTTATAACATGATTATTGTCCAATCTAAAATTCAGTCTAGATCAACATTTAGTCCGTTGTGTAGTTACGAAATTGGCAGATCAGTTATCAAAAACGAAATATGTTGATCACTATCTCTTTGATCTACAGACACGAAACGTTGTACATCCGTGTACGTGCGAAGGTGAATTTGTATATTTACACTGATGACCAGTTGAACAAGCACATATGACTTCGACTAATTACAGATAGGTCTATATTATATGAAACTCTTTACCATTTAGGAGAAAATCACACAATGTATATGATATGTTCATTCTTACTTCGTCTAGCATCGGCAACTTTCTCAGCAGCACGTTTTTCGGCAGCAAGCAGTTGCTGAATTCCTTGCGTTTGACTCGCCATCTTGTCCTGTCTTTATCATGTGACACTACTGGCAATAATATATACGCGTCGTCATAGCTTGAATAAGCTATCCTCGGAGGTCCCTTCGGTTATTTTGCATTTGCATAACAAGGGAAATTAGGGGAGGTAACCACAGTGTTCATGATTACAACTACCAAACCAATGATGGTGTTACTTTTGCGCTTGCGGTATGAGAGGCATTTCGTGTAGTACTGTTAAAGACCGAACTCAGTATTGCACTTGTCCGCGAAAGTGGGACTGAAAAGTTAAAACAACCATTTAATTCAACAGTCACCCCATACTCCATATCGCAACTTCATATGGCAAGAGAGGGTGAAACGAAATGGCGATAAATAAACACACATCTTTCCAGGAATTATGACAGTGCATACAGTATCAAAATATATGGTCTTTTTGGTTTCTCTAAAGTTAATTACCGAATTATGTTGAATAAACAGTTATACATTAGATAATTATTACTGAATAAACAAAGTTCTTCAGAACTGTAGTCCTGCTTGCGATGATGATGATGTGGAGATTTAACGTGCGCTTTCCGACATGATGCCTATTTCGTACACGGAACCTGCCTACGGTCCCAGATTGAATAAATAGCTTATAAACCGAGGTGCTCACGTGTTGTGACCACCCAAAGGCGGATATTTCACAGTGTATGATCTCATACAGTGCAAACCGGGCATAGTGCGCTCTACGTTCGTGCTTTGGTTGATAGAAATGTTGTCAAGGGCTCCTTTTTTCTGGTATTGTGCGTATAGTTCAAGTGCTAAAATAAGCGAAATACTTCTTCTTACTCTTATTAAACTATAGTTCACTGCCAATTTGAATAATGACCTTCTAAAGTCTTTCAAATATAAAATGCGCATCGCCGATTTTGCTCCTTCGCAGGAAACATCGAAAATATAGCCACAATATTCCTTAATTTCGCAATTTCTTGGTAAAACTTGTCAACATATGAAATATCTGATAAATAAGCTTTCAAATGGTGTATAATATTCCTAACATAGAGTGAGTATTCGTTTCTTTACACGAGAGTTAAACGTTACCATCCTATGCATCATTACTGTACAAGGTGATTGCACTTGCAAAAAGTCATACTAAAACGTGTTCTCTCGATCCTTGTCCAACATGGCTTATCAAAAACAGCCCACAGGCCTTCATACCAACTATTACATCCATAGTGAACCAGTCACTAAGTCAATGCCAGGTATCATTGTCACTGAAGGGAGTACTAATAACACCTCTTTTAAAGAAGCCAACATTGGAACCAAATGTCTTTAAGAACTATGCGGCCAGTTTCAAATCTGCCATTCATTTCCAAATTGATAGACCAACTGAAACAACACCTCCTGGACAACAATCTTGGTGATATAATGCAGTCAGCATACAAAATAGGTCACAGCACAGAAACAGCTTTGCTGCGTGTGCAGAATGGCCTTCTGCGTGCTGTTGATTCCGAGGGAGCGGCAATTCGTGTCCTCTTGGATCTATCAACACCGTTTGACACAATAGACCATTCCACTCTCTTGGAAACTCTACAGTTACGTCTTGGAGTCACTGGCGATGTGTTATCACGGTTTCAATCGTATCTCACAGGACGCAAGCAATCAGTTATCATCCATGGGGTAAGGTCTGAGAGCAGAGAATTAAGGTTTGGAGTGCCACAAGGCTCAGTCCTAGGCACAATCCTGTTCACTGTATATACCATACCCGTTGGTGATATAGCCCGAGCCCACAATCTCAGCTATCATCTCTATGCTGATGACACTCAGCTATATCTCGGATTCAAGCCACAAACTGCATCTTCTGTACAGAATACCATACAGGCAATAACAAATTGCATAGCTGAGATCAAATGTTGGATGAACAGTAATTTTCTGAAATTGAACGATGACAAAACTGAGATTCTCATCATCAGCTCCAAACAGACAAAATCAAAGTTCAAGGTCCCTGGAGTTTAAATTGGAGACACGTTTGTTCAACGAGAAAGCCATGCTCGAAATCTAGGTGTCATCTTCGACTCATCATTAATCATGGGAAATCACGACAGTAACATCTGCAAATCTGCATATTTCCACCTAAGGAACATCAGACAGATTAGCAGGTACATGGACACACCTTCAGTAAATGATTTTTGACATCACGTCTAGACTACTGCAACAGTCTACTCTATGGAATACAGCAGAAGTACATGGACAAGGTACATCGTGTTCAAAACACAGCTGCCAGGCTCATAACACGCATACATATTTATGTGCACATAACACCAGTCCTGAAGGACTTACACTGGCTCCTTGTAAAAGACAGAATTGTATTCAAACTTCTTGTGTTTGTTTACAAGTCCATTAATGGGCTTTCTCTATTCTATTTCCAGGAACTAGTCAACATTCACAAGCCTGGAAGGTCACTCAGATCAGCTAGTCAGCAAAGCTTAGATGTTCCATCTGTCCGAACCACAACATACGGGGACAGAACATTTAGCAGAGCGGCCGCTGTACTCTGGAATGGATTACATGAAAATGTCAGAAAATCGGAAAATATCAACAGTTTCCGATCTTGTCTCAAAACCATCCTCTTCGAACAAGCATTCGACTAAGCGTACATGAGCAGGACTCTGGATATGTAGCGCTATACAAATGTCTAATTGATTTGATTTGATTTGAAGGTGATAGCCTCTAATTTAATACAGTTGGTTGATAGCTTTTCATAATAAATCACTGTACGGTTTCTAGTTAGTTCATGTTACCATTTCTAAGTAATTAAAGTTCTTAATTAAATATTCTGCTTTATTTTCTTAAGGTACTGCTGAATTCAACACCGGCTGACAAAATGAACACATGAGTTTGCTATTATTCTGATTTTCGGACAAATTCTTTCAACATTATCTAACATTATCATTGACGACTGCATTATCAATCACCCATCCAGTGAATTAAAATACAAATTCTAATATCATGACGACAGAACCCAAACTTCTTATCTATAATTATTTTTTTTTAAATATCAAAATTATACCAGAAGTATTAAGTACCTTGTACCTTGTAATGACAACAAAATAGGAATCATGAAGCATTCAAACAATGAAGTATTCAGTTCCCTCAAGAAAAAGTCTAAATGTGATGTGAAAGAGGATGTGTTTGGCCAGATGCAAGCCTTGTCAATGAATGATTTAACAGAGGAACTAGATTGGCATACAGAAACAGTTTCATCGCATGAAGCTGGCACTCAGATCTCACCGACAATGGTTATTCCTTGCATGTGAGAGTTTTGATGGAGGTTCTGTGCAAGAAATGATAAAATTGCTTCCACTTGTCTAACATAACTTAAAGGAAATCGGGCATGATGATATGTTTCTTAACTTCACACGATGTGTTGCTTCAAATTCATTTCTCTTGGCAATATTGCGTTCATGCAGTTTTCTGAAGTGGATTTTTTTTTCTGGTACGACATCTTAAGAGATCACTGAGGGCAGTTACGTCAGTACTAAATTTAGTAACACTCGTGCATCACTGTCTAGACAGCTGTGTGGAAAGTGCAAGGTTACTTAGTTGGTCATTCCGTCTGTCAGTAAAGATGCCTCCTAAGAAGAATCCTGTTGTTAAAAGGGCCAAGGGAGTTTCGTGGTATGATGAAGAGACTGATTATCTCCTGTCCATTTGGAATGAAAAAAATGTTGAGGAACAACTTGAAGATCCAGAAGGAATAAAGGAGCAATATATACAATGATGTCAGATGAGATGAAGATACGTGGATATGCACACACTCAAACGAAATTTCTGGGATTGTAAAAAGAACATGAAAACAAGTGGCAAGAGTCGAAAACTGTGCAAGTTTTATGATAAGCTGAACGAGATTTTGGGCCAAAGGCCAACAACATCACCTGTGAAGATGATAGAAAGTATGTGTCAGAGACAGCGTCTCCCTTTGTTAAGGACAACCAACAACTTGAATCGTTCTTTTTTGTTGTTTATTTATACTCAATATATTATTTATACTTTCATTGGAAAATGTCTGTTAACATGAACTGCTTCTGCCTCTGTAAATTTTTACGTAATACAATGTTTTCAGCCATTAACCATTGTGGACAGAAGTAACGGAGATGTTTATTCAGATGACAGTTATAACACAGATGAGATGGAGGTTGGTGGAAACAATGTTGATTTAGAAGAAAGGGACAGAGGCGACAGGGGCGGATACAGCTTTTTGAGAAAGGGGGTGGGGGTGGTGCACACTATTGAGAAAAGGGAGGGTGCACACTTCATTTTCACCCGAGTTTCAATGGTCATTTAATAAACTTTCAGTACAAGGGGGGGGACCCTGCAACCCCCCCCCCCCCCGAATCCGCCTGTGAGCGAACATCTCGATGCGATTGATGACAAGGACGATCAAGCCAAAGATGAGGATGATGATAAGGATGAAACAAAAGAAGATGGCAATTCAAACAAAAATCACACAGAGAGGAAAGCAGAGAAGTCAGATGACCAAGTCAAAAGAAGACCACGAAAATAGAATAAAGAAAACAAGACTGGAGACTGTTTTGGGAAGTACAGTGGAATCTGTCTTTTACGGACTGGCCTCGGACTCATGAGTCCGGATTGTAAAGCAGTCCGGATTAGACAACGTTTGTCCGTTACCGTGTCCACTGCCACGATGAGTTACCTCCCTTTGTTAAGGACAACCAACAACTTGAATCGTTCTTTTTTGTTTGTTATTTATACTCAGTATATTGTTGTATATTGTCATTAACCATTGTGAACAGAAGTAACGGAGGTGTTGATTCAACGATCAGCTACGTCCGGATCACAAAGCATTGTTCTCATAGCAAGTTGATTGTCGGGACTGTTATTTTAGTCTATAATCCGTAGTTGAGAGATTCCGGATTATAAAGCACACTTTAATGATAAATTAAGAACAATTTTGCCGTAACTCAGAGAGCAGTCCGGATTAGGAGAAAACCGGATTACACAAAGTTCGGATTTGACAGATTCCACTGTTTAATGAAAGAACACTCGGAATGTAACACAAAATTTGGAAATGCTATGACGTCATTAGAAGATAAGAAAATTGATGAAGAAATGAAGAAGCTAGAACTGGAGAACATAAAACTAGAAGTGGAAGAAAGACAAAAACGCGAGAAACGAGATCACCAGTTCCGTGTGATGCAAATGATCATTGGTCGAATGAACACTAGTCAACCAATGAGTCTCGGTCATCAACCGCCATCCATGCCTGGAACTTCCTGGAATCAACCAAGTCAGCCATACCAATCGTACTGTACACCAGATCGTCGATCATCTACTGAATAATCAGATGTCTCTTTTGATGATTCAGGAAATTCATTCTATCAACTTTAAATCCCTTCAACCTGTTTTGTACACATGTTTATTTTCATTTAACTCAGTGTACAAAGAGACACTCAGTAGAGACATTTATCATCAATGTTTATGTTTAGTCAGTTCTCAGATGTTATCAGATTTTGTTGATTTTGATTTATTTTAACATCTTAAATGTTATATTCAGACTTATTGTCATGATGATGATAAGGATGAAACAAAGGAAAGATGGCAATGCAAACAAAAATGACACAGAGAGGAAAGCAGAGAATTCCATTTTCTCCCACCTCATTTAGGCTCCTTTTCAATTTAATTCCAATTTTCAAACAAGATTATTTATTTTCAGAGACTGAGCGTAAGATAGTGAAAATGTCGCACTTGATTTTCGCGAACTCTGTTATTTATATTTCTATCCCCAAGGATAATGACAGTTAGAAAGTGACGTTATTACAATGATATATATGCTTTCTGCATATAGATATATTGTCATTATCGCATCAGGGGGAATCTAACAGGCAAAAGGCACAGTTATTATATTTAATATACCGTTTCCAGTTTGCGTCCTAATATCAGGTCCGATTAGGTTGTCTGCCGTTTTGATCAGATTCCCTGAGCATGCTCCAATGGCTTGGCCATTTTCTGATTATATTGTAATGAGAGAAGTCAAGCCGAGAGAAAGTACAAATTCCAGGAATAGCGAAAATATCTTGAAAGTAGCAAGTGGAATAGTGTGACTCTTGATACTAGTTTGCATGTAAGGCCGGGGAACTTAGCTGTTGCTCAGTCTACATTGCAGCAGAAACCGACACCCTACGGAGGTCCTCACAGACATACATCTGTAAGACGGCGTTGTTTGTTCGAGAGAGCCAAGATAATATTTTTTTTCAAGCCTGATATCGCCAAATATAGGAGAGTTAGACGTTGATATCACAAAGGAAATGAGCGTCATGAATGAAGACATGGCTCTTTTTCGCAGATTCCTGGTAATTGGTTCTGAAAGTCTGTATCGCGTTGGTTCAATGGACAAGACATGTCAAGAGACTGTGCCTGCCTGCCTGGAGCGCCTGCTGCAGTCCGGGCATGGCGAGGAGGTTGTCAGGGAAATTACCTCTCGTCAAACTGTTCCAAACTTGAGAAACACTCCTAGTCTTCTGGCACTTGCAGTGTGTGCAAGATCTGTTTGTGCACATACTAAAAAAGCAGCTTTTAATGCAGTAAACCAGGTTTGTGAAACACCAGTACAACTGTTCACCTTTATACAATATGCCAAAAATACGTCAGAAACCAGGAAAGGCTGGGGCAGAGCCCTGAGGAGAACTGTCAGTGATTGGTACAATAAAAAAGATGCTAAGACATTAGCAGACCTTACAACCAGGTTTAAATCATCTTCTGGATGGACACATCTTGATGTATTACGACTAAGTCACACAAAACCAGAAAATGCTGGTAAGTACAAGGGCAGTCTTTACCTATAAAATATGTAATGTGAAGCTTACACATAATATGTTGGGGTATTTATTTGATGAGGCAGATGTTAACAAATGTATGAATGACTCCTTTTAACATGGCAAAAGAATGTATTCTAAGATATCATAAACACATATGCACTATTACATTACTTAGGGATCCCCAGGACATTCCCTAGCATGAACAGACACAAAGAGATGTTTCTGATCCTTTCATGTTCAAGTCAGCACTTTAACAAATACCATAAAATTTCACTACAAAGTTAATACTCATGTCACAATACCTTATGGGGCTGTGGTGTAGCCTAGTGGTTAGAGCGTTCACTCGTCACGCCAAAGACCCGGGTTCAAATCCCTGCATTGGTACAAACTACAATGTGTGAAGCCCATTTCGCCTTGATATTGCTGAAATATTACTAAAAGCTGCGTAAAACTAAACTCATTATCTTACCCTATCCAATCATTCTTATCATTTTTGTTTTTTTCACATGGAGGTTTAAAGCTATCTGCTTCCTAGCTTTCATTTATCTGATGAAGGAGTAAGAATGTTGAGGTGTCCACCATTTTTATTTTATCCTAACCTATCACATCTTATCACATGACATTTCATGTTTTCACATGTACATATATACCTATCAGCTTTCTAGTTTTCATTTATCTGATGAAGGAGTAAGAATAAACTCCGAAATGTTGTGTTCCTTGTGTTGACATCCATATTTTCCCCCTTTTCAAGTATCACTTCAAAATGCCATTCAAAGACCTAATCAAACAGCATAATCTTTTTCAAAATTGTTGAAAAAGTATCTCCTAAACAGTGAAATTAACAAAATGTGCATGGAAGTAACGTTTTGAAATCTCACTTGCTTCTTCCGTTGAAGATATGGTAGAAGTGGAAAATATGTAAGCACAAGATTACATGAGACAAGTTTCATGTCTTCTGACCTATTTTGTACTTGTAGTTTTAAATACTGGAAATATAACATAAAATTCAAATGATTTAATAATAATAATAAGTCATCTTCTATAGTGCACAGTGTCCAAACACCAAGTGTTTGCTCGCGACGCTTAATCAGAATCTGATTCTTATTACCCCAGACAACCAAAGCTGCCTGTTTGTCGCAAGAAGGTTATAGTCGCATGACTATCCCACTGGGTACCCATTTTCTGCTGGGTGAAAAGAGGCAATTTTGAACAAACTCACTTGCCTAAGGTGAGACAACATGTATCACATGTGCTTCCTTGTGGGGCAGGACTGAAGTCCTAGAAACTCAGGAGTCAAGCTGCCAAACATGCTCACCCATCCAAGGACTGTCCGAGCTCGATGTTGCTTAAATTCAACTGATTCGTGACCTGAACTCTGTGCACAGGACCACACGCCACCACTTTGCTATTTAGTTTTGCAATTTGCATAGCTTTGCACCCCTACATTCAAATATACTGACCCACAATGAAAACGCATCACTGAGTTTGATGTGGAATGAAATGACAAAACCAAAGGTTTTGGATGCAAAATCATTTTCAGTTTATTTCATAGGTAATAAGCAATGATGAAGGTTTGGAAAGAAATGGATATCAACAACCGCCATTGGTACAGATAAGATCAAACAAGGCCACACCTCTAAACTCAGTCAGTATCTTGTGTGTCCTCCATTCTCCCTGATGCAGGCATTGAGACGATGGGGCAGAGAGTCACATTGCCGAACAATAAAAGCCATGGGAATGTTTCTCCATTGTTGGTGCAAGGCAGGTTCAATTCTGCGAGACTGCCTCCGCGGTGTAGTGGTTAGAGCATCCGCCTGGAGAGCGGAAGGTTGCGGGTTCGATCCCCGACCATGTCATACGAAAAGATGTTAAAATATGGTACTTGTTGGTCCCTGTCTGGCTCTCAGCATTAATGGGTACAAGAAGGACTGGTCAGCTTGGAGTCAGTATAATGTGTCTGAGTGGGGTATTCATGCTTCACTGCGGCGTGGTATCTCAGTGGGCTAGCACTATAAAACCAGCTTAAGTCTGGGCTAGTACAAGCAGCCGCACATACACATACACACGCCTGCACGTCGTCATATGAGCGAAATATTCTCAAGCACGACGTAAAACCCAATTTCACCTCACCTCACCTCAATTCTGCGACGTTGGCTGGCTGTGGCTGACGTCGATAAACACGTCTCCCCAGTTCATCCTAAAAATGCTCAATAAACTGGTTAGTCCATCACATTAATTGCAGCTGGCTGAATGAATGGTTGTTTCACCCTAGCAGCATGAGGAGGGGCGTTGTCATGTTGGAATGTTAACAGATGTAGAGGGCGTTGGTGATGGCGTAGCAAAGGAAAAACTACGGACATCAGAACTTCATCCACAAAATGCTGTGCAGTCAGATTACCTTGGATGACAAGCAGATCACTCCGGAAACGTGCGTTGATCAATATCTCCCCAACCATCACACTTCCACCACCAAGTCGATTTCTCTGTCTGGCACATGCATCAGCAAAACATTCCCCATGGCATCTGTAAACACGCTGCCTTCCATCCACAAATGACACACAATACCGTGACCCACCTGTGAAAGACGAGCCTACAGAAGAAAAGTGGTTGTTTTTGTGCATACTGCTGTATTGACGTCGTACTTGGCGTTGACAGGGGTTTAAGCACAGGGCCATGGTATGGACATCAACAGTTCAGTCTGGCTCATCTCAGGCGTCGAATAACTGTCGATTGGTGGATCCCTCTTCCATGATTGCCAATCGTTGCTGCTGCTGTCGTTGCCATTCTGAAGTGATCTCGTAAATGCGCCAGTCGCATCCTAGATCTTGTGTGGCCGTTGTAACTGGAAGTCGTCCAGGTTGAGGGCGGTCGGCAACACTCCCTGTCATCTGGTGACGACTGACAAGATGGCTTATGGTCGACTGGTTAACATTAGGCACCTAGCAACGACATTTTGTGAAGTGCCTCCTTCAAGGAGTGCCAGAGCGCATCCACATTGGTGAAGATTCAGTTGTGGCATGTTTTATAGCGGCTACTGAGCTCTCCAGTCCCGTCCATTGTGTGGGAAAGACCTCACATTTCAGGATTACATTGCTGTGTTTCACCTGATGATTCATATCAAACATTCAGTGCATCATTAATAATTCTCACTTAGTTTTAAAAAAAGAAGTCATGTGACTATTAACCTTCTAACGCCTCACAGGCAGCTTGTGTTATCCAGGGTAATAATAATCAGCTGGAAAATAGCACATAACAAATGCACTTATTAGGTCTTCAGACAAAAGTCTGGAAGACCTACTGTTATTATCCGAATATTCTTCTTATTATTATTATTTGTACAAATGTTGTGACAGCTCTCCTGACCTAACCGTGAAACTTTCAGGGGTGATAGCCTGTATGCTGAAATTGATACATAGTCGATAAAATCCCGAATTCCGGCTTCCGATAAGGGCAGATAACCCAAAATGTCAAAATCTTTACACCTCGATATCTCAAAAACTATAAGAGATAAATGGACCAAATTTTCACTCAATGTAGACAACACCATTCCCCGTCAATTCAACACATACCGGAAGTTGGCCGGCAGGTCAAATTTTGCGCTATTTTGAAAAAACTGATTTTTTTTGCCGATTTTCACGTTTTGACGGTGCCTGTGTTTGAAAATCTTCTTCTCCAGAACGGCATATAGTACAATCGTGTTCAATATATCATTTTAAGCCCACACTCTGGACTACTTAAACCCTTCAAGGCATATCGATATCTTGAATGGTTTAAGAGTTATCACCCTTGGAATTTGGTCAATTTTTCTAGGACGCAGTTTCATAGGGTTTAAAAAAAGGTCATAACTCTGCGAAAAATCAATGGATTCCATTTTCCTAAGTACCAACCTGTAGGTAATTGAATGGGAAACATTTTTGCTTCACACCATGGTTATGTAAAAATCAATAATTACGTCACCATTGCGACACAAAGTAGCGGATTCTTACAAAAGTTTGCACATTGGTTTTTAGTTTCATACCTCAATGCAACGAAAGAAATACACAGTCAATCCTTATAATTAAATTCAACAACAAATACTATAGGCTTTCAACAATATTTTATTTAAACACAATCAAATTCATCGAAACAGATATATTTGTTACCACCGATTAACATTTTCGGTGTAAGAATTCAGTAATGGCGTGACATGACTCAGGTGACTCATTTACATAAAATGACACTTCTACCAAACCATTAGCCAATCAGCATAGAGCACCCCCAAACAGCTGTCAATCAACCAAGCTAACATCGGGTAGCTTAATCAGAGCGAACAACACAACGTGGCGCTGTTCCGTAACGGCAAAGTTTCAAGTTCAAACATTTGAATTATTACCAGCTTAACTGAAAGACACAGTTTGAAAAGTGAGAATTGGAAATGAAGCCCGATGACATGAAGTTAGTGGAACTGAGATTGTTAGTGGCAGCAGTTTTTAGCAAGTGGAAAGGGGCTGTGATGTGACTGGGATTGCGATGCCATGAACTGATGTTCCAACATGCGCATGCTCTTGTCGGCGTTACAATGGCGGAAAGCGTCCTCGCTAATTCTTAGTTTTTGAGTAGTCGTTGTGTGGCGACTATAACTACGCATACGGAACTTTCATTCCTATGGCCACTCATAAACATTATGTGACAAAGTTCAAAGCCAGCGTCACTCATGGCTTGGATTGCTGTGGCGCTGAAGGCAATGAGCAGTGTATGACTGACTACATTGGGCATTGCGACATATGTCAGACATGAAACGAGTGAACTGGTATTTTTTGACTGGGGTTGCTGTATACCAAATGTTGTGTGCGTCTGGAGAATTAAGTGCATCTTTATTACAGTGCGAAAAAAGTGATCCGGCATTTGGGTCACTTTTGTCAAGGAGCTGGCGAAGTGCATTGACGGGACATTGGGTTATATCATTCGTCGCGTATACATGTATTCGTTTTCGGCTTTGCGCTTCATCGCTGCTGAGACCACCCTGGATGTTTTTTGGTTTCGTTTCGTGGGACATGTTCATCTTTGCTATCATCTACCGCAAATTCAAAGGATGTGGGCGTAAGCTGCTGGTGAAATTCAAGACCACGACTTACAAAATGGATGGCCAAGTCGTACCATACTTTGTACCGGAGGATAACAGGATTGGATGCCGAATGCAGATAAGTGCTAATTTTCATCAGATCACTTGTTTCAATGATTGATTTATGTTGTGTGGGACGTGACAAGCCATGTTGTACATTGTACTTTAATTTAGCATCAAGCATATCATTTGCAGACTTAAACTGCTTATCTCTTAATATGTCAATATCTCTCCCGATATCATTTAAGTGTCTTTTCAGGGCAGAACGAACATTTTTCAAAGTGTTCTTGTGATACTCGGCAGCATGTGCAGCCGGCATATTTTCATATCTTGCTTCCTGGTTTTTAGGCTGTGCCTCAGTGTAGACAAATCTCAACTTTGTGTTAAGTTCCTCTGGTGTAATTGTTGAAAAATCCAGTCCTCCCCCTAAGCTCTCGAATCGACCAATCTAAATAAACAAAACGAAAACAATATCTAGAAACCTGACTATGACAGACCCAACTATGTAAACTTTGAACTAGGTAACTTTATAGCAAATCATTTTTCTCGGTTAGATCTACATAATTTAATCTCATTCTGATAATTGTTCCATTTTTAAAAATACAACTTTGTGCTGATGAACTGTGTTTCGTGTTGAGAAAATATACGTAGGATGGAATTTGAAAAAAATATTTATATGAATTGTGTATATCTACCATTTTGTGTTTCTTTTTGTGGATGTTGATTGTCTGTAGTCGTCCATTCGAAGTAAATCATTACTTGATAAACGTTTGAAACGATGTGTTTGGGATGGCTTATCATCGACTTGCATTGCACACGTCATCTCGTGATTTGCCGATGTTTTTGTATATCTGGTTGATGCTGTTATCTCTAACAAACTTTCAATTTCTTCCAGGTCTAAATCATCCGGAAAATCAATGTTATCCGTGCTAAGAGTTACAACGTTTCCGGTAGATTGATCTTCGAAAATCGACTCAAAATTCACCAGATCAAAACTTCCGTGACTTGGAATCGGCCATCTTGTTGGAATGTAAACAAGACAAGTTGCAGACGACTGTTCGCTGACTGCACGCGGTAAACTAACCACAGTAACCAGTCAAATAATGTATTATGACAAACACTTTTTATTAAATAAACACTTTATTAACGTTCACGGATGATTTTGAGTTGTTTGTTTATGTTAACCACAATGTATCACTTCAATGTTTACCCAAAGTTCATTAAGGTACCCGAGTGCAAGGGAATTCCCTCGCTGTGTAAAGGTATTCCCCGACATTCCTCAGGTCCGAAAGTAGTCCGGTTCGGTGGGCGTGGCTTATTTTTTTAGATTCATTGGGAAATCAAATCAAAAGAAATGTTCCCAGTTAACCAATCAGATTGCCAGAATTTTAATGAACACAATAAAAATTTAATTATATCGTTTTAAAGCCCACACTTCGGACTACTTAGTTTGCTCAAGGCATGTCGATATCTTGAATAGTGTCGGAGTTATTGCCCTTGGAAGTTGGTCAATTTTTTGCCAAACGCATTTTTATAGGTTCACAGCTCTGCGAAAACACAATGGATTTCATGTTTGAAGGTACCAAACTGTAGATAATGAAATGTGGAACATTTTTGCTTCACATTATTATTATGTAAAAGTCAATAATTACGCCACAATTACGCCACAAACAGGGAGGGACATTAGGATTTCGCATTTTGTCAGTTGTGACAGCTGTGAGATAGCTGGAGGAAGCGTCGTAAAATCTAGCAACTGTCACCGCTTCCTGGTTTTCTGCCCACAGAAATAGTTCCCTCTTTAACAGGCCGTAACTCCGTTGTTCTTAGGTCAGGATGTGATCTCTCCAGCAGTTTGCTTACCAGCCTGACTGTGACAGGAATACGCTTGACTTTCTGACCACAACAGAATCTACAATATTTACCAGTAATCTCTTTTAGTATATGTCTGTAGATATTGCTGTATTAGTTTGCTTTGTTTGACTGTGTCTTCCTGTTTGTTTTTTAGACCAGTAGAAATCGACATGAAATTAAGTTGACCCGGACATTTAGTATAACAAGCAAATTTGTGTCTTAAAATGATTTATAGGTTCCTGTGATGCTGAGAAAAAAACCCAACCAAAATCAACCTTGGGCAGAAAAAGTTATGACCACTTGAAAATGTACCTCAATGTTGTGCTGAGGTTTCTTACATATAACATCAGTTGTATGACTAATATTATCTCCCTTCATAGTAACAGCAAACAATGGCCGACATTGTTGTGACAACAGAAGTTTTGAAGCGGTGAAATTTGACATACAAGGTAAGTACTGTGAGTTTTAAGAAAGTTTCCATGGGGAAATAACCTTTGACAACTGTTAAAAGGCATTGAGACATAAGGCATTGAGAAATAACTTCAAAATAGTCTTGTTTGATCAATGAAAATTTGAACAAGATAGATAGACTTGATGTTGAAATTTTAGGCTTCAAGGTCATGTAATGTTATGGTTTTCCTACTAGTCTTTCTTGTCATATGGTGATGGAGTAGATGTTTAGGATGTTCAAGGAGACAGATGAAATCAAATCTAGAATGAAATATTACCTTAAAAAAATATATAAAAATATATGGAACCACTGCATAAACTACCGATGCACTCCTACTGATGCTATTTTCCCTCCGACTCATTACATAATATGAAAGCGTCTGTTGATAATTAAATCTTTGAGTAATTTGTAGTCAATGATAGTCAAAATCATATTTCAAATATAGATTATCAATGAAAATATTATTGTTCACTACACAATACATGGTTACCATGCGTATATTGATGAAAACAGATTTGGATAGGCTTATTTTATTTTGGTGTATTTATCTCTTTGATCTGTTAAAAAATTAGAATTAGTTCACAAAGTACCAATGAAAAGCAGATATGTTACACCTGCAAAACATTGTCCAAACAGTAGGATTCCAAATTTTAATAATTCCCAAAATTAAGAGAAATTATGAATTAATTAAGAAATGAAATTAGAAAAATGTAATTTTGATTATGACACTTGTTGCTTGATCTGTGGAAAGAAGATTGACTCCATCGATCTACAAAAACATCTTCACCGTCATGATGTTAGCAAAGTTGAAATCATAAATAATGACAAAAAATCTGTTCTTCAAGTAACTCTCTTAGATGTTTGTAGTAAAAGACAAGACGATGATGCATCAACTGTCAAAGTCCGTATTTTCTATGCAGGAGATATAAGAGCAGTTGAGGCCAGATACCATAGACAGTGTCTTCAGGTATTTACATCCCCTAGGAACATCAAACACAGTCAAAGCAAGACCAATTCACGTAACTCTGACCAGGGAAACAACAGAACCTTTATCAAGTTGTGCAGATGGCTTGAGGAAGATAATCATAACTATCAGCAGTTCACAATCCAAGATGTGCACAAGGAACTTTCATCCTATCTATCTCCTGAAACTGAACCATATTCCATAAAACACCTCAAGAGGAGACTGATTGATACATTTGGAGATCGAATAACATTTTCTGAGATAGATGGAAAGCCAAATGTTATCACTTTCCACAGTACAGCATCTTCCATTCTTCATGGATCTTACATTCAAACTGACGTTCAAAAGGGAAACTGAAGATAAGAAGATTATAAAGAAAGCTGGATCCATTCTCAGAGATGACATAAGCAAGTGGAGTCAAGTTCAGGATGAATCTTCGACCCAAGAATATCCTTCACCCAGTGACATCAATGTGAACAAACTTGAAGAGCAGGTACATCAGCTTGTCCTCAGTCTCATTGAAAGAATTCTACTGAAGTCAAGGAGTCCATCATCTCTTGCCAAACAGAGACTTCTTATCATTTCTCTATGTCATGTTCTACTTCAGACGGCTTCAGTACAGTCATACATCTCAACACTGATGCTCTGTGTAGGCCTGTTTATCCACCACCTTACACGGTCAAGAGTTCTTCTCAATGTTCTTTCCTCCCTTGGGTTTAGCTACCTCTTATGATCAAGTCCTTGACTTCTCGAAATCGGCTGCTGTCAATCAAGATAACGTCAACCAATCAACTGAGCCTGCTTCAGGATTTTGTCAATGGATCGCAGACAACTTTGATCACAATGAAGATACATTAAATGGACAAGATAATTCACATGTAATGGGAATAATAACTTGTCAAACACCCAAAGAAAGTAAAACAATTTCCATCCCCAGACAGAAAGTAAATCTGCTGAGATTATGAAATCAGGAACCTTTGGTACACTCATAAAACCCTACCATCAACCAGTCAGAAGTCAACTGCCCAATGTTGTGTTTGAGGAGCTGCAGCCATTCAATGTTCCTATGACACACTTCCAAAGTATGGACATGCTGTGGAAAGTGTCCCGCTTGTTGAGCAACTCATCTCCAAGTTGGCAGGGTTTTATGTCTCAGATGGTACAGTTGTTTGCTCTTCAGTCATGTACAATCCTATCATCCCATTAAATCCACAGACAATGGAGGCGGTTTATAGTACAATGATTTTTGTAGATCTCCAAAGAAGAAAATCTGGCCAGTGTTGTTTGTGGTCAAATTACATTTGACCAAGCTCTCTTTGCAAAGGCGTATAAAATAAAGGTTGACAATCCTAAAGAATTCAAACATCTGTCTTTACGCCTGGGTGGATTCCACCAACTGATATCCTTTCTTGGAGCTGGATGTAAGTGTATGCAGGACAGTGGTCTTGAAGATGTGTCGGCAACTGTATATGCCAACAAGTCTATTAAACTGACATTAATCAATTGATTCAAAATCCTTAGTTTTAATTACCCAAGTGACACAAAGATTGTGCTAAAACCAAGATGTGATTGAATACAATTTTAGGCCATTATTTATGTATTTTCTCATCTTCTTTTAGGATTTTGCCCCTAAATGACAATTTCCCCTTTGGTTGTGTTTTCCATGGTGAACAAGCACCCTATTTGGGTTAATATAGTCATAAAATGTGCTTGTTATACTAAATGTAATTCTTTTCAAAAATATTTAACGATTTTCTCATCCTTTTTAGGATTTTGCCCCAAAATGACAATTTCCCAAAGGTTGATTTTGGTTGGGTTTCCATGGTGAACAAGTACCCTATTTGGGTTAATTTAGTCATAAAATGTGCTTGTTATACTAAATGTAATTCTTTTCAAAAATATTTAACGATTTTCTCATCCTTTTTAGGATTTTGCCCCAAAATGACAATTTCCCCAAGGTTGATTTTGGTTGGGTTTTCCATGGTGAACAAGTACCCTATTTGGGTTAATTTAGTCATAAAATGTGCTTGTTATACTAAATGTAATTCTTTTCAAAAATATTTAACAATTTTCTCATCCTTTTTTAGGATTTTGCCCCAAAATGACAATTTCCCCAAGGTTGATTTTGGTTGGGTTTTCCTTGGTGAACAAGTACCCTATTTGGGTTAATTTAGTCATAAAATTTGCTTGTTATACTAAATGTCCGGGTTTCATACAATTTCTACTGGACTATTTCTGCAGTTTGTGAGTTTTCCGTTTGTGTCAGCAGCATTGAATCAATGCCAAATTAATCTCAGGTTTGAACCCCGGCCTTTAACCGCACCACTGTAATTTTTGAATGGTTGAGTTGAGTTGAGTTGAGTTGGGCTTTACGTCGCATCGGCATTATTCCAGCCATATAGTGACGAGAACAAGTCTGCATTAATAGACATTGTAAGTACAGAGTCAAAATGAGTTTTATTTAAAAAACATCTATTCATTACATTGTCATTTAAAAACAGAAAAAGTCATAGCACTAAATTTAAAAGCATGTAATTTGTTAGTCACATTACACATTTGCAATTTGTGATGTAGATAAACTTCCCTCAGGTTGTTCACGTGGGAGAACATATATCTCCTATAAAGAGACTACCACTGCAAAGCGTGGTCCACGTGCAGATATGGGAGACGATGTGAATTTCAACGACAGATGTAATTGACAATGACAATGAGCTGTCAAATCTGAGCTGGAACGTCATCCAATGCACAAATAAATAGTTTCCCTTGAATTGGCCTTTACGTTACATCGGCATTATCCAAGCCATACAGCGTCGAGAACAAGTTTGCATTAATAAACATTGAAAGTACAGAGTCAGATATGAGTTTTATTTCAATTTTTTTTGAATGGGTGTTTAACAAATGCACTATATACACACATAAATCTATGGTTGTTTCACAAGTGCAGTATATGCACATACGTCTATGCGTCAGATAGCTAGGATCGTGGCGATTCCAGAACACTAATCGTTTGGACCGTAGACCCAAGGACAGCGGATCTACGGTCTGTTAAAGAGAGAACTATACCTTCTGTGAGAACAACTTAAAAGGTACATGACCCCCACAACCCCGGCTGCATTTCACCGATCCACTCTCGTGTCAAAAACTTGTTCTGCCCTTAAATAAACACTTCAAACACCAGTAACTCCGAGAGTTAAAATGGACGCTCCAGCTGGCGTTCAAAGAAACAGCACAAGTAAAGGTAGCCAAGGGTAGTGTATGGGGAAGTCTGAATACTGTCAGTATTGCCCAGGAGGCAGTCCTAGTTGTTATTATTATTATTATGATTATTAACAGACAACGAATATGCAGCTGCAATGTTGTTGATTATGGCTTTATTTTAGCAGCCGCTTGCTGTTCTAAAACTGAAAATATTTTTGTTTTGCTCATGAAGGTGATTAGTTTGATCATTTTGATGTTTGATTGCAGATGTTGGAATTGTGTTGAAGTACCTGCTGAGGGGCCTGTCTGCAGCCAAAGAAGTTGGCAATGATGACATGGCTGATCTGCTGAAGTTCCTTGAGGCTGTAGACACTGTAAAACACTCCTGTGATGGACACCAGGTGGCCTCGCTCATCAGACAGCACCGGCTCTCAAAGGAGCAAATACCAACAAAACTACTCAACTCATCAGAGGTGAAGTGGATAGGATTAGGATAACATATTAGAGTTTAGTTCAAATGTTTTAAATGTTTTTTCTACTTCATTAGTGAAAGTCTTGTTCATTTTTAATATGTATTTGGGTCTCATAATTTCATTGGCTCCTTGTCATTATCTCTTTGATAACAGTACCAGTGGATTGAGCTGAAAGATATAACAGGGCCTATGCAAGGATTAGGGATCAATCATGAAGATCAAAAGTAGATTCTAGTTTGTAACAATTTTGTAAAGATAATATTGTGTTTGTAAGTTCCTGTAGATACAGGGGTGGAAATAACCCGTTGCCCGACGCCCCAGTACAGTGTTTTTTTCTGTCGGGCAAGCAAATTTGTATTTCACACTGTACCAGTGTCCAGTTGACTTTCCAGTGTTAATTATGTTGTATTTTTAAAACATCAACAAGAAAATCGGCCAGTATAGTGGAAAAATTATCAGGGCAAGTGATTTTACATGTGCCACTGTACCGGAGTACACTAGCAATTTTAAAGTTATTTCCACCCCTGAGATATACTGTTGTCACTGACACACACCTTCTACATCGCCTGCTACATTGCATGCTTCAGCAACATGCTTGGTAACCAGTGACTTCAGGTACATTAACATTTGTAACACTACAACTGGTGGGCAAGAATGAAGGTCAAAGCTCATTAAGACAGATGTCCTTTTAACTTTGTTGTTTAGTAGCTTGTGGGTTTTTAAGCTGGGCTGTGTTGCGTATGTTTTTGCAAAATGTTATTGAAATATAAGTGCTTATGACTTGGTTATTAAGCAGCTCCTGGCGTAGGATGCTCTGCTTCAGATTACTGGATCAGGCATATTTTCTTACATTATGATTAACTTTACATACTGGCGTGTTTTAGTAGTAATGCTGACCCCCATAATATAAAACAATACAAAATACCTCTTTTACAGAAATTCTATTTCCTATCCCCCAGTTCTGAATTCAAGTGGGATCATTTGCAGTTGTACAATTATTCATGCACTTCTGACAGAGAGATGCACAAGTATTCTCAGGCCCCCACATAACATTATTGAATTACAACACTTATGTTACAAAAAGAAAATATTATCCTCTGTCCATCCTTATGAGATGATGGGGACAGATTTTCTCAAAAAACGTTATAAATAGGGAGACTATATTTGGTATGTGCTTTCTGGAAATGAAAGCCTGGATGGGGTTCAAAAACGGAAACCGTGTGACATTTGTTACAGAGTTATGGCCCTTGTCATGTGTTTCTTGACTTAGTGCACGGTATCCCAATGGGGATGGGTTTTCACAGAAACCGTTATAGATAGGAAACTAAATTTGGTGTTTGTTTTCAGGACATAAATACCTTGATGGAGTTTGAAATCGTGTTATAATTTATTACAGAGTTATGGCCCTTGTCATGGGTTTCTTGACTTAGTGCATGGTATCCCCAAAGGGGACAAATTTTCTCAAAACTGTTATAGATAGGGAAACCAAATTTGATAGGTGTTTTCAGGACATGAATGCCCTGATAGATTTCGAAAACGGAAACCTTGTGATAAGAGTTATGGCCCTTATGCATTTCTTTACTTAGTGCACGGTATCCCCAATGGACTGACTGAGTTTGGTTTTACGCCGCTTTTAGCAATATTCCAGCAATATCACGGCGGGGGACACCAGAAATGGGCTTAACACATTGTGCCCATGTGGGGAATCGAACCCGGGTCTTCGGCGTGACGAGCCAACGCTTTAACCACTAGGCTACCCCACCGCCCCATATCCCCAATGGAACAGATTTTCTCAGTAGCCATTATACTTAAAGATAGGTAAACCAAATGTGGTATGTGTTTTCAGGACATGACTGTCATGGTGGAGTTAAAAATCAGGAACCAAATAGGAACAGAACACTGATGACTATGTCTCCTTGTTTTGTTGCTACAGAGAAGTAAACACACCTCCTACAGTCTAAGAATAACCAGTTTCATGGTGGATTAATACTAGATACATGTCTGTATAACACCTGCACTTTGCTGAACACAAAACAAAACACCCAATAAAATGTTTGGCATTTCAAAAGAAAGAAAAAACAAACATTCAAATCTTCAGCCACAATAGAAAGTACTTGGGGACAACTAGGAGAATGAATCTTTATCAGTGAAGTGTTCATTGATATAAAATTATTATCTGCCATGCAACAACCTCTAGATGGCAAATCATGTATACTTTTATATTACAATGAAATTTTCCAAGAATATTGTTTCTCTGAACAATTTAACAAACATGCATTTTAAAATAGTGACCATATGGTGATCTGTATCATTCATGAATCATTCAGATGCAACTGCACAGCTCAGTTTATAAGGAATTCAGGAGATCAAACAATATTTCATTAAGTTTTCAAAGTCTTCGAACTTCATTCTATCATTGAGCACAAGTCGTCAGAGTTTAGTTTATAAATTGCAGTAATCTCTGATCACAGGACGTTTATAAAGGAGATGAGCCAACCTCATTTTGGCCTTTTCACATCAGTGGGTTGGCTGATTGGTCAGAACCTAAGGTTGGTGGTTTATTTTGAAAATTTGACAGGCCAAGGGAAATAACCCTGTAAATGTCATTCTACATCCACTACTTTTCAATAAACCTAAAACTGCACCTCTGAAATTAAATCTTGGATGATACAAAGAAAATAAAGCTGAATGATGAGAAAACTGAGGTTCTGTTGGTTGGAAGACTACAACACATTGGCAAGTTGGATATACAACACATGATGATAGCTTCAGCTAATATCTATCCACACAGACAGGTTAAAGATCTTGGGGTACAGTCCAACCTTTCCTTGATAATCTGTGCAAGACCATCACATTCTTGTCACAGGCACAGTCACGGAATACAGGAAAGTATTCACATACTTGTTTGATGTTTTGTGACTTCCCAGATCACCATCATTGTTTATTTTAGATTTGCTTCACCATAGCAGACAACAACAAACTTTGATAACTAATTACAAAAGATAACTTAACATTAACCAAAACACAGAAAGGCTTGACTTGACATTCAGACTAGCATTAAAGCATTAGGGAAAGGACTATTTTGTAGAGCAAGCTTTTTACACTCAGAAATGATATGCCCACGGCTCTTTCACAAAACTGACTTTGAAGTACCACCAGTCAAACAAGTTTCCTTCTCCCCAGCAACTAGACAAAACTAGAACCATCCCTTTTCTTGGCAGACCTGAACATTTGCCCCTAAACATCAGGAAAAAATTCATGAGCCGTCAAAATTGCTGCTTTCACTTTCTCTTAACGAGAACTCATATCAGTTTGTAAGGGAGAAAACAACTTCCTGAGCTGTTTTACCATTAAATATGCCTTGCAACAATACACTCCAATACTTCTGAGGCCATATATAACTAACTAACTTATAGTATAGCCACTTTTTCAAAATGTTTGGAAAACTTTTCAACATAAAGGAAAACAAATCTAATTTGCTTGGAAAGATAAAAAGTTGATGATTTTTTTAAACACCGAGGGAGAGATGCTAACTAGATTTGCTTCAGCTTAATCTTAGTCCATAAGTAAGAAATGACAAGGCCACAACCTTCTTTTGATGCATGCTTCATTGTACACATATAGAGTTTTCCTTCGGTCAATGTGTATATGTGCAAACTAGCTATGGCGAAATGACCACATCTGTTTTATTTCTGTATTTTCATGCTTCAGGTGTGGATGGCACTGATAGAAAATATGACACTTACCCAAGTGTTGATGAACATCAGTAAAATTGCCAGCCTCAACTTGCTTGATGGATCTTGTCCACCCTTACAAATCATTCTCAACAAGTTAGAAGATGAACAAACCCTCATCACCAACAGGTACAAAACTTTTATTGCAGGTGGAAGTTATCCGTCAAGGTACTGGTAGCCAGTTTTATTGTACAGCAACAAAGGTAACTGGTTATCCATCACATTCCCCATGTTCTGTATTTACGATAGTTATTCATGGAATTGCAGACTGATAGTACAGTAAATCAGAAGTCATCAGTGTTGCTGTTCTCTTCTGGATAGTGACTGGCCAGATAAGACTGGGACTGGTATATGTGACTACTGATGGTCTGGATCCAGTTGAAATTTTCAATGAAAAAGAAATCATATCCTTTTAATAACTGTAACTGATAATCTCTCTGTTTCAAAGTGACTGTAGCTTGGACTGGCACTACAAGTTTACGGTAAATGTTGCTGTTTTAGCAGTCATATCCCTCACTGTTCAGCCAGCAGTGCACCAACTGAATGTGGGTTAGCCTATAATGTCATATTCATGTTGCCAGTGGAAACCATATGGAAGCGTATTAGTGCCACTGTCACAAATATTTTACATGTAGTGCACTCTCACTTGGAGTGGAGACCAAGTTCTCAACCTCTTGTAACACCTTGCCAGAACACGCCCCTGCTCCTTCTGTTGTTGTAGACAGTCACTGTAAACTGTCCTGGTTGGCCAAGTAAATCACAGCTGAAGTCTTTCGTCAAACAAACACCAGATTGTCAATTAGTGCCTTATGTTATTTAGGTTGCTATCTATGTATTCTGTTTACATGGCAACAACTCTGAGAGTTACTGATTTCATACAGGATGTGTTTTTCCAGGGCATATCCCTGAAACTGTGGGTACTGCGGTAGCAATCAGATGATCTGTTCTTTCAAATTTATAAGGGCATTTTCCATCTTCTGGTGACTCTTGTTCTTTCAAGAAAAGACGAATTGCTTTGAATTTGTTAATACACAAGAGGACATGCTTCTCTGTTTCAGTCAACGTTAAATGGCAGCCCCATGAAACATTATATTAATCAATCATCTCTCCTTTTTGAGTAGCTGTTACGTTCATCAATGGCTCCACTCAAATACCTGAAATTAAGCATATACATTAATGAATATCTGTCTATTTTCAGGGTATCACCAATGATGGTGCTCATTGCTCTTCGTACGTATGAGCAAGGGAAAGGCAAAGGCAAGTGGATTAGGAATGAAGCAGTTGTTTCAGCCTTGAACAAAGCATTCAACAGAGCAACATCTGTGGTATGTGAACTTAGAAATTAGCTTTAACACAATACTTCCTAACCAAATCAGAATTATGTACATACTAACACACTTTTGAATTGTGGATGTGTTTTCAGTTGTTTAGAGAAATCTACACATCACGAAAAGTATTTAGTCAAAGAGCCAGCCCACTTTTACTTATCAAGTTTGTATAATGGTGCCACATAGGCAAAAGGCAGTTACATCAGAACATACAGGAAGTTGTCATGCATAAAACATTTAAAGTAAATAATTAAAGTCATTATTTAAAGTAATAATTAAAGTAAATAATTAGAACCGTCGTGTATCCGTCCATGCCAGTTTGTCCTCTTGCTCCAAGTGGGGCTCACAGGTGGCTTCTCTGTCCTTTGTTGTTACACCCTTATTGTTAATGTGTATGGGATACATGGTGATTTGTTGAACAACTTTTTTATGATAATGTGCCATAACGTCAAATTTTGTATGTGATTAGGTATAGTGTATTTGTTTGATAATATGCTCAATAATTTGTGTAAATTATCTCTATTCTTTGGTGCCATTTTGTGGCAAACAGACTCTAGTTGAATTTTTATGTGCTCGGCTAAAAGATCAAAGGTGCCAACTGTATCCTGTAACAAAGTTCACTTTTTGAGTTAAAGTCTTAATGGGTGGCATTCCCTTTGAGCTGACCCTCAGATAACCTCTCCAGTGATCTCAAATACCATTTATAACATTGTTCTATCACTCTGTCTTCAAATGGCACGTCCACCTCAAGTATAAATAGATTATCTGGTTGCTTTAAAATTGTCACACAATTGAAAAATAATCCCCCAAACATGTCAAGATGATGTCAACCATCTCTCCCTCTGCCGTGTTATACCGGCTATATTTAACCACTGTGTCCGTGGCAGCCGTCACATAACTGTCTGAGCTGAACGTGTGTGCCGTATATGTAAATGATATAGTAGAGAAAAATGGCCACAATTATTGAGCGAGATGATTCAAATGAATGACTAAAAGAAATTGACCAGTCAGTGAAGAATAAGTTTCAATGGAATTGGCTGGAGAGATCAGATAAAATAACTTATTGAAACTACAAGTGTACGATTGAACCATTGTCATACTTGCCTGGACAGTTCATTCGGAAAGTTGACAACTAGTACAGACTACTGAGTACTGAATAACTCCGATTTTTGTGACCATAATCCATCTTAAAAAAGATTTTGCAGTGCAAATGGATCATATTTCAATGAATTTGGAAGTGTTATTTTCATCTCAGATTGCAGGAAATGCTCCAAATTCATTGTAATGTTTGAAAATGTTCTGGCCCCTAATGGCACTTAAAATAATTTTCCTTCAGATCTTGAATTGGCTGTTCTCATGCTTGATTCATAGATGTCTGGTACCATAAAATAAATGTCACTTGTTCTTGGCAATAGGAAATTAATTTTTTGAAAGGTTTAAATTCTCTTTTTCCTGGAGACCACAAAGAGTAATATAATGAGATTCAGAGTTCATGTCATGCCAGTTTAATAGAATTGAAGAAAATAGAATATTTGTTCATAATGAAAATGATTAAAATCTCAGAAACCAAAGGCTTGGAGAACTGTTTTTTGCAGGGTATGAAGCACCACAATAACGTTCGTCATGATATAAGAATTTATTTTCAGTGTAACTTGTACATAAAATAATTTTTGTCTTAGCGTCACATTGATGGTGCTGAAGCTTTGTGAAGATAACAATTATGACAATACTTGTGGCACCATGATAGGAATTCAGCTTCTTCTTTTTTTTTATCAATTCTAATATCTCATCTCGAAGAAACCTTTTTTCTCTCCATATGATATTCATTCTTACCTGATACTGTCATTGTACCTCGTCTGTTGTACACGACCCGATGTCTGTTGTCGATCATTGCCCTGTAGTCCTTCATCCATGACAAATGCTTTTCAGAAACTGCTGCTTGTTTCTAGCAATTATGATACCCAGATGTGGTTTATTGTTTCTGATGAAAGTTTGTGAATGTGTAGGTTGTAGTGGCCCTCAATATTGCAGTTTTTCCAAGATATTTTGCATTTTTACCCTTTTTTGATCTGTATTGTCTCCTCATGCATTTTCTCACACTACAAAGATTAACTCCTTAGAAGCCACTGGACCCTTACATGATTGTTTCTATCAATAATGACACTCAAATGTATTTAAGCAATGTTTCAAAATATCTACATTTTGTTCCAAAGGAAATGAAATTTGATATTTTTTAAGTTGATTGTGGGATTCAGGACATTTGTTCTGTTTTTTATGTGTTAAGAAATTTTACCTTTTATTAACCATGCTCCTCAATTCTCTGAAAATGTATCTTTGCAACTGTTAAACATCTCATATTGAAATGGTCAGATTGAAAGAGCTAGAACTGCATTTCTTTTTATAACAATGTTTTGTTGAAATTATTTAAGTCTTTGTGTTAGACGAGCTACTGTCCTGTGACACTCTTCAGTCATTTGTCCTGCGGGTTGAATGTATACATGCAAAGTTATAACATTATCTAATCAAGTCTTTCAATATGATACAGGATTTCTTTTTTTTCTGTGCAGAATGTTGGTTGGAGCGGAAAGCGTATCCTAGTTGCTGTGAAGATCAGCACTAACCTACAGCGGAGTTCTGTGCGGGGAACGCTGGTGCTATCCCCAGTAATTGCAGTTGCAGGCCTCATACAAATCCTACTACAGGCCAAGGCCGAGTGCCAGCTGGTGTACTTTCTGTCAGATGTTAAGCAACTCACAGTATCACCACAAATGTCCCTGGCTGATATATGCAAGGAAGTCGCTAAGGCATCAGTTCCTGTAAGTTGAGCATTTAAATACATTAGAAATGTGTCATCTCAAGTATCGCAATTGTTCCCTTTGTTAAAGGTGAATCTACGCTTTACTATGTGAGCTCATGGTCATGGTAAGTGTATAGTCAGCATCACTGGTGTCTGGCCCTGGTGAGGACATGCTGGACTAATGTTGGTTGCTCTGAAGGGCTAGACGCTGGTTATATGTGTCAAATTGGAATTTCAGTAAGTCTGCAAAGTTCTAAGAATGTGATGCCAATATGGACCGGAATCCAGATGCTTGGTGAGATGGTCAACCAAGGTAGTCCTAATGTTGTCAGTGCCATTTGTTTGGAAATTTGAAATAGCTGCCTGCTGTTTTTAGCATTATTATAAAGCTTGACATTACTTTGAACATGTTCTTGAATTCTCCTCAACGTCATTTGGGTCATATTTTCTCTCTAGAGGCTGCGAGACTGAGGAAGCTGAAATTTGGCATGTAGTTTTCTCCTGTGATCATATATTTTAGAATTAGAGGGACATTTTGCATTAACACTCTAGTTTTGCTGTAAATTGAATGGATTGAGTCACTAGTTGAATCAGTGCTTCATGAAAAAACCCGTCTGAAACAAGACAGTTATGTGTGGGAAATATGTGAAGTTCTCATCCCTTCAACCTCAGATTCTTGGTCCGAATATTTCTCCAGCAACATATGCTGCTGGTCATTCTCTTCCCACAGAGGTTACTTGTCATATCTTCCTACGAACCTCTGTTCTAATACGGCCATATTTCCCGGTTCTCGTAAAATCCCCTAGCGGCAAAAGATCGCAACACGAATTATCTCCCTTCTTTCTATCCAATCAGAACACGTGTTACATCGACTTAGATTCAACTTGACTAACACAAGCAAATGTGAGGCCACAAATATCCCCCATCTGCCAGGGAATTGTGTTGATGTTACACACAAGACGTTTAATGGCTATCTTGTCTGTTGTCAACGAGGGCGATGGAGACGCCACTGATCCGCCATAACGTGACGGAGTTCTGTCTAGAAGAAACGTTTGCGCATCGCGCAGGGGAAGAGGTTTAGTTTTCTCGAAGACGGAAATTACCGAGGCCTTGCGAATGATCACTTTTGAAACAACGTCGCTGATTGCCTCCAATCACAAGTCTTGAACGCTCACACCATGAAAGGGCCGTATTAGAACAGAGGTTATGTAGGAAGATATGACAGGAGTAACCTCTGTGGGAAGAGAATGGCTGCTGGTAAGAGGTGATGGAATGGTTTGAGTGGTCCTGCATGCTGGGGGTTTGTGGGCATCTTACTATGGCTGAGCATGTCTGTCTATCAACAACCCTGTTGGGGCTGACAGAAGCATCAAGAGGTTTATGGTTGTTAATTCAAACTGCTTCAGGCACTGGTCATGTGTTTTCATCATTAGAGCAGAACTTCATTTAATTTTGGTACTTGAACAGCCAAAGATTTTATTGTTATATGTGATTCCCTCAAAAAGTATTTCAATAGAAATGTAGTCTGTTCTGTCGGTAGCTTGTCTGTTCTAGTGGTATGTTCAAATGGTGGCAGTTCTTTCCCAAGCATTAGATTGATTGCAGGCATCTATCTCTCCCCATGACAGTTCACGTAACTTTCACACTTCCCTTACAAAAGCAAAAACCTTTCGGTGAGTTTTGGATCAATACATTAGAAGATCACAAATCTTGTGATTTAATCCCTGCTCAATATGAACTCCACCATGACATACCTTCAAACAAATAACATTTCTACATATTAAGCAAGCCAGTAAACGTCATGGTTATGTTGCAAGTTCAATGAAGCAAGTACATCTTACAATTTCAGCTGCCTCCACAGCTGTGCCAGTGTGATATGGCAGCACCAATTCGGTGGGCTGAGGAGAACAAGCAACAGTATGATACAATTGTCATTCTGACTGACAGCAAGGAATCAACAGGAGAGATGACTACAGCACAAGCTATAAACCAGTATCGACAATCTCTCAATTTACAAACCAAGTAAGTTTACAACTTCAAAAATAAAGATTGTTGCCACAAATCTTACAAATGTTTTAGATTCCCTGACTTTTTAGCTTTCTAAGAAGAACGTTAAAAAGATTTTTCACAATTTGTTTAAAACTCAACAAAGTTGATCTTAGTGGTAATGGCATGAACAGTTTCTGATGCGTATCAAGAGTTTCTGAGTTATCCCTTCACAGTTGGAATTTGATGGACAGAACATGTGTCATGCCAAAAGTTCACTTACACTTTTGGTCTTTCTTAGCTCAATGAGCAGCTTTTAAGATTAATTTGGCATGCAAAAACTGATACCACAGTATGAATACACAAATGTGATTTGAACCAACAATCATAGGTTTCTGGCATGCCTTGGTGATGCAGCTCCACACAACAAATGTACTAACCTTGGCCCCAGTTTACTCTCACCATCTCCATCAGTAACAATCAACAAGTTCAAGGAAGCACTGGAAGTCCGAAGTTTCACAGGGCCCAATTTAAGTATCCTCTTTGCATTTGAGCCTCCAGCCAAGCAAGCCATCTTGTCAAGGGCCCTGTGAGAACAGGCTTTGTGGGGCCCAAACAAGACGTTCTGGGGAGCTGATTAATGGCAAGACAATAGGAACAAGCCCAAGACTCCAGCCAGAGGTTACGGCAAGGGTTTCCCTGGCCAGGAAGTTTTTCAAGCCAGGACCTAAGTCAAGTTGACTTCCCAAACATCTCTCAGACAGCAATAGCAAGGACTCATACCACCTCGTCTCAGAAACAGATGCCAGCCTTTCCGGTGAAAGTATTCCAGGATCTAGTGGTGGCTGTTAGTCACCTTTTTTAGAAAATTGGATCATTGTAAGGACTGACCAATGGATGCTAAAGGTTATCAAATAGAGATACCATCTTCAGTTCGCAAGGAGACTCTCCCTTGATGACATGTCCAGTGGCGCATTGCTATCAGCTTCCGGATCCAAAGTTTTCAGAGGCAATAACAGCGATAAACAAGCTCTAATCCAGGAAAGCTGTTGTTGAGATGAACCCTTTGGACCTCGGGCTAAAGTTCTTGTCTCCGGTATTTCTCGTTCCCAAGAATTATCCATACAGAACCTCCCAGAGGATTTCCATAAGGGACTGTATGATCTCCATAGAACAGCAGGATACATATCATGTACACCTACCCATCCATCCAGACTCACAGAAATATCTACACGTTGCAGTCAATGGAAGATCATTCCAGTTCAGTGGATCCCTGGCTATTCACAGTGAAAATAGCCATGGTACTGGCATATCTCTGCAATTTATCCTGATACAATGCATCAGGATTCTCTACAATTTCCTGTCTCCGAATGATGACTTGTTAGATAAATGAGTAGAATTCCTTTATGAGCGAGCTTATATACGGGAATTTGGGGTTCCTAGTTCATCCCAAAAAATGAGAACTTCAGGCCCATCGAGGCTTCATTAACACCCTGTTTGAATGCTATCAGGATGTGATAACTAGCATCTTAAAGTTCAAGAAATGTCCACACTCTCTAAGCCAATGGATGTTGCTATTAGGAGTGCTCTGTGCAGGATCTCACATTCACAGCATCTGAGATTCTTTCAGAATTGGATAAACTGAGGGAATCAGGTGCACTCTGTCAGAAACAAGTATTTTGAAGTATTATCAACAATGATAATAATTCATAGAATACTACCTCTAACATTTGAGGTACCACACTTAAGGTACCCTAGGACAAACTAAAAGGATCCTACGCGCATGTCAGGGGGAGATAACTCGAATGGATAGCACTTGGGAAGACCACTAGTAAGTAAGACAACACAAAATGAGCTATGTTTAAAAATGTTATTCAAGTTAAATCTGTGGATCAGAAACAATCAGAAACAAGTTGAAACTGGACAGATTGTAATATCTGTAACTGATTGTTGAACCATTGAATAGCCATGAAAAACATTTGCATTACATTGCACGTACCAGAGCAATGGCATTTGTTAAATATTCAAGATGAAGCACAGCTTTGTGTTTGTTGCAGATTAGCAATTTGTGGACTGACAGCCAGTCGACTGAATCAAGCTGACCAGACTGATCTTGGTGCACTGGACATCGCAGGATTCGATGCATCAGTACCAGAAGTTCTCCATGGTTTTGCTGCAGGACTTTTCTAAGGATGTATTGCCATGCTTGTGCTTCATCATGGCAAGGACAGTGATCTAGTGATGTGCATGAGTAACAGTGTGCCTTGCTAACAAGAGATTCTTGCAGATGATGTCTTGCATTATGTTACATTTTCTAGCCTGGAGGTATTTATACCCTAGGCTTATCAGATTCTAATTTCTCCGTCCAAATGTGTATGAAATGAAGATAAGTATGTCTTTTCTGCAATGCCAGCTTTTATTCAAGATCAAGTTCATTGCTTTGCTTTCTAGTTTTGGGTGTTACTAAATTGGATATATTGTGAGGCTTCTACAAACTAACTACTTTATCTTCCATTTCATCTGCTCCCTGGACTACTGAGTGGCTGCAAGTTCATATGCATGTCAAAGAACGTTTGACCTTTGAAAACTGCACTGTGACCAGTTATCAGATACTGACATGGCAAATGGATTACTTCTTAGTTAATTCTATGGTAATTACCTTTTTCATTTCTGGAAAGTGTTGACAATATACTGCCAGGAATGTCCATCTTACATTGTACACTCTGTTCATGTTTCTTGTTTCACTTCTGGAGAATAGGGAAGACTTCGTCATACAGACCCAGAAACAACTATACCCAATACAGCCCATGCAAGGCTAGAATATGTGGCAAGTCTAGGTTACCACAGTTACAGGGTCTGTCAAAATCTGCAGAATTCACAGCTTCTATGAGATTATCAGTTAATCTTCAGCTGTCATCAGTGTTTGATATTTGCACATGGCCAGACTCCCCCTATAGAGCACTGTCCTAAGGGATTATATGGAAATAGGAGGTAGTGCCAGCTATAGATAGTACATTAGGGAGGGAGATGGTAGGAACGAATAAAATGGCTCTCTCCTTAAATGTATTCTAAGTCTGAATCTAATTTTCGATATGTCTCATGGAAACTTAAGAATTCATGTTGGTTTCATGAGTAATGTTGACATCTGAAGTTGTGGGAGAGTGAAAAAACATATTTATTGTCACCACTCAGAATTTATAGGTAAAAAAAATGATTTTCTTAAATTCTCTTACAAAGCTGTCTTTGAAATTTGCCAACAGAATTCTGACTTGACTTTGCTCACTTGTTACATGTCCTGTCTCTGGAATTTCAAAAGTGTCAGTAAGATTTGCATTAAGTATGTGATAGGTGAAATCACCTCTAATATATTATGATGAGCCACCATTATTTTTATGTTTACAAAGTCAATATTATTGTGGTAGCATGATGTGTAACTTAACCTCCCCATGATGTGAACTTCCTGGTATTACTGGACATAATGTCAGCAGACTCCAAAAAATGTCTCCACGGAATTAAAAGGGGCTTCCTCTCATTTTGCTATGATTTAAATATGAATTTATACTGAATTGATGTGAGCTGAACTGTTCCAACTATGTGTTGATCATACACAGGTGGTGAATGCCCTGTCCACATGCCAGCTGATACAGGTGTATTTGGGCATACATGAGTAAATATATTCCTGGTGTGCAACGGTCATGTTAACACATTTACCTGTGTGTGCATCATTGCTCTTAGATTTATTTACATGACCTGAAGAGGTCATGCAAAAGTATATATATACATATAAGTATGTGTACATACTATGTATGTAGTGCCATGTGAATGCAAAATACTTTTGCTTAGGAATCTTAAAAGCAACATGTGACAGGAACTCTATTAATAGCTCAGAGCAGGCGATCATTCTATACGCAAACACAATCCAAGCTGCTCACAAACTGAGCAAAAGACAAAATGGAACAGAACCCATTCATGTTTAGATAATCCCTGTAGGCATGGACTGGGTTTATTATGGGAATGTGCATCCACCACAGTTCGGAAATTCCAAGACTGATTCAAAACAAACCAGTACTGCTTTGACATCCTCCTCTGCCTTTTGAAATTTGACTTAGTTCATCATCTTTGTTTTAACAAGTGTCATAAACACTTTTAAACAGCTGAATATATAAATATACTGTATGATCAATGTCCGTACTTCCATAATATGATTCCTGTGGGTCTGGACAAAGGAAGTAAAATGTTTCTTTCGTCATCTGAATATTTGCCACCCAGTCTGTTTGAAAATGTTTACAATGTCATTCCACAGGCTCTGGACCTCTGTTTTACACACTTTTTGTTCCGGAGTGAGACCCAGTGATAATCCTGTGTATAGAAATATAGAAAAATCCTTTTTTCTTTTCGCATTGAGACGCCTATTCATCTTGGTTTTAAGAGCAAGTTTAGAGAACTACTCTGATACCTTTGTCAGCACAAATATTTTGCACACATTCTTCATGTGAACAGAAAATATCTTTACTTTTGCTTTTATTTACAAATATACAGCACCTGTAAAAACGCTCAGGTGTGTATAATGTGGCATGTGAACAGGGTGTTATTCAGAAACTTTATGATGAGTATTTTGGATCCAAATAATTTGGACTAAATTCAACATTATGGTCAGATCAGCTGTACATGAATGCTATACCCATCAAAACAAATCATGGAGTATGAAGGTGATGATCTCTTGAAATGTTTTGTGAACCCCATAATGAAGTGAAATTCAAGTATATGTGTAACACTGGCACTCATGCATTGTAGCTTTTGTTAACTGTGTGTTTTGTTCTGACTTAAATACAAAATCAAGGTAAATAATATGTCATTAATTTATGTGTATTTATCTGTCAATGTAGCACTGAGTTGAGATAAAACACAAGCCCTGTCTTGGTCTGATGTTTTGTGCAGTCCACTTGTATTGGGTCCTCATGGACCCCTGTTTGTTGTATGCCATGCTTCAGTTCATGACTTGATTCATGTCATTGTACTCTAGTCGAAGGCTAGATCATGTCATAGTACTCTAGTCCACGGCTAGATAATGTCATACTACTCTAGCCGAGGGCTAGATCATGTCATAGTACTCTAGCCGAGGGCTAGATCATGTCATACTACTCTAGCGGAGGGCATCAGATGTGGATCATGGTGTCAACCACAGGTTTGCTTGGACCTGACTCCAGTCAAATTACAGGATGCCATGACATGGCTGAAATGTCCCTGTTGGATATGATTTACCAGTTGGCTATGATTTACTTGGTGAAATCATGTACATTGTAACAAAATATTACATTTCACATTCATCTCAACAAACGTCTAACTGAAACATCGTCAGGTGATCCATGACATAGCTGGTGTTATCTGTCAATGGCAGGAGAAATATGCACACTAGAAATGGGAAAACATTTAAACTATCACAGATATAACAAGTTGCTGCTTTCAAACTGTATGTCATTCACTGTTTGGTGTTAGATATACATGTATTTGGAGATACACTAGTTGCAATGAAAATGGTTAACTGACAGTTCTCAAAGGTGCAAACTGGCAATAATGTGCTGCTTTCTCTCTGATTGATTGTTGTAAATGACAAAATGCCATTTCTAAAATCATGTTCAGAATAAAATTTATGTACAAAAATGTAGAAACACGTACAGACTTGGTTGTATGGTTCAGCATGGGATGGATAGGGGGCAATCACCTCATCCAGTCATATTTCCTTTGTTGTTTCCTATGATTCAGTACAGTACCTGCTATGATACAGTTGGTGGTGATTACCACCAAGCTGTACCATATATTCTGTCTGGGAGCACAAGGACTTACAACAGACTGGTTTGGCTGGCACCAGGATGACACACCAAATGACTGTCCACCTGATCAAGAGGGCGCCACGTCTGCTCTCATTTACAACCCAAAGATGGAAGTTATAAAGAAGTGGTTTTACACAAGGATAGGCTTCATTTTTTTAAACTACTTTGTAAAGTTCTAAATAAGATCTCAGTCATTCGGTCAAGGCAGTGAAATGAGGTGTTTCATATAGGCATTGTGGGAATGATGTTCTGCAAAGGATATGGGTGGGACAGAAGTAACAATCCTCGCATTCACCTGGAGGGTGATAGCTGTTACTGACCTTTGTTCTGTTTAAAGGGACACTGATCTAGAGCAGTTCCCCAAGACTGGTTGTTGCTTTTGTAATTGTTTCCTCTACCCAGGTGATATATCATAATTCTTGACTGGGTTGCGATCTCTGCTGCGCCACCCACAAGCCCAGTTGGTGGTATATGGGAGTATCCTTACATTAATCAACAAAAATGAAATACAGTTTCGTCTTGGAATTAATTGGAAAATACAGTCGTCTTTTTTACCCATTAATATTTCCATCTTGGTTATTGTGATATTAAGACAAATCAAAACATTTTGAAGTTTAACTTCTGCTATATGTTTGCCTTATGATCCTAGCATTATTAATTTATTATTGTATTTTTATACACTTTTGAACTTCACGATGTGTTTTCAGTGAATTTTTATATTTTGTATAATGATAGTAATATCTGTTATTCGAGCGAGAATTGGCCTCATCATCCATCTCCAACCCCCGTGATCAGAAGTCATCTTCATCTTCACAAGCCAATGACGAACATCATCATCAATGTCTAGACTTTATATATTCTCTAGGTGAGTCATATTTCACACACACGCCCTAAATGCAACCCTAGTGCATATTGTCTGTCTCACATCGAAACAACTTCTCGGTGACAGACTAAATGGAGTGGAATGATTCTGTTGAATGCTACAACAAATACATAAAAAGAAAATATCAAAATTAAAAAAGACTAAATTTATAGCAGTAATGTCAGGCCATTAACTTGTTCGAGGTATGTACCAATCAGTATCCACACACAGAGACGATATCCCATTCATCTGTAGCTGACGAAGAAACCAGTTCCATGTCATGTGTCTTAAAAGTGTAATATTGAAAACGTGTATATAATGTTATCACTCGTGACAGTTTCTCAACTGGTCCTGACCCGTGAAAATCCGGGTTAGAATTGATCTTCAGTAAACGATGCTTGAAGTGTCGCAAGAGGTGACTAACGTTACCCGGTGGTCAGGCTCGCTGACTTGGTTGACACATGTCTTCTTTGAGTGGCATGTTAGAAGTTGGAAAGTACAATATAGAACAAACTTTATGGATAACAACTTCTTATATTCGTGAGTGCGACGTTTCGATACAGGATTCCTGCTTGACACGGTACAAGAATCTGTATCGAAACGTCGCACTCACGAATAAAAGAAGTGAGGATTCCTGCTTGACACGGTACAAGAATCTGTATCGAAATGTCGCACTCACGAATGAAAGAAGTTGTTATCCATCAAGTTTGTTCTATATTGACATGTCATCGTATCCCAATTGCGTAAATCGATGCTCATGCGGTTGATCACTAGATGGTCTGGTCCAGACTCGATTATTTACAGACCACCGCCATATAGCTGGAATATTGCTGACTGTGGCTTAAAACTTAAATTCGCTCACTCACTCAACTGGTCATGTGACTTTGTTTCGGGTTTTTCACATTGGTGTATTGTCTCATTGGTCACCCAAGATACTTGTCAGGTGTGCTATTGGGATTTACAGGATTTTCACCCTTCTTTAAACAAATAATTTAGTCCGACAACAAAGAGCTCCCAACGGGAACAGGTCAAAGGGCCAAAACTGGAAATGTCAAAAGGGCCCAAGAAAAGTCAAAAGGGCCCAAGAAAAGTCAAAAGGGCCAGACCTTTAGAAAATACATGTACATGTATTTGGGATTTCTCGAACTCTCGTTTGTCTTGTCTACATTAACCTGTCCTTTGGTCATGTGTTTAGCTGGTTTATCTTGGACGCAGGCAGTGGTTGAATGGGTAAAATCTATGTGTGCTGGCGGTCAGGTGCCCGACTCTTAGAGTTTGGGTGCATATATCGGATGGGACTCATCTCATCATTAGAATCTGTACTTTACAGTGAAAGTGTAATCCCCAATATAACATGTTACATTTGACCACTTTCTATATGTGACGCTGTGTTTCATAATACGCAATGGTGGCCTGGCATTAATCCTTAGACAGATTTGTATTATTATCCCGACCTTTTTAAGGTACTGGAAAACGTCCCGTTGCCCAGATATTTAACTAATGTTTCTAAGGATGAATTAAATAAGTGTTTACGTACATGTAAGTACTAATGGGCAATAATAGAAGATATCGCAATATCGTGACACTGCCGTCAGTGGTAGGTAACTCATGAAGGAGAAATATATATATTAATTATGATCTTCACCTTTATTAATGAACATTGATTTTCCTTTCGGTACATATTTTTGCAGAGGAAGAATTGTCAGCTGAACTGTCCGTATTTTACGTGGCATTTTACACCATGTAACCCGTGAAAATGTCACGTCCTCTGAGCTCATTTTAGACAAGTCAAATTCGTCCAGTAGGTTGGAATATGTTTGAAAGTGATAAAGAGTAAGTTTCAGTTGCAGAATGCTGGGTTTATCAAGGGGAAATAAGTATATGTATAACTCATTAAGTCTTTCCCCCTTGAATTAGACATTTCCCCACCCCAAAGTGGATATGTCCGTTTAAATCACCAAATATTCTGAAGCTGACTGAATAGTGCTGCTAAATCAGACTGTAGAAATGTGACAGTAGGCGAAATATATGAAGAACAAAACGCAGACACAACATGCGAAATACGTGCCACTGCCCAACAACTTGGTTCACATATTGAGGTTGTTGAACGGACTGAGATAATGATTGTCAAGAAGATGAAGAACTGTGTTTGATGGCAATGTGTCAGGAAGTGGTGTTGCTGTCTGAGTGAACTATTCTTGTGAGTCGTTGCTGACGAACTTTTTACTTAGGTGGTTATGCTTCTTGGTGAATCTGAATTTCTAATAGGGTTGGCAAAATCAAAAGATTTATTGAAAAGCTTAGTCTGTGCTTCTGGCATACGGATTATGTGATAGGGTTTCATTGCAGTCAGGTCAGATCCTCCCACCATAACTAGAAAGTTGAGGAAAAGAGACCAGTGTCGCCGCCCCATAATTTTTATACAAAACAACAACAACAAACAAACAACAACATAAACAAAAATCAACAAAAGAAAAACCAAGACAAGACCAAACTCTCCACAAGACTGTTTGACATGAAGGATAGCGTGAAACTTCCAGTAACCAGCATCAGTATTCCAGCTGCTCCAGTCCTTGGTGACAACATGTTACAACTTTTGAGTCACAATCTGGCACGGCCTTTCTACGTAGAATTCAAAGCGACCCTTACTCGAGTCATGATAATTTATTTTATTTGATCTTGGGTACAATGTTCAATGTCTCAAATAAATAATTAAAACATTGTATATGGTAGGCGTGTTGGTTTTCAGGTGAACAGTTGTTCATGTTCATGTGTTGACAGGTCATTTTCCCTCCTTTTTTGTTTACAGAAAGATGAGTGACTTCAGAACAGTTGATGTAGTTTGTAGACTATAGTGAACACATGTAACTGGCCTTTTTACAAGGGGCGCTTAAGGGTAACGTTGACACTTGTGGAATACTAATAAATGCAACATATACCATACACAAGTGCAAATGTACAGGTATCTTATGTTCATTCGTAGTGAACAATGTCACCATGACGGTTCGTGAGAGCACAGTTTGGTTGTGGATCCCTAATCATCTAGGCAGGCTTTATATATCATCACAGGTGAATATTAACATTTTATGTCAGTACTATCAAGTTTTCATTATTTGGGTATTTGATACAGTATAAGGTCTACATATCACAATATTAGCATTTACATTACAAACACACAGTGCCCGATGTATGTGAATGGCGAGTGAATGTTAGCCCAGCCCATATCTGACAGTAGCAGAAGGACGATGATTGTATCTCCTTCAGACGGGTGTCGTGTTCCAGAGAAATGTCGTTGCAAATGATCGTCTCTCCTGTCCCGCATGTTACGATGCACAGTGTATCATTACAGGGGCCATCTCACTATGGGGTGAGCCATCGGTAACCTGGAGATTCTCATCCACTGTAGGGTCGATGCTTGGACTCTTACAATGGTGGCGTTACGTCATCCACACATTGACCTGTGAAGTTACTGAGAGGGAGTGAGAGCTCAGTCATTTATAGAATCATAAGGGATCTATCAGCTTTAATTTGATAAAATAGTAGGCCTAGTTTATTGTTATCTAAATATAATTATGCAAGACAATGTTATGGATAACAACTTCTTGAGTTATTTTACACAACGTTTCTGGGCTGGTTCTTGCCCCTTCGTCAGGTGGATCATGATCATAGTGAACAATACAGTTATATATATATTGATGTACAGGAAGCCAGATATGTAAATAAGTATATACAAGCGCAAGGGGGGAAGGATATATAATTAAGTATGTACAAAGGATCTCCATGACAGCAAGCAAATCAATGACACTGTACAATAAGTTAAATCCAATTAATAGTCAATCTCCTTATGCCCGTGCCACTGTGAAAATTCATAAAAAGCCTGTCAAAACTAGAATCCTTGTGTGCTCACGAGCTTCAGTTTACTACAATACAGCTCAATTTCTTTCTAAAGTGCTTGCTCCCTTGGGGAAAGAAGGTAAATCCTTAATCAGCGACTCGGCATCATTTGTTGGACGCTAAATTATCAGGCCGAATGGTCAGCTATGATGTAGTTGACTTATTTACAAACATTCCATTATACGAAGTTCTGGACATTCTCCGTGCACAATTAGACAGTTGTGTTGACATCTTGACACAGAACTCAGCATAGACAGTATAATCGAACTGGTATCCAGCTGTTTCCAGACTTCATATTTCACATGGCAGAACAACATCTATCAACAGATTCATGGGCTCCCCATGGGTTCACCACTGTCCCCTCTGATGACTGAAATCTTCATGAACAGCTTTGAAGAGTCAGCCCTACAAACATCGCCGTTCCAGCCATTATGCTGGTACAGGAAAGTGGATGACACTTTCGCCATCCTTGATCCTGACCACAACCCTGCAGTCCTCCTAGATCACCTCAACAAACAGCACAGCCGCATCCAGTTCACCTTGGAAATTGAGGATCAAGACAAGCTGCCTTTCCTTGATGTATCTCTCGACAATTCATCTAACAAGATCACTCCCTCTGTCTACAGAAAACCAACACACACTGACCAGTATATTCATTATCTATCCAACCACCATCCACAAATAAAACGAGCCATAGTTTCGACCCTAACCAGACGTGCCAAGGCTATCTGCGACCTAGCCCAACTCCAAGATGAAATCGACCACCTCAAAACAACCTTCACCACCCTCAACGGATATCCCAAACAACTTGTAGAGCAGACCGTAGCCACAATCCTCCATCAACAAAATGACCGTCCACCCAAACCCGAACCAGCTCCCATCCGGATCAACATTCCCTACGAAGGCCAGATTAGTCATCACATCAGCCGACCTCTTAGAAAAACTGCCAGTGTAGATGTGACATTTTATTCTGATAAAACTTTGAAATCAATCCTGAGAGCGAATAGAAGAGGTGGCAGCAACCAGACCAAACCCAATCCCAGAGGATGCATCTACAAAATTTGTAGTGATTGGAAGCAGTTATATTGGAGAAACTTGCCGGCCGTTCAACATCAGGCTAAAAGAACATAAAACTTCAGTTGAAAAATCTGATCTCAAATATGCTCTCTCAGAACACATCGTCAAAAATCCAAATCACTCTATCAACTGGCAACTCACTGAAATCCTGGCTTCCAACATCAGTAATTGGCGCAAAAGAAAACTTCTTGAATCAATCAACATAAGATTAGTACCCGAGATCAACAGGGATCAAGGGGTTTACCTCCCTAGCGCCTGGTGCATCACCAAGAAATTATAGACTCCCAAACCACTCTGCTGTGTAAACATACTCTTGTTTTTACAATAATACCCTATCCTTGTATTCTTCTCTTTCATCTCACTGCATTGTTCGTACATACTTAATTATATATCCTTCCCCCCTTGCGCTTGTATATACTTATTTACATATCTGGCTTCCTGTACATCAATATTTATATAACTGTATTGTTCACTATGATCATTATCCACCTGACGAAGGGGCAAGAACCAGCCCAGAAACGTTGTGTAAAATAAATCAAGAAGTTGTTATCCATATTTGTCTTGCATTACTACACCAACTTCAAATGCCTTTGAAGAATTTTAAAATATAATTAGATCTAAAGTATAACGTCTAAACAGTGCCATATAAAGATCCACAGACCCGGTAACTGCAAGATGTTATTACCATCTCTGTAACTTGAACATGTTGCTAGCACATTAAAGTATTCCTTCGTTTCTGTGGTTTCGGTCTCTCCAATGTTGTTATATTATCCTCGGTGTAATATGTTAATGAAAACGTTTCTGAACAATAATTTGTTGCTTGTTACATCTAAAGGTCATTTGATCCTGTACACATGTACAGGTCACGTGGTTTTAGATTTCGGCTGAAACTGTTTGGACAATAGAATGCACGAGAATGAGATCCAACCAAATTGCCATGTATTGTTCACACTTTTCATACACATGATGCATTGTAATGCACATTAGGACTTGGATACACACAAGTATCAGTTCCATGTATAACGTGAAACATGGGAAACGCTTGATGCTGTTTCACATACCACACAGATCATTACAGTGACACTCAGTAATCAATTCAGATATATGTAGTTCGGAGAAGATGGTACTGACAATCTAATTCTGTCTGTGATTTTACAGCAAGATGGGCGAGTCCGATCCTTTGCATATGCTTCCTTGATGCATGAGACCACTGAAGGCACTTGTAGGCGGAACACCATTCCAGGTACCCTGAAAGTATATAGTATGTGGAAATACATGACAGATTATGACATCTGCTGATACAACGACTGGATGGTATCACATATGGTGGAACGTCATAGTTACACTGGAGGAGGATAAATGTGAATAACAGCTGGAATGTAACGTTTTTCAGTTTTGATACGGCGTATCAGCGTAATGAGCGAGGAAGACGAAGATAAGCAGGTCTCAACCGTTTACTCAATAGGTAAAACCCATGATAAAGGGTGTAGTGCTGTCAGACCTAGAAACCTATGACTGTGGGCCCGAATCCCCGTAATGTTTCTAGGTCTAGTCTAGCATGACAAAGAGACACAACACTCCCCAGCGAATTGCACCGTCGCCAGCCGTGCCTCTTCAAGTTTGGGAAGAAGTGGAATTCTTGATGGTGCCACATCGGGTTATGGTGCCGGGCATAATCCTGGAGTGTAAAATCTCTTCCCGTTAGGAGAGTTTTTGTCAGTGTTAGTGTCAGTGTTTTTCGATGTCTCAGCTTAGTCAGGTGAGTTGGTTAACGGCGTACAGTTAGCCGGCTAGCATGCAGACGGTTGTAATCAGTAACCTAACTCCGGCGTAAGTGAAAGTGATGTAATTCGATGTTTGAGCTCCATGAAATGAAAAAGAAATGAAATATTCATGGTCCCAATCAATCTCAAATGGTTCGAAAATAGGTGTCTTTGTGACAGAGTTATGGCGCTGACTATATTTTCTCCACCAAAGTGCCCACCTTTCTCAGAAACTGATGAAGTTACATGGACCAAAGGTTCGAAAATTAATTACACTGACTTAACTTTTCTATTTTTTTATTTTAACGTTTTATGAGTAGATGTTCACATATACAAGGCATACATAAATAGGTAGTATCTACAGGTTTATCTACCTTAGACGGTGTTACATTGACCATTCTTTCTTTGCAGATATTACATATAGATAAGTAGGCATAACTACATAATATATAGGTAGGCATCGGTACATAATGTTTCGTATTGTATATGAATTACAACTTGTGTATGTTTGACTGCATCTGGTAACCAGCACGGTACAAGTCATTTAACATTACCCATTATTTCTCAACAGATGTTTACATGTACATAAGTATACATAGTGCAGTGTATGAAAACGTCTACTGCATGTTTGACTGTTTCTAATCACCTGCAAGGCAAATCATTGAAACATTAAAGTGTACTCTTTAAGGTTTACAATTAAATATTAAGCTATAAGTCTACAAATAGCGTGTGGAAAGAGGACCAAAATGTAATAAAATTGGACTGATTGTTGTTTGTAAAGGCGATAAATTTACATGCTTGATAGTAACTTAATATTTCTTTTGGGAAGCTTTTAAAATTAGGTTTTCCTAATTCTCCCTTTTCTTCTCAAATTGTAAATATTTTGTTTCACCATGAGACAAACGGCACTAAGTGGATTATTGTTACTCCCCTTAAAACAAAAACTAATATTTTCTGGTGTTAAGTCAAAGTATCCTTCAGCCAACCTTTCTGTCTTACACTGACTTAACGTTGCAAGTTTATCTGAAATATACTGATCAAGACTGAAAATTGGACTAAATTCGGTGTATATTTTCAAATAAAAACAAATTTCAAATGACTGAACGTGCCCATATCTTCCTAAGGGCTCTTCTCTGTATAGTTATCCTTACGTCCCTATTATTCACTACCATATCAACAAACAAAATTCTAATGTGCTCCATGGCAGGGCACGATGCATTGGTGGTCAGTCAGTCGTCTAACTCGTCGCTGCGCAGAGTTGCGTCCCTTGGGCACCGTAGAAGCCTATGGTCATGGGTTCACATAGGTGTTGGCCCCAGTCATGTTTCTCGGCTTGACAGCTTAAGACAAGCAGTACTTTGAATTTTCGTCCCACATTAAGCTGAAATAACTGTGAGCAACCCTCTTTAGTAAGTTCGTCAGAAATACTGACTGACTGACTGACTGAGTTTGGTTTTACGCCGCTTTTAGCAATATTCCAGCAACATCACGGCGGGGGACACCAGAACGTCAGAAATACAGTATACTTAGTTATTTCTGCTGGTTCTCCCACCATCTAGTCTGTCTCACAGTCCCTGAACCACATTATTTTCCCTACTGCCTAGCCCTCTCTGCAGTGCTAAAGCCCTAAATAAAGCAAGTCTAGATTTCCTCAGGTTCTGAATCTCTGGTCCCCCTAGGGCTCCTTTTCAATTTAAATGGGCTTGTTTGTTACAAATGATATTCAGAGACTAAGCATTAGTGTAGCCACCATCCTGCACTGGGGATTATAGAACGCTGTCTTCGTGTTGTACTTAGTAACTGTTTTAGCCCTCATGCCTTTGTCTGTTGAGAAATAGCCAAACAGTCACGTTCAATGATACCTGCCAGGACTTGTTCTCAGTTGAAGCTTCCCAAACAGAACTCAGACGTGTAAATTGCATATTATAAGCAATCTAGCATAATTTTGTTCCCCACCGTGATATTGCTGGAAGTATGGTAAAAGCGGCGTGTGACCATACTCACTCAGGCATTATACAGAGTAACAGAAGTCATGGTGAAACATGACAGTACAGCAGAAGTGCAAAAGTGTAGGCATGCCAAGATCTGGGTTCTGCCATTTCAATCGAAAAAGACGTCGTTGTGCCAAGGTGGTGTAGCATTCGCAATCTAGGCCTAGACATTTGTAACTGAGCAAGATTAGTATCCCCAGGTCCCAGTGAAGACAAAACCAGATCATGATCCCACACTGTCAGACAGCTTCCTTTAACATTCAATTATTTTGTCATTTATATCACATATCACAAACTATCAGATCAGTATCTTTGATACTCTTTTCACTTCATGCAATCCCCTATTTGTGTCACATGTTTTTTCTAAGTGTCTATTTGTTACTTACACAAAATCGTTGTCCATCTGATTTGTTACACTGCACAGAAAGTGATGAAGTGTCGTACAAGTATTCCAACAGGTGTATGTTGAGAGGGTTCCAATCAATTCCGTGGTAGTTAGCACGGCTAGTCTTCAGTGGAGAGGTCGGCTGCAATTCCATTCTGAAAAGTTCATTTTTGACTTAGTAAATAATTAAGAACACTTTTTTAGGAGATATACACACTATTGGGTGGAGATAGTGCATCAATAGGCCACTATGATTTCGTCCATTATGTAATTCAAAATGTCATTTTATGCATGGCATTTGCTGAATGCTAACATAACTTATATCAGAGGACTGGATCCCATAATTCCCCTACTGTTACAACTATAGATGTTTTCTGTAGCACTCTATTTCAAAATACTTTCATTGTATTAGCTGTAGGTGGACCTGAGGCCTAATTGTTGTTGTTTAACGCCGAGCTCAGCAGTATTCCAGCTATATGGGGGCTATCTGTAAACAACCCAGCCTGGACCAGACAATCCAGTGATAAAAATACATGTGTCAACCAAGTCAGCGAGCCTGACAATCCGATCTCGTTAGTCGCCTCTTACGACAAGCATCTGTTGCTGAAGACAATTCTAACCCGGGTCTTCACGTGCCCTTAATACTGAAATATATGAAATGAAACAGACACAAAACTTAACTCATTTCAGTGCTGCGCTATTTGGATGGAAATTCCCAATTTTACTCAACCAGAGCACATTGCTTTCAGGTAAAACAATATATTTTCACGCGGTCAAACAGATAAACACAGATTGTAAATGGCAGAAATGAGAACAAGTAAGAGTTAAGGCAGAAAACATAACATCCACTGTAACTTGTGTGCTCTTGTCTTAAGCTAGAATGATTCTTTCAGCTTTTACAACGTCAAATGTGGGAACATTGTGCAATGCAAGTTGCCATCTAATATCTTTATTTTTTAGCCTAAACCGGGAACTCTCTATTTGGCCAACACAAGTGAGAAGATACTTCACAAAAGGCATCATGAAAATATGCGTCCATCACACCACATGGTACAATGGGACCGTCAATGGGTAGAGTTATCCTCCCGTCAATGGGTAGAGTTATCCTCCCGTCAATGGGTAGAGTTATCCTCCCGTCAATGGGTAGAGTTATCCTCCCGCAGCAACAAATAAGTAACAACGGATAAGAGAAACATCCTCCGATAAAGTAGGGTCACTTGTGAGTTGGTGAGTTGTGAGTAGGTAAGACAATACTGATACACTGTTTTAGTTATTCAGGGTGAGTCTCATACTGAGCTACACCATTTGCTTCTGTAGAAAATCATTTGTCGGAATGGCATAGAGTTTCACTCTAAAATGGTATTCTTTTGACGAGAGGATGACCACTCTCTATCTCTTTTTCTGGTCAGGACAAGATATGAGGCTTTGGGAGTAATCTGGTGGAAGAGTTTTGGACGCCACATCTCCTCCTTCATCATATTGAAGGCCTTAGTCATCTAGCTGGAAGAGTGGTTAGAGATATATGGTGCAAAATTAGAAAGGCAAAAGTAGAAAACTGGAAATATCTGACGGAGCCAGGTTTTTCAACGTATCGCCAAGCACCTTTCCAAGACTATGGAACCGTAATGAGGGGCAACACGTCACCAACCCAGACCCGATCGACAACCAATACGAGGGGTCTTTCAGATTGATCAGCATCGTCGGTTGCGACGTCAATTGTGTCAAGGACATAGGCGTATGGAAATAACTTGACGCATGTTTAATGACGTCATGCAAAAAATGGACAAGTTTGATGGCGGAAGTGTAAAGATGTGGTCTTCTATCTCCCATGCTGGTAGAACTGGGTACACGTCCAGGGCAATTTAAGGACACAACGTTACACAGATGAAATTCTTCTGCGTTCCTATTATCCAACAGGAAAACGTCATTTGTCAAGACAACAATGCTCGACCTCACACGCGAAGACAACTTCCAAGTACTTCCGTGTGACTGTCAAGGTCTCCAGATATAAACCCAATGGAACATGTGTTACATGCTCTTGGTCAACGTCTGCGATCACGTTAAAACAGCCACAGAACCTCCAACAGTAGGCAAAAACACTGCAGGAAGAGTGGGTGAACATTCCCCTGGCCACAATTCGTAATCTCATTGGTTCCATGGGGCGACGATACATCATGGTGAACAAACAAGACATTGAGAATAGATGACCTTCACCTTGACGTTCTATGGTTCAAGTGTTCCATGATGAACTTTAGTCAATAAAAAGAATAATAATATCTTCTACTAAACTTGAACGATTTATTGTAACTATTGACTATTTATATGACACATAAAGTATACATTTGAAAACCACGTTTGCGTTTCTGTTTGTTGTTGTAGAGTTTACATTCAGTCATAGAAATGGCGACAACACTTGTCCTGAACATACTCACTTGTTCATGAATTTGAAGAACGACTGTAATGCTGATGTATCAATGGAGCTCTTGCATACTTCCAGATCCACACGGGGGTAGTAGTGGACATAGTTTACACACATCTCGTCTGTTATGGCAAGACCCCCCTACAAAACAAGCAGCATGACGTATGTGTGTAGGTCGTGTATTTGTCATGTCATTGAACGGTCTGTCCGTGGCTGCTGAGCGTCACGCGAGATGGACATAGAATATAATTACAATAATTGTGAAAGAAGCTTACCTGTGACCAGGTGATCTACGATGTACCACCCTATACATATAGTTTGATGATTTGTCAGTGTAAGGTGGGTGGACAGCCCACACTATCCGAAGAACGACCACTGAATATGTGTGAACAATAACGCTGTAATTTCAGAATATTTATGTCATTAATCGTATTTGAAAGATCATCAGTGATAGAAATGTTCGAGCACATGCATTCGGAAAGAGCCGGCAACAATACATGTCTTCTGGACATACGATAATCTTCAATGTCAGACCGCCAATTAAGTTAAATATGTCTCACTGGTGTCATCAAGTATAATTACTGATCGCATATCATTACTGATTTGAAACAGAAATGCTGACAAGCTGACAGGGAGGAGGGCTTGCCAGTCTGTTCATTGTCATTTTATTAACACGCATGCTACTACAGATGGTTTCAAACGATCATATCTGCTGCATCCGAAAGTCTTAATAAGTGTTGTGTCCGTACAATACTGTTTCCACCTATCTTCTTTCTTCGTCGCTGGCTCTAATACAAGTTTATTACTCAAGTGAAAGTAGATGTATTAAGATAAAAAGGCAAAACTAAGACACAAAATGTTCCCCAGGGATTTGAGATTGATAAGATGTGCTGTTGAGATTGACATCTAATGATCAATACCAGCGCCAAAATACCAGCGCCTTGAGCATGCACTAGTGCGTGGATATGTGCGTTATATAAATATCCAAGAATAATAATAATAACGCTATTTGTAATTTTAGCTAAATCGTCATCGTGAATCTATATTTTCAAAAGTTGTTGGAGCGTGATCAGTTTTGATAGCGTTACATTTTGATTTTGCCTTTTCATCTTAATCCATCTGTCTATACTTTTCCGAAGGGGGAGAGTGATCTATGGTATTGTATTTCATTGTAATACAGTGTTGTAATTGGACAAACTACTGCAAAATCATTACAATGGGATTACACAATAGAGTGGCAGCACAATATTCAATAGCGGTATCAAATATGGTAGAAGTTAATATAATGATAATATTCAGCTAGCAGCAGCAGTGGTCAGGTTTTGAAATTGGGCCTAGACTGGATACCCAGGATGAAAACTAGATCGTCACAGAAACCATTGGTCGTGGTGTAATGTGAGGTGACAGAGGATTAGGCATCTTCTATCAAATCACACATTTCGAAAATGTCTGCGAGCCGTCCGGGTAATATAACTCACAATAAACACAGAACTTTACTCACGAAACGGTCCTGTTTGGAACCATCGCACAATTCATTAAACATAAAGTACAAAAGTCAGCAGCTACAAGAACTCTCCCAAACAAACGAAGTAGGAAATGATACCTTTTGCAAGTACATAAGAATAACTGGCTCCATTATATATATTGCTCTTCAGTGATTCAAACAACTCACCACAGTGACGTTCTTCCTCGACACTGTGTTGTACTCACATGTAGTAACCAGCGCATCACCCTTAAACAAATGCATATTCATTTGGAACAGGACAAACAATTGCATTTATTAATCGGTACTAATGTTAAATACTTTATCACACATTCTATATCCGCCACAAACCATCTTTTTAAGAATCTAACGCTAAATCTATTATCTGTCAAATATAATTTGCTTGATTGCGTGAACCTTCCACCAACATGAAGTTCATTTTGCCAAACGTTTACATTTAATCACTTTGAACCATTTAAACATTTTAGGCATTTATTTGTCATTTATTTAAGGAAAAGCCAGGCTGGCTAAAGGTACTGAGTTTTAAAGATGTTACTGTTTCTTTAAGTGGCATATAGAAGCTGGTATGATGAAGAGGAACACTTTTGTGTGGATAGACAACTCCTGTATTGCAACAGATGCGACGTTTTAACACCGCTATCAAGCAAATGCTTCTACTGTAATAAAGAAGTGTTCCTTTTGATGTTACTGTTATTTATCTAAATGGTCTCTGATTGTCCTTTTACGTTTTTGTAACGACTGTATTGTTTATGTGACGTCTTTTAATGATTGCAGAATTCATAAAAAGATGGGTTAGATGAGACAGAATAATCAGCAGCAGGTGTGGTGAACAGTAAGGTTAGGATGATATGAATATAACAACCCAACTTTGCAACATGTAAATCGGAATAAAGGTGGTATGATTCAAAATCCAACGCAAATTCAACCACAAAGGTCTTAACGTTCCCTGCAAAACCAGAAGCAGATCCACTCCACCGTTTCCTGAATACCTTCAAACATACCTATCATCATATGTATTATGAACTATGTTTGACAGTGTGACATCAGTTGACAGTTGACACATGCCCATTCAGTACAGGTTCTGTAGTAGTCGCAATAAGAAAGTTATGAACAATTTCGTTTAATAACCTCACTTCCGGTTTAATATGAAACGTGCCTGATCCAGAAGAAATTTCAATAGAACATTTCTAGTTTTATTACATTGACTTTAATTTTAATCGTAACCGTAACTTTCATAGTGTTCGTATATAAAAAAAGAACGAATGTAATTCATTAATAGAAGCAAACATGGCACACCATTTACTCATTTTGTGGGGCCGATAAATAGGGACGCACAACGTTACCAAGAGCGGACATTTTCACAAGAGTTTGACATGTAATCCTTTAGAAATCACATCATTATCAATAACCGAGCACAATGTCAATATCTGGTGTTAAACCACCAGTGAAAGTTATGTCCATTGTTCTTGGAAGTGTTGTATTAGCATAACTGAATAACTGCCCTTGGGCAATTATTTCTATTTAAAAACAATAAATTGTACTTATTTTGATAATCTTCATCATGCCTAATACATTACACGCGTATTAAATAAGTATGCCCTCGTGGTGTAAGCCGTTTTTAACAGCGTTTAAAATTCCCGCCTGCCCGACCGTCCGGAACGGTCTATTTTCATCTCGGGCGGTCAAAAGTAGCCTGCCCGGTAGTCTGGTAGATGTTTTTACCCCTAACAGTAAATATTTCATAATATCAGACAGGTTCTCTTGTCGTCAGTTTGAGGTGTTTAATGTATTATGATAATTATAACAGACCCAGGGAACCAGGCTGATGTACTTTCAGTTTTACTCGGAGCATTGCCTGTAAGTGCTATGTTGTTCATTGCGATGCCTACAAACGGTAAAGTATTCAGAAACCTGATTTTTTTTCATTGTTGAAAACCGGACAGGAAGTTTGTATCCGGACTGATATTTTTTTAAAGTAACCAGTCCGGCTGCCTGGCTTGGAATTTTGGAAGTTTAATCCCCCTCACTACGGTAGTTATTTAAATAAACTCTGCTCGGGCTAATGCAGAGCTAAAGCCCACGCAGAGTTTATTTAAACAACTACCTTGCAAGGGTGTTTAACCTATACTGACCTCTCCAAACTGATATAACACCCTGACCCTGCTCATTGACTGTTTAAGAGGTTTAATTCGACGTTTATGTATTGTGTTTCAATCGTGCTGGAGGTTTTGTTCCAGAACATCAAGATTTAGTACTGGGGGCTTCTCCTGAGCACAAGAAAAACCTAAAATGATAAAATGGCACACACTTATATGTGGTTTATGCTATGATAATTTTGTGTAAAGTTTGGTTTCTCCACACCCACGTTGTTAATGTTCACTGTAAAACAGCAGTCGTCACTGTCAAACTAACCCACCACACCGGTGGCGTTGGCTCTCTACAACAAACAATTAGCCCCTGGTGCCACATTTCTACAAAGTCACATAGATGATGGCAAATAAGCTCACATCACCTTAAAAGTGTTAATGAACTCGGACAAAATTCCCAAGGTCGAGCTGATAATGGATAGGTTTTCCAATTCGTGACTAGTTGTGACGTATGGTTCATAACTTCCTCTTATCAGATGCCATGCAAAACATGCCAATGTGACGACTTTAACTAGTACATACCAACATAATTAATCTCAATCGTCTACAATTTAGTAAACTTACAGGGAGAATGTTGACAGGAACTGGCAGCCGCCTGATCTCTTGGAAGTGGGGACTGTAATGATTGTCGCGATTAAGCTCTGGTAATTCCCTGTCGTCTCGAACATGGCGAGTGTACACTTTTTTCCCTGTTAAATGTGTGTGGAGCTGTGAGGCGAAGATGTGTATCCCTCTGGATGGAACACCCTGTGACATGATTTTAGCATATTTTAATATCCACCAATGTTTATAAAGCGTCCATTTGCAAATGTTATACTGCACAGTACAGTTGTGATACTGTTTTAACTAACATAATTCAATAAAATGTAACATTGATTAGATATCATTGAAAGACCATATTTAAAATACTCACGACTTGAGTACACGTCTGTACACAGAATCCTGAAAGTGAGACAGAAGGAAGTCCTGGGGGTAGAGCCATTTTGTCGGTGTATTCCAGTCCTAGTTCCATGATTCCGGAATCGTACTGCCTCAGTTGGCGAGTTACATAAAACCGTATCCCTGAACTGTCCACTATACCTACATTGAACACACAGCAGACATTCAGTTAAAGTAATGGGAACAGTCTTCCTTCAAGATTAATTTAATCTGTGGAACAGATCTGTGAGGTTTCATGCTCGTTGATAAATGTCTGATTAAGTGGGTGAGCCCAAAGGATGTTTTTGCTTAAAATGAGAACAAAATAACATCGGCAAAATACCGTTCAATTACGTTGACTTGTTCATGACATTGAATTGTATAGACATATATTTGCAAACCTTTTTGAATAATCTTTTGCAACATCAAAACAGGACTATAAAACTATAAAAATAAGAACAATGTGTTTCAATCAGTTCACGTGTAGTAAAAAAAAATGATGAAAAATATTATATGAAAATACTGGGTAAAATTAAAACTTTAAAAGTGAAAAGCCGCCCCCTTTTTAAAGATAAAAAACAACCCCCAAACAACCAAAACGCCGAATGAACTATGAAATAAATCCACAAACGTTCGTGATAAACACGCGTTCGGGGAATGCATATTCATGTCAGGTTTTCACAATTCGGGTATCTTTATAGGAAATGCATAATGAAAGCAGGGGTTGGGAGTTTAACATTTCAGAAAAGTATGACAAGAATATATAATTGCTATGCATAGAATTAATTGTTTGTGTGCGGTTACAACTCGTACTTTGAATATCGCGTTGTGCAAACATTGAGTAATAGAAGGGCCGTAAGTATACATTTGTTGGAAGAAGTACACTTTTCTGTAGATCTGAACTCTTGATGAGTGAATAAGCTATTGCGGACAATAGTGGACAAATATTACATTGAAAACAACAAAGGTTCAGGTCTGGAACCCTATTATAATGACCAGTCGCATGAGTTATTTCCCTCATTGCAAAGAAAATAGCATGTATTTCAACTTCAGAAACGTTTCACCCAGAAGTTTGTATCAAATATTAAGCAGTCACTGAACCAGTCAACTCTCCATCACTAGTTAGCCAATATAGGGTGTGATGGATAACTTGCAGGAGGTTTTCGTCTTTAAAAATACACCTCGTCTGGTTGGAACGATATCCTTCAGAAAACAGGAATTCCTTCTGTTAGATGACTTTTAATGTTTACCTTCACCGTCAATGATGTACCAGTATGAGACGGTCCTGGGCAGTCACTGTAACTGAACCTAACTGTATGCAGCAACAGTAACGGTGCAGTTCACGTACTGGTTATGCACCTAATGTCATGGGGTACTGGATATTATTGAGCTCTTAGAAAATTATATCCCGGTATATACATGTATCGGAAGTAAAGGGTAAAGGGACCCCGACTTGTGCCTTTCAACTTACCCAGTGCGGAACGCATGACAACTGGAAACCTTGATAGAAGAAGCATATGCCTCACATAATTAAGTTCGACAAATACTTCACATTCGTGACCGGCCGCAAATAGGGCCTTAAATACAGGTATTTTGGCTGATTTTATCCTTTCAGCCATATACTTGACCCATAGTAGGGCCGAGTATTATGTGTAACCTTTAACCAGTAATACTTGTACATTATTTCTTGCGTGGGTATTTACTGAATCCACAATTTAGTTCTTCTGTACTAGTCTAGTCTCCATTTGGTACATTTGTAGAATTGGAATATTGTAAAGCTTTATTGTGATATAAAATCTTCAAATATAGGAAGGGATCTTGTCATATAAACATTAATGTCAAGTATGAGAATAGATAAAACTATTCACGATAAACATCCTATGCTTGGACGTTTATGTCTGTAAAACGTAACACCAAACACATCCTAGTAGGGTCAAGAATCATTCCTGATTTTAACACTTCCATGGCTGTCATGAATGTCCCAAGGATTTTTAAAAAGAGGCACATCAGTATGGTCTTGTAGGCCTTAATGGGGGCCATTAAACCGTCCACTAATTTCGTTAACTTCAATTATCGGGGCCTTGGGTTAACAAAAGTGACATGAGGTGGTGTAGAATAACTTGTTAATCAGGGTGAGGTTTTGCTAGATGAATCTGAGGAACATTCCACAGGTGGCTTTGACCCAGGATATACCGACAGATAAGTTAAGATCATATTAAGAGACATTTTAGTCGAGGTGTAACAAGGAAACGCCAGGAATCTAACGCATTCCCCGTAGTCTTGCTGTGCCAAAATATATGCAACTCTTCAATACCAACAATGGAATAGTACAACCAGAAAAGGTGCATTTCCCCCATTCCCCCTTTTAAAATCGAATAATCTTACACCAAGCATGAATCATAATTAAGTGGTACTGGAGGAATACCCCCCCCAAAAAAAACCCAACCCACACCCCCAAAAAAACAACACACAAAACACACACACAAAAAAACAAAACAAAACAAAACAAATAAAACCAACAAAATACAAGAGCAAAAAACCCGCAAAAATCAACAACAGTAAAACACCAAAAAAACAACAACAACAAACACACACACACCCGAAAAAACAACAACAATAACAAAAAAAAAATACAACCAACAAAAAAACAAACACGTCCGACAAACACAGAAACAACATAAAACACTTGGTTTGTGAGTTTAGCAGAAGACCATTTGAAGTATACAATGCACTAGTAACTTTTCAAAGATTTAAAGCAGGCATATTTGCATGACCATACTTACACGAGTGAGAAATATTTAAATAATAATTTGTTCAATTAAGTAATTGTCAAATCTGAAATTGATCACAGTTATCCATTCACATAATTTTCACAGCTAAAATTTTTCCTTTACACTAAACAGAATTTGTTTCTGAGGATAGTCAAGATTGCATATTCTTTTGTACAGACATTCTATATTTGTACAGATGCATGCTGTCATGTGGCACTCAATACATTCTGAACTGTCATGGATGACAGAACTGAGGAGACGTTTTGTTTGTGAACTGTAGATATGTACATATTTGAAAACATTCTTATTTTCAGTAACTGAGTGACCTGCATTGCCATGTACGACAAGATTAATATCAATCGGTGGATGACAATATTGACAAGAAGAATATGTCGTAACCTTTTTGGTTTGTGATTGGATCTCAAATGGGGAAGCTGGTGAAAAGTCTGGAAGTAACTCGGTACGAATCTACATTTGTTTAGCTAATGGATTTGGCATATTCACTAATGTCCCGAACAGGATAAATAATGTCGTGAAACTGCGAGTGTCCATTAGGCAACTGATTCACCAGTTCCTTTGGCCATTCTGGAATTTATGTTCATATTGGGGGGATATATTGGCAGTTATTTCAATAAAAATATAGGGTTGATGTTCATTGGCAAACGAACACATTTCTCTGAGAAATGTCAGGTGAAGTATTATATAGTTTCTGAGTCTTCACATTGTGCCAAATGTCGTTAGTGTTAAACATGAGTAGGGTGATGTTTCACGGTATAACTTCATGTACTGCGTGTGGAGGGACTGGCGCAGGTATGGAGCTATTGCATATGTTCTTTCTCTATACTAATATGGAGCTGATGCAGATTTACTTTGTGAGATCAACAAGCAGATGACGTCCTGCCAGTGGGATCACTTCTTTCCACGTTAATCTCTGATATCTACTTAACCCACTTAGAAGAAACCACTGTACACACATTCCTGTAAACTGCCTTTTGTTGGTACAGGAACCTGTATCAGTTACCGCGGAGTCAACAGTATCATTTCTCTGACCTTTCACACCTGGGTGATATTACTTTTTGACTCAATCTTGTATTCAAATTTGTTTTTGAGAAACTAAGATGATCATTTTAATGATATATACAAACAGTATTCATGAGGATTTGGGGGTCTTGTACGAAGTTTTCCAAACATTGGATTCAAATGTGCATAGTCACAGACAGCCTGGAAGCAGCACTTTTAATTGTAGTTTCTGCTGGGAATCGTCATACGTATAACCACGATCTCATCCTGTTCAGTACATTCCCACTATATATCGTGAAGGATCAGACTCCTGATTGATTACATCAGATCAGCAGACACAGATACTCTGACAGATATCCTTCTGGTATATCTGAAGCCCATGTTACTTTACCAATGTCATTTAAATGTACAAGAATATTATAAGCAAGTTTGGGGATTCGGCTATGATGCATTCCAAGAATATTAAACCATAATTTCAAGCATCTAAGTTGGGATCTGATGTATAATAGATGGTGTAATGGCCACATTTGCCATAGAACATGCAATTGGCTGTTGATGGACGAAAGGTTAGGGATTTTTTACATGCTAAGAGATGTAGCTTTTCGAGACAATCGTAACGTTGGAATCGCCATATTTCTGATCCATATTAAAGGATCGGTTGGATTTGGGCATTAAATCATTTAAAAAATATTCGGTCCACGTTTTGCCTCAGCTTCTTATCCATGCCTCTGTTACAGTGCATATATTTCTTGAAACATTTTTATATTTTTCACAAATTATTTTAACAAAGGACATCCGTAGATACACAGCGACTTGCACATATGCGATTTTGCTTTGTTAAGAATAATAATTATTGGTGAAAATTATCAAAATGTATCAAAAAGTATTTGAACTCTAATACCCCGTTTTAAGTATGGCGTTACCTTGTATATGTTCTGGATTGTTGTAATGAATCTCCAATAGAACATATGGAGAAGAATCAGTACCTCCGACGGGAGAACCTGCCTCTTCAGGGTACACAATAGGCTGAAACAAGGACTTGTAAGTGCAGACATTGGACACACTACCCTGTTAGTCAAATTATCAAATCTCAAGATTCAATAAATAACATCATTTATTAAATAACTGATAAGAATTGTGAATGTTTCCAAGTTGTACGCTTCCGAAAATTGTTCACATGCTTTTAAGATTAACTCTTCGTCGTTAGCGGTGTTAGATGTAAGGAGCAACATTAACTTACCCCCGCTCCCATAGCCCATGCACCTATGACGTTTCGGCATTTACTTAGTGTTGGTGGTTTGTTTTCAGCCTGTCCTGGTCCACTATAAAATGGCATGTGGTCCCCCACGCCGACACAGTGGAACACTTCAATGTGATGGACCACATCTTCACTTCCTCTGTCTATCACGCCTTCGTACTGCAAATCATCATGGCCTTGACGAGTCAAACATTAAATGCTTAATACGTGTCCTGTGATTATGTGATGCAGCACTTAATCAATGACATCAGGAACACTATCATTTACTACATATGATATGCTATATGTTCCACTCCAAAAATCAATCGCAAACCGATTGAATTTTATCAGTCAATTTTTAGGAAATGAGACTGGTCGCCAAAACAGGTCATGTTAACTACATGACCCAAAACTGAAGAAGTGAAATTCATCACAATCGAGTCAGCTTCGATTAAGGCACTATTTCACACCACGCTTCTCTAAAAATGACGTCGTCATATGAGCGAAATATTCTCAAGTACGACGTTAAACCCAATTTCACCTCACCTCACCTTCTCTAAAAAATGAATACAGCATTTTCCTCAATAATACTATATGCCCTCAGGGAAGCTACCATATAATTTCTTCCCCCGCAAGAAATTACGCATTACATTAAAATATTAAATTAAAAAGTTCGAATGAATTAATGCAACGTTTAAGTAAATCGACTCTCGCGCCCTCTACCGGCCGAACAGTATTTCAAGCGAACCCCATAGAGCTATGTCTCTCTTTACGAATATCCTTGGCACAACTTATGATTGAAACCAGTTCGGCAAACTACGACAAAACCGCGTGCGACAGTTTTCGATGTACGGAGCAATTGTTTACGTTTCATATTTGGCCAGTGTTCTCCGTTCGGAAACTGTTCGCCTCGAAGTTTCAATTCTCGACTTCAGGCAAGCCGTAAAGGATAATAAGTCATCAATAGGAAGCTGATGGCATCAATAGGAAGCTGAAGTGAGTGCATGTGCCCCAATATAAATAATATAGGCCAAAATATTGTTGGAAATGTGTGAAATTGTCAAAGTGTCAGTAACAGCATCAAACGAAAGGGCGGGGTTGATGTACAGACAGCGGTGTACGAACGAGATCGATATGGAATATAATTCTTCACATTTTGCATGTTTTTGCCTATAAACACACACTTGCATGCGGTTACGTTTCACTGAACGCCCAACACACGCTCAGAGATTCAATTTAACAAAATATGGGGCTATTTCGTTTCAGTTTCTTGTTCTTCCATACATACGGCAATGCCACGCAGTTAGTTTGAACATGGTACAGGCGGCCAGAAAGCTTGAAAATAAGAGTAGAACACAATAATCACGTGCAGCGAATCACGTCGCAAGCGAACGCACGTGTCGTGGAATAGCATAGTTCAGTCAATGAAACTGTAGTTTTTGCGTTTTGTTTGTTTTCCATAAAGCAGATGTTGGGCAGAATCTTCACTGCACATTAATTGGTTAACATATTTAACATAACATTTGACTTGAGGATCCTACCTGAATGATGTGATGTTTGTGGCGAAGCGGCGGAAGACGCGTGGTGTGCCACCAGTAAGTAGTTTCTGTCGCAGGAACATGCACCTATAAATGGTAAGACAAGGATTAGATACTGTAATATGAACAAACGAAAAGAGAACACTATGCTACATCATACACACGGAGCATGCAGTCTGTAGTTGATATCCGGAACATTAATTGAACGGATTTCCAAAAGTATTATTTTTCCACACGAATTGAAGAGGGGGCTTGGAATCTGTTCAATGCCAGTACGACAGTTAAGACATTATTACCTTCATAAACGGATCTGTTTTCCTATTTTAAGAAATTTCTCGTAAAATAGTACCACATACTGGGAATCGTTTTCTTGCATTGTTTCAGCGTTTCAGGCAAGTTACAACGACGACGGACAACGCTAGGTCACGGCCACATATCTGGCAGACTATTATTCCGCTTGGAAATTGAGTCTAATTTAATGGACTAGGTTATTTTACTTTGAAATCAAAAGTTATTGACAGTAGTGCTAAATCTCCCATTTCACCTGAAGAGGAACACTTTACAGCTACAAAACTTTAATATTGGAAAGCACAGATTAATTTATTGAATTATGAAAATAGTTATTTGATGACGAACGTTAACCTTTGAGGAATCGAAGTTATCATTTTGGTGAAAAATAGTGCAAATTAATTTCTATAAGGCCATGTATTTGAATTAACACTATAGCACATGCAAATTCTGAACTGTAAGGTTACAATTCTACTTATGTTTCCACATTTCACAAATCGCAGCACTGTATGACATTAAGATGACATGAGATTTTAGTAATGATGAATATTGTAGCGTAGTAATATCATATTATACACCATGTGATGTAGTGCACATGTGCGTGATGTACAGGAACGGAACTGACACTTGGGGAGTAAAAAGGCATATCGTCAACACTTAGTTGTGTCGTCTCTGCTCCTAGGAACAACAAGTCAGGCAGTGAAGGGCCCACAAAACACTACAAATATGATTTCAGGTCAATATTTTCAGAGTATATACCTTCTTCACGTACTTTCGGTTTGTATTATGATACATCATGTATACTTACTTAGAACTTGAAACTAGAATTCCCAAGGTTCAAGATTGGTTTGTCGTATATGATTTTGTTACTTTGGGTTTTGATTATTTGGTTTATCAGAACAGAACTTCAAACAAGAAATAACACTGTCTGTAGCTATTTCTTAACAAAGGTTTCAGTGCTACATATAACAAAGGGGGTACACAAGAGGGCTTGAGTAATACACTATGACGTGTCAGTTCAGGAATCCCATGTTTCACGAAGTCGTTGGTATCACAGTCAGAGGACCACTTCCGCATTCGACAGAACAGTAGCTTAATGACCAAGCAGTCTTGAATTTAATCGACAATGTGTCTACTTTGAGAACCGGATATCCAAGGGCTACTCAAGTTACGGACCTATCGCAGGACAAGTGGCAACTCACTATAACAAGACACCTATAGATGCAAAAGTCATTCCTGCCCTTCGGTTGTAGGGAACTGGTGTTATTAACCATCCTCGGCCATCGAGGGCTAGATACCCAAGTTCTTATGGGGCAGACACGAAAGTCAGTGAAACTGATTACTCTAGCAAAGCCACTACAATCCTTAAATCCGAGAATGAAGCACCATATCTTACGACACCTGTAAAAGGTAAAACTCACCTCTTGATAGGGGTGTATTAAAGAAAAACGGACAAAGCAATAGAGAAGAAAATATCCCAAATCATGAGCATAAAAGTAGGTACTGGGAGATAGTTTACATATAGAAATTAATCATAAGTTTGCCCAGACCAGAGAACCTGGAGACGGGACTGGGTGGGGAATGGAGTTTGCGGAACCAAAACCAGTCAAAGTTATAAAATGTAGGCTTGCTTCATTAATGAATTTAGCATCGTAGATAGGGCTGAGCAGAAGGGAAATAATAAGGTACTGGACCCGACGCTCTACTTTATGGGGGGTGTTGTGTTGTTTATTGGGACCAGCATTTGTAGGTGGGTGAGGTAAGGGACTTTATTAGGGTTTTACGGATGGTTTTTCTAGTGTTTTGATATTTTGTTGTCACCCCCAGTCTGGTAGTTTACAGTGATTTTTTTCTTCTTTGTGTGATTGATGTGAAACTTGATATCAGTGCAGGGTGTTTAGAGGGGTACTAGCCAGCTGGTGCCTATTGTGAGGGTTTTATATTGTTGGGAGTTTAGTTCATCATTACTGGTGGGGAATGGAGGACTGGAGCAGCCCAGTGTGGACATGATCTGTATCTGTAGGAGGGGGTGATTGTCTGTATCCCAGTGAGTGCCGCTTATTTCTCTCATTAGCTCTGAATCGATTTGACAGGAGTTGACCAGATTATGAACATGATTTATACAGGTACATAATTCCATATATTGAAGGGCTTTCAAGTCCTCCACTGGAAACGAAAAGGATACACTAATTTTTTTTATTATGATAACCAATCAGCCTACGCAGCCACGTGCGGCTGTAGCCTTTGAGGTGTATATATTCTGTGTATAAATGCAACGTTTAGTGATAGGTAAATCCGTATTGACAAATTACTGTGGGAGTCACAAATCGCAAACGTAAAGCTTTACACATTAATTGTCTCAATAATATACTTACATCACGTATTTACTGATGTTATGTGTCATAAAAGAGAAACTTAATATAGAGTGCTATGGCGTGGTCACATGACTTCATCCAACACGTTTCATAGTCAAATAAAGAAAAACCCTAAAGTTACTGGTCCTTTTCAGTTTATTACATCAGCAGTATAGAATATGAAGCGTACACTCGCCTCATCAAATGCTCCAAATGGTTGACTTCGAATATATTTTGTTCAATACCTTTTATTCAAATCATCGCCTTGATAATCTGCCGAACAACGGTTATTACGAACTAAAAGTATGAGAGATATGAGAGATAACTTCACTAGTGTCTGTCAGATATCACGTGTTTTACAATCCGCTTTTGCTTTACAAACAACAAATGTTGAGAGATAACTGTATACAGACATTCGTGTAATGATCTGTGTGTGTCAAAGTGAGTCATGCCCTAACACAGACGAAGACCTACCTCAGGTGCCAGTATGCTGAAGGTCCAGGTGTCAGGTGGAAACTCCACTGCTGGTATGTCAGGTTTTAGAAGCTGGACTCTTTGAAAACCATGGTTTGTGGTGGAGATATTGATACCGGACACTGACGTCACATAGGGTGTTCGTTGGCCGTCTTCAATCAGGAAATAAACCAGGTGAGCCGTGCCATTCTGTTGAACAATTATCACAATTACCTCAGATAGCTAGTGAATGACTTACAGTGTAAGTGTTTGACTGTATATAACTGTTGTATCACTGTGTTCACTGCAGGGAGTTCAAACAATATTGGACAATGTGGCTGAGTTCACCATATCAGGTCATGGACCAATCCACAAACAAAGGGATGTCTGTGAGTGAAATAGGATTTTATCATCTCTGCAAAGCAGATGACCGTCTTCATTGGCAACGTAGGAGCGGACGTAAGGTTAAGGGCAAATTCATTAGGCAGAGAAAGTGTGAAATCGGGGATTCCTTTTCTTTAATACTGAAGACCAGAAGTTCTTTGATTTCGGACGTGTCATCATCAAACTAAAAGCATGTTACACATCGATGCCATAAAGCTATATGACGGCAACCTGTAAACTGTGGAGTCTTGACCAATATATCGTGTGCAGTGATTTACACAGTCTGGTCACCGAGTTTGGCCAACAGATCTGCCTGTTCGCTTCTTATGACCAGCATGGTAGCTGATGAATTATTTGAAGCCACTTGAGCACCTAAAATGTATGATATATTTATGTGATATAGTACCCTACTATCGATGCTTCATTGGCCTGTTGAATATCTTTGGCACATTTGAGCGTGCCCTGTAGGTATGTCCCTGGAATGTTTCCCAACATTACCAAGACGTTGCTGACAGGGATACGTTATTCTCTGGCGTCAACGTTTATATCAAACGTTTATTTTCTTACATTAGCCCGTGTAATACATAGTTCAGCTGCACATTCCTCGATGAAATTTGGATCATACACATAGCTGATTTCGGTTTGAAATATGTTAGCCTGTCTATCAAGCACAGGGGTATGATATTCAGTACTTCTGATCCCTCCAAAAGCAACATCTATTTAGCGGTTTTTCAAGTTGATAAAATCCTTTGAGACACGATCTAATGCCATTCTGACAGGAACACCTGCCTCTCCTTTAGCTCTGTGTTTCAGAATTGTTTCGGGGCGGTGGGGTAGCCTAGTGGTTAAAGCGTTGACTCGTCACGCCGAAGACCCGGGTTCGAATCCCCACATGGGTACAATGAGTGAAGCCCATTTCTGGTGTTCCCCGCCGTGATGTTGCTGGAATATTGCTAAAAGCGGCGTAAAACCAAACTCAGTTAGTCAGTCAGTCAGAATTGTTTCAATTGATTTAGAAAGACTTTGTGAGGCAGCGTTTCACTACCGGCCTCACATAATGTAACACTGTATCCTCTTGGGAGCAGGACAGTCCGTCTAAGTGAGCGTGAGGTTGCCGATTTGTAACTATCAGCAAAGAAGCTCGCAACTTGGGCGTGACATTTGACAGCAGCCTCAGTCTTGAGTCTCATGTTAATACCATCTGCAGGCGAGCCTATTTCCACATCAGAAATATTGGGCTAATAAGGCGGTACCTCGACCAGCATTCAACCATCTCACTTGTCCAGGCTCATGTAACATTCCGCCTGGACTACTGCAACTCCCTCCTCTTCGGGCTTCCCAACCACCTGATCTAGAAACTGCAACAAGTGCAGAACACCGCAGCAAGAGTTGTCCGCAGGAAGAGGAAATTCGACCACATACAACCAGTCCTGCAGGACCTACACTGGCTGCCAGTGCGCTACCGGATACAGTACAAGATACTTGTACTGGTGTTCCTGTCCCTCCATAGCAAAGCACCAGATTACCTCAGCAATCTGCTCAACAGATACCACACACCGAGGACATTGCGCTCATGTGACAAGTCTCTCCTAACTGTACCCTCCTCCCGTACAAAAACGTTTGGCGACCGCTCTTTTGAATGTGCAGGACCCCTTCTCTGGAACAGTCTCCCGCTTGACATAAGAACCGAGCAAACATTGTCCACGTTCAAATCTAAGCTCAAAACTTTCTTCTTCAATATGGCATTTCAGTGACCCTTTTCAATTATCTCAGACACTAGCGCTTTTGAGCAGCTTACGCTGGATACTAGCGCTTTACAAATGTTTGTATGTATGTATGTATGTATGTATGTATGTATGTATGTATGTATGTATGTATGTATGTATGTATGTATGTATGTATGTATGTATGTATGTATGTATGTATGTATGTATGTATGTATGTATGTATGTATGTATGTATGTATGTATGTATGTATGTATGTATGTATGTATGTATGTAACACACGGAACGATCAGTCTTCAGTGGGTGTACATGACACAGGTGTATTTTCCATCGCTTCCTTAGTTCCACATAATACCAGACCTATAAGCCCAGGGTACGCCACAGAATTAGGGGCAGACTGTAAGAACGTCGGAGTTTGGGCTGAACTCTATAAATATTCATACGATGAACTCACACAAATAGTTAATAAATATGCAGATGCTATTATATAGTAAAGCTTGGTCAAAGTGTCATGAAGTGAGATCACATATACTAAAAGAAACTCACATGTCCTTGATAAACGATTCAATGTATAAAGTTCAGTTTAGACTATTACAATTGGTTTAAATTATTCTATCCATGATGGTCCAATAATTAAGACGTATTGTTATTGATCTAATGTTCTAAAGTTCAAATTCCACACAATAAACGATCAGTTCTAAGATCTGTGTACAGAATGTCTACATGTGCTCAGTAAATTTCCAATACTCATAACCTGATCAACCTTCATGCGCAATGACAAGTCTCATTGGTCAAGTCATGATCTCTTCAAAGCTAATGCATCTTGAAACACACGATTGTCAGTGTGTATTGGACCTCCAAACTGCCAGATTATCACCTTTTTGGGCAGGCAGCTATATCTTAGCTATGAAAAGACACATAAACATGTATACTAGTAATCAACTTATCAACTCTTCACCAACTCATCAAAATTCCTTGCCAAACGTGACTAAATAATAAACTCTGTTGATGCGATAGTCCATGGGCTGATATAGGTGACCCTCCCCCCCCCGGGGGAATTTTGAAGACTATATTTTTTTGAAAGCTTATCATATGAACATTCAAATTCCAGGTGTTTGCAGGCTGGGTGCGGGGGATTTTTCCCGCAGTGACCCCCCAAAGGGGGTCAGGGTGGGAAAAATTTGGGAAAATTAGTTTTCGCTTTTTTCACAAAATACATTCTAATAACTGCTTTCTATCAGGATCTATACAAATATTTAAGGTTTATTGATAAGTTATAGGTACAGGAAGACATTTACTTTGAAAAATGCATTGCGTCTAAGGGAAAAATTAAACTTTATAGGTGTTTTTCTACACTTTCTAGTGGGCAATTGTTTTAAGAAGGTATTCTTGTTTCAATAGCTCTAAAATGATCAAAATTAATGTTACAGCTATACTTAAAGCATGAAAAGACTTTGAGATGGTTTATTGTAGTCTGGGTGCTGGGGATTTTTCATGCCCTGACCCCCCAAGAGGGGGGCCAGGGGGTAAAAATTTGGGAAAATCAGTTTTTCTTTTTTTCGCAAAAATACATTCTTATAACTGCCCTTTATCAGGAACAATGAAAATATCTAACATTTATTATTTAGTTAGAGGCACAGGAAGACTTTAAATTTGAAAAATGCATTGTGTCTAAGGGGGAAATCAAATTTGAATGCTGTTTTTCTACACTGTCTAGTTGGCAGTTGGTTAAAAAACGTATTATTTCTTCAATTGCTCTAAAATGATCAAAATTAATGTTACAGCTATACTTAAAGCATGGTGGTTTAATCTCACTTTGGCTTTTTATAACATTGAGTTACCATTACTTATATTTATGTACCTTTATGCCGAATCATCATAGATTGTGTCCACAAGACTCTCTATATCAACTTCGTCTGAATCCTCCGTTCTACTCAAATCTAAGTTCTTGCTGGATATTATGTCAGTCAACCCTCGTTGAAGGATGTTGCCTATGGTCCATTGACATTTCAGAGCATTTACTCCCCCTTTCAGCCACCCATAGCCCACACGGTGAGCAACACCAGGGGGATTCTTGTCAGCTTGACCAAGATCAAGGCCTGGTGATCGCACGCTGCAAGTGCATGTGTAGGGAGTCTCTGCAAGATGGAAGGAGCCTCATGACTACATCATCATAGCTTGTCATAGTCTGTCCTCCCTTGGGTTTTAACTTCTTCATGAAGATTTGGTAGCTCATTTACATTGTGTGTGATCTGACCATACATATGACACACAAAGGAATCCAAAGACCTCAACAAGTCAGTAGCTATCTCATCAGAAAGTCCTATCATGGATAAATCATTCACAAATTCAGGGTGAGATTCGAGAAGCTCAATGGGGAGAACTCTGCCACGTCTGACAGGGGCACTGGTGGCATCACATCCTGTAAATGCATGAAAGGCTGGACATTGCACAGAGTGGACCCTTTCAGATTGATGATACTTTGTATATCCAGAAGTCTTCATTTGTCACCAGTGCCCTTGTCAAATAGAAGAGAAGTTTTCACCTTTTGAACAACCTTCAGAAGCAGAATCAACACATCTGTATTATCTGATCATATCACAACTTGTGCAGCAGAAGGATGCTGAGCATCTACATGCAAAAGTGAAGAATGAACCTAGTTTCCGCATCTTCCTGTGATTAACACAAAGCATTCTCTGAAGTGACATGCTGATTCGCCATCCGTGGTCATCAACATAAAACACTCTTCACCTTTCATAAAGAAGACTATTTTTCCACTGAAGTTGAATTGTGTATTTGTCAGTACACCATTCATCAAAGATCAGTTGTATCAATTGCCTTTTGTGCTTGGGATTGACCATAAACGATTTCCAGTTAGATGGGGTTTTATAATTTGGGCCCTGAACCAAATATGAGCTGTTCATCTTCTGTCTCTCTCTAATCACTTGATGGAGTCTTTTGTTATGAATCTGTGACAAACTCCACTCTTTCCTAATGTGGAAGCATCACAGAAACCTTCTCAACTAGCTTCTCATATGTATCGGGGATGCCAGTGAGGGACTGGAGTATAGGGCATTACCATCTACTGTATGCACAGCATCAACAGCGATCAAATCATGCTTCTTTGCATCAGTCTCCAGGTAGTGCAGCAGTTTGGCTTTGTCGGTTTTCTCTGGATAGCCATCATCTGTTGCTAAGGCCCATGGAACAGGTGATAATGGGAATGAAGATGTCTTTTCGACATCAGTGTCATGTTGCTCACTCAAGAGAACCAACTGAGCAAATACATTTGTCTCAACTTTCATTTGGATGAGTCGACTTCAAGGAAAGAAAGTCTTCTCTATGAAAGGTGAAGAGTGTTTTACTTAATGGTTGATGACCACAGATGACGAATCAGTATCTGTCACTCTAGAGGATGTTTTGTGAATGCTTTCTTCCAGGGAGAAGCGGAAACTAGGATCATTCTTCACGTTTGGCATGTAGATGTTCAGCATCCTTCTGCTGCACAAGTTGTGATATGATCAGATAATACAGATGTGTTGATTCTGCTTCTGAAGGTTGTTCAAAAGGTGAAAACTTCTCTTCTATTTGACAAAGGCACTGGTGACAAACGAAGACTTCTGGATGTACAAAGTATCATCAGTCTGAAAGCGTCCACTCTGTGCAATGTCCAGCCAGCCCTTCATGCATTTACAGGATGTGATACCACCAGTGCCTTTGTCAGACGCGGCAAAGTTCTCCCCATTGAGCTTCTCGAGCCTCACCCTGAATTTGTAAATGATTTATCCATGATAGGACTTTCTGATGAGATAGCTACTGACTTGTTGAGGTCTTTGGATTCCTTTGTCTGTCTTATGTATGGTCAAATCACACACAATGTAAATGAGGCTCGCTACCAAATCTTCATGAAGAAGTTAAAACCCAAGGGAGGACAGACTATGACAAGCTATGATGATGTAGACATGAGACTCCTTCCATCTTGCAGAGACTCCCTACACATGCACTTGCAGCGTGCGATCACCAGGCCTTGATCTTGGTCAAGCTGACAAGAATCCCCCTGGTGTTGCTCACCGTGTGGGCTATGGGTGGCTGAAAGGGGGAGTAAATGCTCTAAAATGTCAATGGACCATAGGCAACATCCTTCAACGAGGGTTGACTGACATAATATCCAGCAAGAACTTAGATTTGAGTAGAACGGAGGATTCAGACGAAGTTGATATAGAGAGTCTTGTGGACACAATCTATGATGATTCGGCATAAAGGTACATAAATATAAGTAATGGTAACTCAATGTTATAAAAAGCCAAAGTGAGATTAAACCACCATGCTTTAAGTATAGCTGTAACATTAATTTTGATCATTTTAGAGCAATTGAAGAAATAATGTTTTTTAACCAACTGCCAACTAGACAGTGTAGAAAAACAGCATTCAAATTTGATTTCCCCCTTAGACACAATGCATTTTTCAAATTTAAAGTCTTCCTGTGCCTCTAACTAAATAATAAATGTTAGATATTTTCATTGTTCCTGATAAAGGGCAGTTATAAGAATGTATTTTGCGAAAAAAAGAAAAAAACTGATTTTCCCAAATTTTTACCCCCTGGCCCCCCTCTTGGGGGGTCAGGGCATGAAAAATCCCCAGCACCCAGACTACAATAAACCATCTCAAAGTCTTTTCATGCTTTAAGTATAGCTGTAACATTAATTTTGATCATTTCAGAGCTATTGAAACAAGAATACCTTCTTAAAACAATTGCCCACTAGAAAGTGTAGAAAAACACCTATAAAGTTTAATTTTTCCCTTAGACGCAATGCATTTTTCAAAGTAAATGTCTTCCTGTACCTATAACTTATCAATAAACCTTAAATATTTGTTTAGTTCCTGATAGAAAGCAGTTATTAGAATGTATTTTGTGAAAAAAGCGAAAACTAATTTTCCCAAATTTTTACCCCCTGGCCCCCCTCTTGGGGGGTCAGGGCATGAAAAATCCCCAGCACCCAGACTACAATAAACCATCTCAAAGTCTTTTCATGCTTTAAGTATAGCTGTAACATTAATTTTGATCATTTTAGAGCTATTGAAACAAGAATACCTTCTTAAAACAATTGCCCACTAGAAAGTGTAGAAAAACACCTATAAAGTTTAATTTTTCCCTTAGACGCAATGCATTTTTCAAAGTAAATGTCTTCCTGTACCTATAACTTATCAATAAACCTTAAATATTTGTTTAGTTCCTGATAGAAAGCAGTTATTAGAATGTATTTTGTGAAAAAGCGAAAACTAATTTTCCCAAATTTTTACCCCCTGGCCCCCCTCTTGGGGGGTCAGGGCATGAAAAATCCCCAGCACCCAGACTACAATAAACCATCTCAAAGTCTTTTCATGCTTTAAGTATAGCTGTAACATTAATTTTGATCATTTTAGAGCTATTGAAACAAGAATACCTTCTTAAAACAATTGCCCACTAGAAAGTGTAGAAAAACACCTATAAAGTTTAATTTTTCCCTTAGACGCAATGCATTTTTCAAAGTAAATGTCTTCCTGTACCTATAACTTATCAATAAACCTTAAATATTTGTATAGATCCTGATAGAAAGCAGTTATTAGAATGTATTTTGTGAAAAAAGCGAAAACTAATTTTCCCAAATTTTTCCCACCCTGACCCCCTTTGGGGGGTCACTGCGGGAAAAATCCCCCGCACCCAGCCTGCAAACACCTGAAATTTGAATGTACATATGATAAGCTTTCAAAAAAATATAGTCTTCAAAATTCCCGGGAGGGTCACCTATATCAGCCCATGGACTACGAGTGTTAGGTTTTTCTTGCACCCACATTTGCATGAAAGAGCTGCATGAATCGGATCGGGTCGGGCACCACCCTGTTCGGAAAGCACGTTAGTTTGGTTAATGAATAATCTTGTCTGACCGAATGATATCAGGTTGTTGATAAGTTGTCTGGATTTTGCTGGAGATTTTCTTCAAGTATAGGGGATTGTTACCATTCAGCCTGCCCATCTGTTAAATGGTGTTTGGCTTCAAAGGTTTCTTACGTCTCTCGTTCTGTTATCTATGTTTTTTTGGAAAAATGAAATTTCATCATTACAACTTACCTGACGGAAGAAGACCTAGAATTAAACTACCGGGCAAAAGAAAGTTATCACCGACTTCACTTGCCCAAAAATAGAAACAAAGACGTATGTCAGATTTATGATAATTATTTTACGAATAAAAATCATTTTCAAATAAAGCGACAGAAAATTCATTGTAATGCTGGTCTTGCATTTTTTGGAATTCATTAAGAAAAAGTCAAGTGGTCAAAATTAAACATTACACAAATCAGAGTTCATTCAAAAAGTGCATAAAGAGTCGCATAATGAGACAGGTAAGGAGACACGTCATCAGTAGCGAGTGTCACTACCCTGGGCATCCAACAAACGTGTCTTCATTGACGTCGTCGGATGACGTCAGCAGGAATCCCGTTCCATAAGTCCAAGAGAGTCTGTTCAAGTTCCTGTCGGTTCGCTGGAGGTGGTACACGCTGTCTCAGCTGACGAACAAACTGATCCCAGAGATGTTCAATGGAGAATTCTCGGAACAATTCTTGTGGTTGTCGTGCTGCAAAACGATTCTTCTTGGCTGTTGTCGAATTAAGGGCACCACAAAATGTCTCAACATTTCATCCCAGAATCGATGGGCATTCAGATTTCCTCTGATCATAATCAGTCTCTTTTTCTGGCCACACATGCCGCCCCATACAATGACAACTCCCTACTCCATCGAACGGATGAACTTCATGAATGCAGTTTGTCACCAGTCGCTCCCCTCTACGTCGAAATTCTCAACCGACTTCCATCTGTAAAGAGCACTCTCTCCCAGTCACGTCGCTGCCACCGACGTACAGTTCGTGCCCAATGCAGTCAGCGTTGAGGGTGTAGACGGGTCAAGGCCATTCCGAGGAAGTGGCAGTAGACTCGTATACCAGCCATGGCAAGTCGTCGAAGAACTGTTCGTCTGCTGACGGCCTGTCCTGGTGAACTGTCGCCGCCGTTGTCGTCGTAGTCACGCATGTGTTCCTGAGGTGGATCTGTCGGATGTAGCGGTCTTCGGCCGGTGTCGTGACTCTTGGTCTTCCCGATCTTGGGCGGTCTTGGTACTGGCATGTTTGCTGGTATGGGTTTATCAATTTGCTGATGGTGGCCTGGCTGCCAGCTTGCCAGCTGACGTTGTGAAGCCCCCATATTGGTCATATCGATCGCCCTGTCTCTTTGCGCTTGCGTAAGTCTTGGCATATTCGTTGTTTTGTTTTTTTGTTACTGCATATTTCTCTGTCCAACAATCATGCATGGACATTTGGAAAATGTCCTACAATTACGTTTTTCATGTTTTGAAAAATGCACGATTTGTACGAAGTCTTCGGACAGCTGCATTGTTATCGGGAATGTTTTCTGCTTGGGTTCAAACCTGTACCAGAGTTTTTGGGTTTTATTCTTTTTATTACTTTTTAAGGGATAACTTTATTTTGCCCAGTAACTTTGGTTGCGAGTTCTTAGTTGTGCTTGGTAGCGATGCCACGTAGAACCTCGTAAGCAATCCATTTCCATTGTGGTTCAAGTGAAGCGTTCGGCAGTCTTGTCAGCAGCCTCCAAATGGCCAATGGCATTGTTTCGTTGTGGCCAATCAAAGTGGCCACGACATAAAGATATGTGATGGAAAACCCTGTACCTTTACAGCCACTAGTCTGCATGAACGTTCTATCTTAGATTTAATTGTTATTATGTTCCTTTAAAAACAACTAGGTCTTTTTTGTACATGAAAACCATTATGTTTGTAAACCAATATGCACATTTATTGATACAGATACCCAACTTTGAATCACTTAGATAACTTTCAAACTTTCCTTTCTTTGTTTGCGCAGTATTCGGTCTGTACATGACACGTAAGGCGCGAGTTTACACATTAAATTCCCAATACACGCCTGAGTTTTGCACCATACCGTAATAACGATTCGTCTTCCGATGTTACATACCAACATAAAGTAGATCGTAACTGGCTTTGAACGTCGCTGTTTGCTGTTAATTTAGTAATCTAGCCTGCTGTATACCAGATTGTGTCATGAAACTGTGTAAGTTTATCAACATTCAGAAATGGAGTGATGGTATGCATTCGCTAAATTCTACATGAGCACTTCATTCGGTAAGAACTATGGAGGCTACTTATTTCTTAAGCTTCAGATACAAAATTGGATACGTTTTTGGAACTAAAATAGAAACATGAGCCGAAATAATTATTTAAAATTCTTTTTTTTTCAGTAATGTAGTATTTAGTTATCGACGAAGGTTTTACAACAGTGTGAAACATACATGTTTATCACGCAGTTCCGGGGACAATTTATTATTTTGATAAAATTCCCGTCTAGACTCCTGAGAAGACCAAATGGCCTGTCCATTAAGATAGGACACATGCATCAGCCGCGATCGCTGGAGAAACTAGACGAGAACTCGGGGATTTAAAGGAATACAAAGGGACCAACCTTTGAAGTAAGAAAATAGGTATCTTTTTCATCCAGTGATTTATTGGCTCTTCCCACTAACAGAGTGAAGACTTTCTTAGTTTACCAGACGTATGACCATTTAACGTGATGTTAGTTGATATAATCATCTGTTAGTTTCACTATTAACTAAATGAAGACATGCTACTCTTGTCGTGCCAAATAACATTCGCCCTCATACCATCACGGCCCTTAGCGATGTCTCGCGCTATTTATGTTTCTTTGGCAGGTTATATTTAGTGTTACAAACAAGATATATCACTGTCAGCATAATGTTTCATCAGCTGAATTCCTTGTCAGTACTTTTAGTGGCACGATCACGTTCTGAATGCAAATGTCTCCGTTAACACAAATCAATACCAAACTTTACTTCAACAAGACTACGGGGGTACGCGGTGGGAGAGGTTTCATGTAAATTCCAAAAGTGACATCGAAAAGTTAACTGGGAACCAGTCTGTGAAAACACTAGGTGTGAAACTAACAACGAACAGTTGTGCTGTAATTAACAATTGTATTCTAAAATTAACTACGTTCACAACACAAATGTGTCATTAGGGCAGTAGAAATTCAAAGGCAGTGAGCAATGATGATATAGAGGCAATGATGGTAATATTCACCACTCAGCAACGGTAATCCAACTTGGAGGAAATGGCTAGGCAGTGTATGATCATCACACACAATGCTGGTATTCTTGAGAGGTAATGTGAGATCAGATGCAATAGCCAGCTTTCCTGATACACATAAGAAAATCTTATCAGATCTGTCTATACTATTCCGTGGGTCTGAACTCGGTGGAAACCTCTGGAACCCTAAATGTAGCACACCACTGCCCCCAAAAGTGCCTGATAAAAAGGAATTATGCTTCAGACAAACTTAATTGAAAATATATTGAACTACACACGTATTGAAAAAACATAATTGTGCTACTGTGTCACTTAGTACTCCTTTCAAACAGTATAAATAATTGGTATATAACTAGAGTATCACATATATGAATATAAACCTAGCTTTTAAAACTAAAACATTGTAATTAAACAAGACAATACAATATAAAACACGGGCTACAGATCGCCAACACCTGATCTTGTAGTGGACAGAGTGTCACAGAGGTCCATCCTTAGTCTCGTCACGTCAGAAACATCATCAAATAATTCAGAGAATCCACTATGTGTTGGTGACCGATGAATGAATGAGCATCATATTGTTAGTTCAGAGGGTTTCAATAGAGGTTTTCTTAAACGACGCACAAAGGTGCGTTCAGTACGTACAAATGAGGGACACACAACAATATTCATTGTACCTACAGCGCACCAAGAGCAGTTGGACATCCACATTCGTAAGCCAATTGAAAGCCATGCATAGTCAAAGAAACACTGGCAATAAAGAAAGACTCAGCTCAAAAGCTATTGACATCTGGGGTCGTTTGCTATATTTCAAAGACACGGGGTATAGTCGCCTTTGTTTGTATAGCCCCACCAGAGAATGAGAGCACATCTTCAAATATACGGTATCATGTAGACTTTCTTGTGACCATGGTGCGCAGACACTGGCACTCCGTTGGTTAGAAAAACTGGCAACGTTTATTATTCATTCATTACCTACATATGGCATTGCTTGATTATCTCCCTTGTCACTTTTTACCCAAACGCTTGTAAGCGTAATGTAAAGCAAAACAAAAAGTCTGTGTGTCACCCAAAGTTTGGTGTTAAAAATATAAGGGACGACATTGTCCTTACGTTTGATGCTATGTCATGAATATGGGTTAAAAAAAGCATTTGGCTCACATGGGATCTGTGGTTAAATGTCAGATCTGAAAGGTCATAGCAGGGTAAAGTGGACAAGCTAAATCACAAGTCCAAAAAGACAAACTCGAAACGTGTTACACATAGTGTGGTGCAATCGAAAACCATGGTGCACTGTTCGAACGCTGAACTACGAGAGCAATTTTCAGTGTGAGTTTGAGCTATGGCATTTAGGCATTTGTATCTTTCAAAACAAGAATACGTGACGTTATTGTGTTCGTCACATTGCAGAAATGCTGAACATGGTGGAGAGACAACCTGCATACTTACATCTAGTTGATAATCGTCATCATCACATGTGATTATCTTGCGATAGTAATGAAGCACTGTTAAATCTTTCGTCGATCTGGCGTGAGTAAGCACCACGTCTTGAGATTGGTCTACGTGGAGAATGCCATCATTGGTGCTCCAGGCATCCTAAACAAAACAGATTATTCATTAAAAATAGAACTCTTGTGCATTGGAATGGTGACATGTCTCCAAAAGAAACCTCATCACAGTCAAGGGTGTGGTGGTGGCTTTGGACCATGGGTCGCATGGGAGCAAGATATTATTGATAACTAGAATCATTTGGAACATGCTTACATTCTCGACATTTAACTTTACAACTGTAATAATCAAGTGAGACTGTGTGATCTTAATTGTTGTTTCTTTCTATTTTTGTCTTGTTCATGAAACAGATGGGAAAGTACATATGCCTTTTAGAGGATGCAACCCATATTTGGTATAAAACTTTCTCAGTAAAGTACAGATTCTAGTACTTTTGGGTGGTTTCGAACCCAACACTAAGAGTGAGGCACCTAATCGCTAGTACACACCAGAGCCAGACCCGAAAAGAGGGATGGTGTAACAACTCAGTTAGCACTGTCCATATCGGTTGAGACCCCCACATTCAATCATTTACTGGCATCGTTATAAATGAAACCCCGTCATTAAAACTACTCATTTTGACATTTAATTAACTTAAATCGACCTTTTTAACAACAGTGCACAATTCTCTCCCGCGAACGAAATTTGAGCCAATCAGAGGGGCGCGTCTCCGTGACGTAATGTGAGGCATGCATGTGAGGGGCGCTGTACAATTCATGTACATTACCGGGGGTAAATTATCTTGTTTACAGGTTTGTCTAAACCTGACAATTGTTGTGAATAATGAAAGCTTTTTGCTTTCACAATCTACTGTCATTTATCTTGTCACCTGCTTTGCCTAGCTTCCGAGTTACAACTTGTTTTCATAGACGATTCTGTCAAAATCGCTTGTTGTCATAACGGTTACCTGTTGGCTAGGTCTGGCATTTGTTTCCCTATTTACTCGGGTGTTAAACCATTTATGTCAGGTGATTTAAATATGGTTAATTCAGTGGGTTGGCATTTCGGTGCAAAGCTGACTCTGACATGTCGGGAAGTAATTCAGACAGCGACAATCTTTTCATTCAATCTTCAGTGAAGAAACAATCGCTAGGTCTTTTTTGTTCGAGTCAGACGCTAGTGATAGTGAAAACAATGATCAGCCTCGCTCCTCACGGTTACAAGAAGAAGATCGACTAGTATCTACATAGTGGTGAGTGGACGTTACACTCATTCTCAGTAATGAGAGACTTTTGATGTCGCAGCTATTTGCACGGTTCATAACTGATTAAAAAGTCAAATACAATGTCTCGTTTAGTAGAGCTATTGCACACAACATTTTCTAACTAGAAAAGTCATTACAGCAGGTGACGTTATGAAAATGCCAGCGGCTTAATGTTGCAAAACGATACGCACGTTACCTGTCGCCAGCAAACTATTCATTGTATAATGTCTGGCTGTGACCAAGGACTACCCTGCAGGTTATTGGTTCTGATATATATCCAATCATGAACATTTCTTCTGATAATTAAATGCATCTTTTTTACCATCAAACACAGTAAAGCAAGGTTTCCGTTCATCTTGAAAATGTCGCCAGGTTACAAGATACGTACGTTACCACAAGATTGGTCGTATTAATATACCTATTTTTTTAGTCATGATTAGTAAAGCCGAGGCATAATTGATCTAATATGGAAATACATATTCATTTTGCCAAAATATAAAATAGTACCATATTGGGCTGGTAACTTCCGACTAAAGAAGGCATGGGTCAAGCGTGATTAGTTTTGTGATACAAACGTTACCATATGTACATTATCCTTCGGGTAAAGGTACTATCTATCAGGCTTCATTATGACAAACAGGGTCATATGTAAGTGAACGTCATCAATCACAAGCCTTCTTTGTAACCTATTTAAGTCAACTAGAAGCCGGCGAAGACTGATGTGATACCTACGTTACACAAAATAAGAAACTGCAATGATATTCAGTCAAAAATACGAAACTACGGCAGGTATATGAATGAAGTCACGTGTCCTAGACACCGCCATTTGCTTCAAAGTTTCTTGAAAAAGAAATTCAAACAGCATTAATCTCGAAGCTTTCCAGTGGTGTATTGACGAGCGCTGAAAGTGCAAGTAAGTTGACTAGATGTGTCAGAATTTGATATTATTTATATGCATCAAGGCTATTTAGATCTAGAGTTACACGAGTGATGTATTTTGCTGTTTTGACACTTCAGTGCTTGTTTTTCTCAGTGATACATACGGTACATGCGGTAACGTATGTATTATTGTAACGGTGGTCACCCTATGTGATAAAACAAATTAAAGCATATCTGAAAAGCATTGAATTTAGATGCTGAAACCTCAGCATAGTAAACCACGAATCAAAATAAGTCACAAAGTCTTTTACAAAAAGTGTTAATTTGACTAGGTATTAGTAAATACTTACCATTCTGTAACCTTGTACATGTGACCTGTGCAGTTTCCAGTTACAATAGTATACCATGAAATAATGCAGATCCTCAAGCATTATAGATGTATTGATATTGTAATTCAATAGTTTAGCAAACAAACAATAGACTTTAATGCTCACCTTTTAAAAGTTGTTCTGGGGTATTTAACATTAACCAGTGTTATACACATGGTAACGTATGTATCATACTTACGTTACTAAAGTTATTTCACGTTTACTAAGGAGTTATTTGAGAGATGCAAAAAGCCAAAGGTCCTCAATTTCTGGAAATGGTATCAAAGCTGTCAAGAACACTATGAAGCTACATGCTGTTGGTCCTGCAGTGACTCTTCCTTCCTGATGGTATAAGTTGTTACTGCGATAGCAGTCTCAACAGAGAATACTGTGACAACTGGACAAAGGTCAAGCTTCAGAGTGGAAGTTTAAAGAAGAACACCATGAATACACCTACTACAGGAGAACCAGTCACCAGTGCCAGTAAGGATTTGTCTGATGTTGACACAGCTGCAGGAGGATCTGTCACTGGTTGTGCAGACGAAGAGAGCAAGAAGGACCAGGAAGCCACAGCCAAATTGGACATCGGAACCTTGGTCGCCGCTGTCTATGATGGAGTTTGGTATGTGGGTAGGATTGAAGCTAGTGATCCAGATGATGGGGGAGAGTTTGAGATCAACTTCCTCCAACGGGTAAAATCTCTCTTAAGATGGCCTTCTCGTGCTGACTGCCGTGGATGACCAGAGACCAGATCATGTGTTGAGTTCGAACCCCTGTGGTGACTGGAAAAACTGGAATGCTAAAATTGGCCAAAGAGGACCTTGTGCACATTGAAAATATTTATAAAAGATGTATTGCTAACAAATAAGCTCATAATGTGTCCACAAAATGTGTTGACCTACCTTTGCAGAGTTTCGATACCTTCGTTACGATACACACGTTACCTGTTACACACCAGTTTCCCATAAGTATGTTAATGCTCAATGCATTTATGTGGGTTTCTGTAAATAGTTTTTTTTTTTAGGTGTTAAATGCAATAGCAGCCATTTTCTCATTTACTTGTGACATTCAGGTCTGTTTAATGAAAGTATAACTATTTTCCTTCAAATAATTACATTCTTTGCACATTTTCAGCAAATGATCCAATGTTTTCTGTCTGTTCCCTATATTTTTTAATTAGATGTGTTTGACTTTTCACGCAATTCATTTAGCATGCGTTATGAAACTAGAAAACTATTAAATAGAGCATGTCTCACACTATACCCTCATATGATACAAACGTTACGTTGTGCACCCCATTTTACCCACGTTACTGATTATATTGTGCATGGTCTGACGACGGTTTGTTTACTTCACCATATGGGAAATGTGGTGAATTTTCGAGATCAGTGCTGAAAACCAGTGTTAAGTTCAATATATCTTTGCATATGTATTTGTTCATTATTCATCTTCAATCTTTATTATTGTTTTGAAAAGAAGCAAAATGATTCAGATGACGCCTGGAAGGGTAATATTCCTTTTGAACACTGCACTGTTATCGATCTCCTTACTACCATGCCAAGAGAGAACAGTTCTATGTTAGCTGTCTTGTTCTTTATTCGCTGTTGGACACACGTTCACAAAACATTTCTGTAACGTTTGTATCAGTCATTTTTTTCTAAATTTTGGGTGGCAGTCTTGATATGCCGACAACTTTAAAACCGGGAAGAATTTGTTAGTGACAATTTGCAATGTTACCGTTCAGATGTTTATTCAAGCTTTGGAATAGAAATTATGGTTACCGTTCTATTTTGTATCATGGTCTATTTACTGTGTCAAAGAGTCTCTCATAACTGAGAATGAGTGGTTAACCACGTGAATGTAGCAAGACATTTATCGCGCAATATTGTCACTTCGACCCCCACCACGATTCGGTGGAAAATCGTTATGTTACAAGTTGTGTCAATCAAAATCCTTTTGGTCATGATTGAAATACATATTTAACTACGAGTAGAAAGTAGTTTTGATGTTTTACCTTGATGAAAACAAACCATAATCTAATTGATTTTGGAACTGACTTTAGCCCATGACATCACGATTTTTAAAAATGGCAGCGCCCTGTCGCGAACATCCGCCAGTCTTAGAGTAAATGCTATTCAAGTTTTCACTGAGTTACAAAATCAAAACTTCTTTCTACTGGTTGTAAAATGTGTACTTGATTGATGGCCAATAGCATTTTGCATGACATAGCTTGTAACATAACCATTTATCTCGTGGAAGCGAGGTGGGTGTCATTATAATACTACTTACAATAACACTATTGTCACTTCGACCACAACCCGCTTCGGAGGAAGAAATCGTTATAAGTTGTGTCATGCAAAATCCTTTTGGTCATCAATCATACACATATTTTACTATAACTAATGAGTGGTAACTCGAGTTTAACTCGATTAAAACGCCGAGAAATCAGCAAACTGACGAGCTTGTTACACACTTTGTATACAACCAGAGACCATATAATAGATGGTCTCTGATACAACTAACTAAAAATCCTTCCGCACTAACGTAACTTCCGACTCGGTATTAATTAACCACAAGTATTTTTAAGTATGAATTTGGTGCTCTGCTTATGACTAACCACAAGTATTTTATATGTAATGGTTAAAAGAGTACAAAAAAAAAAAGTTTATTCGTTCTTTAAAGGTCACATAAACCCTAGGGGGTAAAAATACATAAATCACTAACTGACATCGTTATAAATGAAACCCCGTCATTAAAACTACTCATTTCGACCTTTAATTGACTTAAATCGACCTTTTTGACAACAGTGCACAATTCTCACCCGCGAACGAAATTTCAACCAATCAGAGCGGCGCGACTCTGTGACGTCATATGAGGAATAGCTTTGAGGGCCGATGCAGAATTCATCTACATTTTAGGGGTTAAATTATCTTGTTTACAGGCTTGTATAAACCTGAAATCGTGACAATTGTTGTGGAAAATGAAAGCTATATGTTCTCACAATCTACTGGCAATTAATTTTGTCTCCTGCTTTGCCTAGTTTCCGAGTTACAACTTGTTTTCATAGACGCTTCTGTCACAATTGATTGGTGTCGTTAGGCCCTATCTGTATAATGACTGATCCAAATTGATCCCACTTCTGTGTTTTTTTTACCTCGATATTTAATCATGTCATGTAAAAATCTGTTTGTATTCTCAAAACAGTGTCGGCCCATAAGTTTTCACATGCAATACAGCAATTAATACTCCCTTGTTGTAACCCGTGTTAGGTGGTATAAACCTACACATGTTATTTGTCATCATTCACTTGATGGTCAGTTAATGAATTTATAACAGGTACACTTAGATTACCCGACAAAGGTTCCCATTTGGCATTTCTTGTGTCTGGAGTAAATATTCAACATTATAAACATCGATCAAAGGATTAACCGATAACACGCTGATTGATTAATTACTTTTATCTTACACAGCGGATTTGTCAAAAGGTAGTGTTTATGTATGTAGATTTACTAATCTATACTGAATACACTCTGCCGTGTCGGTGTCTGCGTAAAAACAACGTCCTTCTTTCAAAGGATTAACCGGCAATACATTGATTGCTTGCCCATTATTGGCTAACTAAATTACTGTTTTTAATGAAAGGCGGACATTATGCAATTAGTTGCCAGGTGTGCTATCTTGGGTGACCAATGAGACTATACACCAATACCTGAAAAGATTTATCACTTTTTCGTATATTAAACTGTTAAAAGACACATCATTTGGAACAGTGTTGTGGATATTGATGGATACATTCCTCAAACAAGGTAATGGCCTGATATTGTTCCTATAACTTTAATCTGTTTTAATTTTAATATTTGCATTTTGTTTTTTATTCATTCGTCGTAGCATTCAACAGAATCATTGTTTTCGCCGTGAAGTGTTATGAGACAGACAACATAAACTAGAGTGTGTGTGCGAATTATGATTCACATTGGCAAACTATAAAATGTCTAGATATTACAGTTCTGTTATAAATTCACTATAAGTATCAGCAGATCGTCAGCTTGTTATTTAGTTTCAAAATGCATAAAAGTATGATAATAAACTAATTAGGATTATAAGACCAAATATAAAGACGCACATTGACTAGTATCTACATACTGGTGAGTGGACATTAACCATGTGAATGTAGCAAGAAATGTATCGCGCAGTATTGTGACTGCGACCCCCACCTCGCTTCCGTGGAAGAAATCGTTATGTTATAAGTTGTGTCATGCAAAATCCTTTTGGTTATGATTCCAATACATATTTAATTACGAGTAGAAAGAAGTTTTGATTTGCTAACTAGATGAAAACAAACTATAATCTCATTAATTCTAACAGACTTTACGATTTACAAAAATGGCGGCGCCCTGTCGGGAACATCCGCAAGTCTGTGGATAAATGCTATTTAGGTTTGTTTTCACCGAGTTACAAAATCAAAACTACTTTCTACTGGTAGTAAAATATGTATTTTATTGATGGCCAATAGGATTTTGCATGACATAGCGTATAACATAACAATTTCTCTCGTGGCAGCGAGGTGGGTGTCAATATAATACTACTTACAATATTATTGTTACTTCGACCACAACCTCACTTCCGAGGAAGAAATCGTTATGTTACAAGTTGTGTTATGGAAAATCTTTATGGTCATCAATCATATACATATTTTACTATAACTAGTAAGTAGTTTTGATTCTTTAACTTCCGTGAAGCGATCTGAACACAAGTAAGATATCGTTTCAGGCTTCCACAACGCTCGCTTCGCACTCACAAACATAACCCATTTAGCACGAACTGCGGGGTCCTGTGGAAATCTGTGCATGGTGACACCATCACCCGACCCCTAGGGGCAATTGACGACAAAGCAACGATTCGGCATGTCGTCGTTCATGTCGAGAAATCAACAAAATGATGAGCGCGCTACACACTTTCTATACAACTAACTGAAAATCGTTCCTCATATGACGTCACTGCAGTGCTCTGGCGACAGAGTTACGTAACCTGTCTGTGGTTTCGTTCGCGGGCGAGAGGGAAGCAGGCGACTTTTTGGCCACTTTTAATCGCTCGGTATTAATTAACCACAAGTTTTTAAAGAATAAATTTGGTGTTCCGCATAAGACTAACCACAAATCTTTCATATGTAATGGTTAAAAGAGTAACAAAAAACAAAGTTTAGTGGTTCTTTAATACAGAGTACACGTTGTACGTGATCTAGATTACCCGTTGTCAGACTTCTATTTTTGTGGACTCCTTTGTCCTCGTTGATCACTGAATGTTTAGAACAATTGGATCAAGCGTAATATAAATCTTCTAAGGAGAAACGACATCTATATTGATCGACAATAAAGCATCGCATTATATCTATTTAGATAGTTTTGAATATCAATTTGTCTATCATTTTGACATTGCCGCCATTACAATAACGAAGTCCAGCTGTCCCAGTTATGGTTATCTTGATCGCTACCAAAACACAACAGCGATTGCTTTTGAGATTGTGGCGTTATGATTTAACGACTAGAAATGACTGAAATATATGTTATTGATGGGAATTTAAATGCTGCAAAATACCCAGAAGACGTTTTGCAAACGACCGTTTTAGTTTTGGACAACAGTGACATGGAGTGACATTCCATCACGATAATACATGGGGATGTGTTGCTCTAGCATGGAGTAGGTACGGTCCTGCTACGGCTCAAACTAGGAACTGTCATATCTGTAAATGCGGGGGGATGTTATCCGGTAATTAAAAAGACTTACAGAAACATTTTACTCGAGACATTTTTAAGACAAATACCCGCACGGGTCTATTTTGTGACAGTATATTTGTTCTTATTTTCGGAACAATAATTCCTGAGGCTAAATGTAAAACGAATGTTGAATGCAATACCGTTTGTAACATCTCCTCTGGTATTGGTAAGCCATTTCAGGTAGGCCACAAGCAACCATATGAAATTTGCCTAATGCTTAATGTTCTGATGGATCGAGACTTTCTGTTGTTTCGGTCACCTTTACTATCTAATGAAGAAAATATTTCCAGAACTTGCAGATAAGTTACCGAGAGGGTGAGGGACGGGATACTTTACAATGGGGTGTTTCCCCCCTGTAGCCTTTACCTTGGTACGTTTTTATATAGAATCTAAAAATAGAGCAGTGTACGGGAACTCTTTGCCCGTACCCCAAAATGATTCAAACTTCTCTCCTACGCGTTTCAACTTCGGGGAGAGATTAAAATTACAAATTAGTCTGTGACGTAACTACGTAAGGACGTCACAACGTAGTGTTCAGGGAATAGTTCCTTCCCCCAAATCCGGAACATTCCTATAACATCAGACAAAATGTACTAATTTAATGAATCCAATCTTGGTCAATGTAACGATATCAGAGGAACATATAAATACCTCGGAGGAAACCGTCACTTGCAGTCAAATAACATTCAGAATATATCACACCCACAAATACACTTCAGTCTTGAATTCTACGGGAAATGTCCTGTTTCTTGATATCATCTAAGGTAGACAAAAGTACTTGAAATGACGTCTTAAATTGAGTACATCGTGAAGGATTGTTTTGTGTGTTTTTATTTATCTTAGATCAAATTGTATAAAATCGCGTAGTAATTACTAAATAATGTACGGAAGTGCTGAAGGGACCTGACGCAATATAATTTATCTTGAGCGCACGAGTTAGTATGTTGAGTGCACAAGTTAGTTTTATTGAACGCACAAGTTAACATCTTGAGCGCTCAAGTTAGTTTTCTTAAGCGCACAAGTTAATATATTGAGCGCACAAGTTAACATCTTGAGCGCACAAGTTAGTATCTTGAGCGCTCAACTTCGTGTTTAGCATCTAATGGCATTAATGGAAAGCACGTTTGCTTGTCTGATGGCTAAAATGTACAAACTTATATCCTTTTTGGAAGATTTCAAACGATGGAAAGTCGGAGTTAACTATAGGTGTTTATGATGAGGCTATGTAAAAGTATGCAAATGTATCATGAACATTGAACATTGAACAATGTTCATCGTCTTTATGCTTGTCAATACAATTCTTTGTAACTGATTTTACTACATTTTGCTTTATTACATAAAGCAGACCCAGGTATGTGTAATGTAATAATACAAATTAAAACATAAACATGAGTAGGAGTTTATTGCAGGGATGAATAGTGGTTTTACTGACTTCTTATATTGGTACATAGTATTATGAACACTAGCGTAAAGCTTGCATAACTTGTTTTGAGCTACGGCTTTATTATGTATAAAAAGTATTACATGACCATGAAAACTGTAAACATTGAGGGTTATACTTAATTATAAAACTGATGTCTGATGTATTGGAAGTAAAGTCGACCGCTTTCAGGGAACTAAAGTCTGTAGTCTGGGTTTGCACGCATCAGTAACTGTTTCATAACGGGGGTACAATGGCAGTTTAACTCTGTACAATACATGTATCATATAAAACCCGCCTGATTTATTTGATCCATTAGTATGCGCACGTATAGCACATATACCGACTTTATTTCTGACTAAAATACCGTGTTCCCCGTTTTACTTCCTCCGTTTCAATCCCTTATGTATACGTATCGTCATCTATGTGTGTTGTAGTTTATTTAACATGTTTTAACAACACAGGAAGTTGAAGAATAAACACGCCGATTAAGACAGAGTCCTGAGCGAAATTCAACACCATCCGGGTCCAATAACGACCGTACAGTATCCTGTTTCACGATTAAACCGCATTGGATACTTTTTTTATGCATCAACGATAACCATGTCTTTGTCCAGATCGTCGAAGTCGTAAAGTCTGTAACATCAGCGGGCCGGTGTGGTAGCCTCGTGGTTAAAGCGTCCGCCTGCTTATGGAGCAGTATATCTCAAGATACTAAGTTGAGCGCTCAAGATAACTAACTTGTGCGCTCAATATATTAACTTGTGCACTCAAGATAACTAACTTGTGCGCTCAAGATATTAACTTGTGCACTCAATATATTAACTTGTGCACCCAACATACTAACTCGTGCGCTCAAGTTAAATATTATTTCATCAGGTCCCTTCAGCGCTTCCGTAATAATGAGTAATAATCCTAATAGGTTATTTCTTTGTGAGGCTTACCGTACCAAGTCAATTTACACGTGCGTGAATATCTCTGCCTCTGCAAATTTACAACGGATTGTTTACAGCTGATAACCATGTTATTCAGCAATTTGATTTATTTGATGAACTAACAGACACAACAAACAGAAATGTCGCAAATGTCGAAGGTACGGGCCAAGAGTACATTGTTCTATTTTTAGATTATACATGAAAACGAATCAAGGTTTTGCCACGCGACCAACGTTGCACAACAGATTTGTATTGTGACTATTTGTGGCCACAGCACGGATGTTCCACATGAAGTACAGCTGACAGCAAACGTGCGGTGTTATAAACCATTATGTCATCAGCCTCATGGTAATGAAGTCGCTCAAAGCCTTTTGTCCGGACTTGAATTGTTTTTGAAACCACACACTGCCTGAGCATCTAATTATAAAGGTATATTGCATCATGTAATATTCCCCTCATAACCCTTGTCCTTGGAATACCGTTTTGTCACATTGATCAATCATATGATGGGTCATGGTCATTCCATTGGGGTCAATAAGTGTTGCCAGGCCAGTTGAGGACAGACATTTCTACCGGGGTAAGAACGTCATACTAGTACTACACGAGGGACAGGAAGTAACTGTTCAAAGTAAAAGTCCAATGGCCACGTGTCAAGGTCAGTACCATATTATAATTATAAGATATGCATCTTGATGTTAGTTTAACAATGCATTTGGTTATTACTAATCGTTTGATCTCTTCCATGGTATTTTCTGCAAATTTGTTAATTTTCTTCTCCACGAGTTCAATCTCCACTGCTTAGAGCTGAATGTGGACAACAGCGACACAGGTGACTGTTCAAGTACCCCAATGCGATAATATAAGTTGTAGCATTGTGATGAGGGTAGTCTGTCTCACAGTCCCTGAACCACATTAATTTCCTACTGCCAAGCCCTCTCTGCAGTGCTAAAGCCCTAAATAAAGCAAGTCTAGATTTCCTCAGGTTCAGGCTGAATCTCTGGTCTCCCTAGGGCTCCTTTTCAATATAAATGGGTTGTTTGTTACTATCAAAATTATATATATTCAGAGACTAAGCCTTAGTCTATGATGAGGGGTATAGGAGGCTTTATGCGTCCAGTGTTAGGTCCCTAACGAGGAACGCATAAAACCCCGTATACCCCGAATCATAATGCTACAACGAATTTATCTTACCGAATGTTTAAATCTCTCATTATGTAAATATAGCATTAAAACAAACTGAAATCCAATCATATATTTTACTAACATGCTTCTGACTAGTCAATCCGAACCACTGGTTCACGGTTCACTGACTGCCGTGGATGCATGCTTTTTCCATGGGACGGGGTATAAGTTATGCATTCTCTCTCGCAAAGATATATACAGTCAGGCCGCGGTAATCCGGTCCTCGTTAATCCGAATCCACCGACTTCCGAACGCTACTCGCCGGGCACCAAATCATCTCCCTATATATTGTATATAATTGACACCTCGTTAGTCCGATGATTCAGTTTCCGCCTCCGAACGCTGGTCAGTCGGAACGGATTGGACTAATTAAGTTGTAAACAGCTGCGTTAATCCGAACGATTGAAGTTGACCGCGCTGCTGACTGGTCCACCCAAAGTGACACGTTGTTTGTTTAGCGACTTGGCGACTTATCCCTTTGATCCCTTTATCATAAGTGATAGGGAAATTTCGCTTAGACGGTGTACGGCCGTGCACTAGGCATAAATCGTAATTTGTCCAATGTCACGTGAACCAATCAGAGATGGAATTCTTACATGAGGTTGGATAACATCAGTTACTGTTGTAAATCGTAAATAACCTGATATTGTTTGGTTCATGGATGTAATATGTGGGTGGTTCTATTTGGTTCATGGATGCAATATGTGGGTGGTTCTATTTGGTTCATGGATGCAATATGTGGGTGGTTCTATTTGGTTCATGGATGCAATATGTGGGTGGTTCTATTTGGTTCATGGATGCAATATGTGGGTGGTTCTATTTGGTTCATGGATGCAATATGTGGGTGGTTCTATTTGGTTCATGGATGCAATATGTGGGTGGTTCTATTTGGTTCATGGGTGCAATATGTGGGTGGTTCTATTTGCAATTAGTTTGTAAATGTGTAACTATTTGTGAAGCCTGATAAAACCGGTGCCATACAGGTGTTAAAATTAGTTTAGAGGCATAGGCTAATCATAGAAAAAACAACAGTATTTTGCTTTGGAAATAGATTTCTAAACCATTAATCAGGGATTGTTGGATAGAACAGGCTCCCGTATTGCCAGCTTGCACTGAATAGTATGACACAACAATTCGGGTGATAGTATGACACAAACACCAGATACGCTACAGCACTACAGATTCATGTTGACAGAAACTTTTGTACATTTGAAAACTTAAAAACGCCCTATCAGATAAACTACTAAATAAAAATTGTTCGCCAAATTATTCAGTGTACTTGATGTAAACATCCAATCTATACCTGCTTATTCAAGCTGACACACCGATTCGAATTTGTGAATTGTTTTCGCTCTTTATACCTGATAAAGTATAACTTCATGGTTTCAACAGTCGGTCTTTCGATCATAATTTCGCCACTCTGACGTTATCTTTATATGTTAAAGATGAAACTTCGTTACGATAGTATGAACCCACCTGAAAGTGGTGTGTCCCGGTAACATCAGTCCAGAATACTGCCAAATCTGCGTTCGTGATGGCACCATAGTCTGAGAAGCCAATTCCGAAACCAGCTACGTTGTTTGTTCGTGTGACAATCTTCATAAGAACAGTATCATTGCTGTAGTTGACAGACCAGTGTAGATGCATGTGGTGCCGGGCGTCCAGCGTGACGCTGTAGTCGTAGCCCGGAGAAAAGTCCCCTATGTGTGCGGCTGATATGTGATAGGACGGCAGCATGAGGAGAAGCAAATATTCCGCACCCACCATTCTTCATGCAAGGAAACACGCCACGCACAAACAATACAACATTGATCTCACCTCTATTTAAATACACAGCTTGGCGTCAGCTGGCCAATGAAAGAACAGTTTGGGGGTACCAGCAAATCAAATGTCTTGGAACATGAACATCCCAACTACCGTAGTCACATGCAAGATGACATTGATTTTAGAAGTTTCCTTGTTGACGGTAAACTTGTTATCAGAAGAAATCGAAGGATACTGTAGGCCGGAATAAACGGACGGGTTTTCTCTTGGATGGCGTTACATAGTTTTCGTAAAAATCGAAATATGTCTTGGTCGAAGAAATTGTTTTTGCCCGTACAGAGCTATTAAATCCTAGAAAATGTAACACTAAAGTACATCCAACGTAATATGCCACGTTTAGTAAACGTAAACAAATATCAGCTAAAAATCAGCTGGAAACACAGCTACATGCACAGAGACATTAATGTACCGTGAGGTGCAGCTATTAGCCAGCTGACGCTATGTTACACGACACTTACAGTCAATACCTGTAAACCAGTGCTGTTGACATTCTACTTAACTGCCCACGGAAAGACACAAAAATGTCTAATTTTTCGAAATGCTTACTCAACAAATAGTTCAGAAACACATGTGTAGTGTATCACACAAGTTGTGAGTATTATTCAACTGATTGTGTACCCTGCCCAAATGTCGAGGCAATGTATTCAGAGAGTAAGGGAGTGTAACCACCGTATCGCTCTGATATACTACATGATTACTGCGATATGCTACATGATTGGTGCGATATACTGCATGATTGGTGCGATATGTTACATGATTGGTGCGATATACTGCATGATTGGTGGCATATGCTACATGATTGATGCGATATGCTACATGATTGGTGCGATATGCTACATGATTGGTGCGATATACTGCAAGATTGGTGCGATATGCTACGATATACTGCATGATTGGTGCGATATGCTACATGATTGATGCGATATGCTACATGATTGGTGCAATATGCTACATGATTGGTGCGATATGCTACATGATCGGTACGATATACTGCATGATTAGTGCGATATGCTACATGATTGGTGCGATATACTGCATGATTGGTGCCATATGCTACTTGATTGATGCGATATGCTACATGATTGGTGCGATATACTGCATGATTGGTGCCATATGCTACATGATTACTACGATATGCTACATGATTGGTGCGATATGCTACATGATTGATGCGATATGCTACATGATTGGTGCGATATGCTACATGATTGATGCGATATGCTACATGATTGATGCAATATGCTACATGAGTAGTGCGATATGTTACATGATTGGTGCGATATACTGCATGATTGGTGCCATATGCTACTTGATTGATGCGATATGCTACATGATTGGTGCGATATGCTAGATGATTGGTGCGATATACTGCATGATTGGTGCGATATGCTACATGATTACTGCGATATGCTACATGATTGGTGCGATATGCTACATTATTGATGCGATATGCTACTTTAGTAGTGCGATATGCTACATGATTGGTGCGATATGCTACATGATTGATGCGATATGCTACATGAGTGGTGCGATATGCTACATGATTGGTACGATATACTGCATGATTGGTGCGATATGCTACATGATTGATGCGATATGCTACATGAGTAGTGCGATATGCTACATGATTGGTGCGATATGCTACATGATTACTGTGATATGCTACATGATTGGTGCAATATACTGCATGATTGGTGCGATATGCTACATGATTGATGCGATATGGTACATGAGTAGTGCGATATACTACATGATTAGTGTGATACACTGCATGATTAGTGCCATATACTGCATGATTGGTGCGATATACTACATGATTAGTGTGATACATAGTGAATACTACACGAGGTTATTCATGCATATCAGTTGTCATCGCTTCGTACAGCCTCCTACAGTAAACTACTCCGTAGCACCCCGTTTCTTGCTTTGCAGATGCTTCACTCGGCGAACATCACTGGTGGAAACATTGCGTTTATGTTTTTCGACGGATATAATGTCTCAGTTCGACTCACAAGTAAAACAGCGACACGGCAACGTTCGCAATGTTTACATCCCCACAATGCATTTAAGTTGTAGAATGAATGAATTCACGTGTTTGTTATGAATGAACAAGTAGTTCCGTCACAACGTGACCTAACTGAGAGGTCATCGGTTATCCAATCAAATCGTTAGAATCTCAGGTCAAGTCGTTACGACATAGGTCAACGCGATACGACACTCGTGTGACGTACGAGATTAGTATGCAACTACCCATACGTTGACCACGTGGGTAATAAACTACATGATTAGTGCGATATACTACATGATAAGTGCGATATACTACATGATTAGTGCGATATACTACATGATTAGTGTGATATACTACATGATTAGTGCGATATACTACATGATTACTGCGATACACTACATGATTAGTGCGATATACTACATGATTAGTGCGATATACTACATGATTAGTGCGATATCCTACATGATTAGTGTGAGTGAGTGAGTTTAATTTTACGCCGCACTCAGCAATATTCCAGCTATATGGTGGCGGTCTGTAAATAATCGAGTCTGGACCAGACAATCCAGTGATCAACAGCATGAGCATCGACCTGCGCAATTGGGAACCGATGACATGTGTCAACCAAGTCAGCGAGCCTGACCACCCGATCCTGTTAGTGGCCTCTTAAGACAAACATAGTCGCCTTTTGTGGCAAGCATGAGTTGCTGAAGACCTATTCTAACCCGGATCTTCACGGTCTGATTGGTGTGATATACTACATGATCAGTGTGATACACTGCATGATTAGGGTGATATGCTGCATGATTAGTGTGATAAACTACATTTACATGTATATGATTTGTGCAATACACTACATGATTGGTGTAATATACTACATGATTGGTGTAATATACTACATGATTGGTGTAATATACTACATGATTGGTGTAATATACTACATGATTGGTGTAATATACTACATGATTGCCGCGATACACTACATGGCTAGTGCAATACACTACATGATTGGTGCGATATACTTCATGACTGGTGCAATATATTACATGACTGGTGCAATACACTTCATGATTGGTGCGATATACTTCATGACTGGTGCAATATACTACATGACTGGTGCAATACACTACATGATTGATGCGATATACTTCATGACTGGTGCAATATACTACATGACTGGTGCAATACACTACATGATTGATGCGATATACTTCATGACTGGTGCGATATACTTCATGACTGGTGCAATATACTACATGATTGGTGCAATACACTACATGATTGGTGCGATATACTTCATGACTGGTGCAATATACTACATGGCTAGTGCAATATACAAATGATTAGCGAGATTAAATTCACAGGGTTCTGTCAATAACTGGCTACACATTAGTCAACATAAACAGTCTTTGGGTTGAGACATTAACAACGAAAGTATTAAATGTGTTTCGTACTACCAATACATACTGTCAGAAATAAATCCACAAAACTTGTAACTAAGTAAGTATATATTTGTCTATTGTGTCCAATCTCCACTTTGCAACTTTAAAGTCAACAGTTCCGTCCTATCTGTTAAGAGGTTGCTGCTTATGCCGACAATTGCCCCAAACACTCAGTATATATGTGTCGGCGGGCACAGTCAATACTCCTCTTGGAATATCCTGATCCCTATTTCCGCCAACCATGCCGGCACGGAATCAACGATAGTTCAATATTTATTCAAAGAAGTGAACATATTTCCGATCGTAAAAGGTCGAAAATATCCCAAAAGATGCCGGATCGTTAGAAAAGCCGGTCGGGGATAGTGGGAGAAGAGAATCGGAAATGGAATTCATGTCTGATTTGGGCGACCATGACAACTGCGGGGAGTTGGCAGGGAGGCGGCGATGAGAGGACGTCTCACACGCCAGTCACTTGACTATCAATAGGGAGGGAGATTATTCCCATCAAGGCGGACAATGGCTGTTGATGTCCCCAGCACGTGGTTGTTAGTGCTCCAGGCGTTGACGTCAAACATCTGACGGTGGCATGCCAGTAGCGCGAGTTTCCACTTTCACATGCAAAGTCGGCAATTGTGGACTCCCTTAAACCAAGGAAAGGTATTTGTGAAGAAACTTTTCCAGTTGCCGTATATACTAAAATTTGGAAATGTCGTTCATTATCAGAAATTACAAACAACTTCTCACGTTGAGAGTCAGTATTTTTAATCATTTAATATTGTTTCGATGTTGCTACCCGTAGTGGATTTTGCCCGCAGTTTCTGTTATAAACTATTTTGCTATTGATTATGATATTGTACTCGGCCTCCTTTCACGAAGAACTAAGGCGATCGTAAGTCACTAAGGTAACCTTAGTGCAATGTTAAAGAATGGGAGTTAGGGTTAACCTTAGAAAAGGTTGCTTCGTGAAAGGAGCCCCTGAACCATATGTGAACACTTCCAGCGGCATGGGTCCACGACCTCAGCTTGCTCTCATTCTATACTGATTGACTACTATCCTCAGTTACATGCAGTTCCTTTAGCTGCAATGGAAACACTCTCACCCCAGCAGGTACATCTATACTCCAGTATGCACAAATCTGAAAATAACTCAGGAATGTCATGATTGGAAATACATATGATTACGACAAGCCTCGGATTCATAAAGCAACGTTAGTGATGTCTGTATGTTAATCTCTTTTCGCTACTACACTACCAACCACTGAGGGTCCTTGGGAGGAGCATTGATTAACAGGAGTGCCAGGTCAGGGAGAGAATCTTCTCTGATATCCCAGAGCATGGGGATACTGATGGTTTAAGCACTGATCTTGGTGAAACAAGGGAACAGACGGAGGGCATACTCAGAGATTGTATGACAACTCAAGTCAAACTTGAATGCAGTGAGGCAATAAGCTTTAAAAAAGCCAATAGACAGACAATACCTTGGTCGAATCAACTTCCACGTACTCTGCAACAACCACACAGTAAATTTCCGACAGAGTACCTGTCCCAAAGTGGAGTTTCAGAAACCTTTATCGGATCCTTAGCAAACGATCGGTGGGCCATATTGGTGTTAAGGGACAGATAAAGTGAAATAGAAGTGATAGTAAATTTCTTGCGATTATTAAGTCAATTCCGGTGGAAACAATATGACATTAGCAGAAAGTATATCTTTACCCGTAATCGGATACCAAGGCAAAAGTATTCCGGATGTAGCCATGCAATAGCGACAAATAGTTTCATTGGCTGACATGTCGGTTGCAGCTGTACTACAATATCTTGTGATGTTCAGTAGCTACACCGATGCATCAGAAATGTTCCATTCTGTTGCGATTTCTGAACATTCTGCTAAAATAGCACAGCAACCGTTGCTGAGATATTTTTATCTTGACATTGTGGGTTATTTCCTAAGCGAGTAGACAACTGTACGTATGTTCAATGCGGTTACTACTACTAAGATTTAAACCTAAATTGTGGGCATGGTAACCAGAAATGAAGAACCAGGAAATACGATTTAAAGATCCGAGACGAAAGCAGGCGGATTGGGCGTGGTAATTGTTATTTCTCCCAATGGGAGAAAATCGATGATACGACACTGAAGCTTTAAACAAATATCACTAGAAGACAACCTTTCCGATGCTACTAAACTGCAAAATATATTACACTCTTAGGATTAGATTTGCAGATAATCTTATCGATACTAAAGCTGCATGTGTTCTGTATTATCATGTCTTGACTACTCGAAAATACAGAAAGGACAGTTTCCTTCAACGGTTTTAATGGCTATGGCACAATACACAAATCATCTGTTTTGGCCCAGACTGATGCCTGTTTCAAGTACAGAGAACAAAAGCAGACAACATGGCATGAATGTGATAAAAAACAAAAACGTTTATTTGTAACGTGGGAACGTTGTGCAATGAATTTCTGGTGTACCCTCCTCCAGTCGTCGTATCCGTTGCACAGGGAACTGTCGCCATTCTTGGTGCAAAGCTGCTTCGAACGCTCGCAAAGTTTGAACAGGTGTTACGCGTACTTGAATCCGTCGCCCGATAAAGTCCCAAATGTGCCTCGGAGGGATCAGGTCTGGACTAATGGCGGGCCACGGAAGGTGAGTCACTGCATTATTCTGAATGAAAGTTGTCACTGCACGAGGACGGTGTGGCCTAGCATTGCCATCCATAAATACAGGTCTTGTAGCAAGAGTGAGTGAGTGAGTATGGTTTTTCGCCGCTTTTAGCAATATTCCAGCAATATCACGGCGGGGGACACCAGAAATGGGCTTCACACATTGTACCCATGTGGGGAATCGAACCCGGGTCTTCGGCGTGACGAGCGAACGCTTTAACCACTAGGCTACCCCACCGCCCCTCTTGTAGCAAGAGGATGAATTTCAAGATGGGACAACAACTGGATGCAGCACTTCCTGCATGTTACGATCACCCTTCAAATTCCGAAGTATTGTCACCATGTCAAGTCTACAGTCATGAGAGACACGTCCCCACACCATGACAACCAAAGGCAACAGTTGGTTGAATGTGTTTGGCTGCAAATGCTGTATTGCTGCAACGTCCATCAGTTACATGAAACAGGAGCCGGCTTTCATCAGATCAATGAATTCTTAGCCAAGTCCGCTTGTTGGTGATGATCGCTCAGTACCGGACGCTCAGAAGAGGACGCTCAGGAGAGGACGTCTGATGACCATTTTAGAGCTGTACCCGACTCTCATTATGCGATTCCGGACTGTATCCCTTGATGCTCGTGACGAATGGCTGTCGTCTTCACGATATGACGCCACCCTGGGTCGCCCAGAAACGTGGGCGATCCTTCAGCTCATTGGTTTCCCTGTATTTTTTGACAACTGTGCAGTGGGCATTCATCTGATGACCAATTGCTTTAAAGGACATACCGGAGTTATGCATACTAATATTTTGCTATCTCTGGCCATGTGATAATCTTCTTCGTAAGACAGCGGCAGAAAAATGATTGAACAATGTAATCCATGCAGATTAAATACCGACTCGTGGAATGTGCACAAACCGCACTTGTGAATATTCCTGGGTTTGCTTCTGGACATGCTTCACACTGTGTGTTTGGGAGACACTTTCAACCAAGTAGACTAGCAATAATTTCTTAAAAGAACACCATTATCATCATTATCGTATCTTTATCGTATCAATTATTTCGTGAGTACGTGTATTTCGATACACATTCTTGTACCCGTTGTCAAGCACATTCCTGCTAAAGAAGTTGTTATCCATACAGTTTGTCTATATTGTACTTCACAGCTTCTAAAATGCCACTCGAAGAAGTAATATGTATCATACGCAAGCTGAACTATAACATAGTTCTGTTAGCGGTCAGCATATTTAGGGTGATTAACCTTTTTTCAGGTGTATAAATTAAAAGAATTTCAATCAGAATAGAAAAAGCATTCTAAACAAGTGATAACATTTTAGACCTGTGTATTTTAGACTTATCATAATGATAAAATCATGAAAATAAACCAAACCAAAACTATACTGTGTCTTCAGCGACCTCACTAAACATTGGATGCTGCACGGAGAACTGGTCTGTTGCACAAAGTGACCGAATATGATAGTATTTGAAAATAAGTTTTTGTTCAGCAATGTACAACGTCAAATCTCCTTCATGCTTAGCTGTCGCATATCATCCTATTTCCACTGTGACACTGGAGCAAGACAAGGAGCAAGACAAGGTGAAAATCTGCCCCCATTACTATTTTCCCATTTAATTAATTATCTCGAGTTCTAACCAAACAAGTATGTGCAGGTGTAAATGTAGAGTATACATAAAAGCGACAAAACGTAAGGAAGACGATGACGAAATTGTGGTATGCTGATGTGCTCAATAATGACCCACTGGAGACACAAAAATCACTCGATGCAATTCATGAATATTTCATACTATAATTGGGATTACAAAGTACAGATTCAAGTACTTTTTGGGGTCTAGTCACACCTGTGATTCGAGGCGGTAGCACACAAAGTCAGCGATATAATCTACTCAGCCACCGAAGCTTCAGCAAAATCAAAGTCTGATAACCGGTAGTGTAGATGAAATACCTTGTGGACAAGTCCCAGTTTCAAAATGTCGAGCAGAATGTATTTTGAGCTAAAGTGTAAAATTAATACGTACCTGGGACGATGAGTTGTCCCATGTTTCTCAGGAAATTTACACTTTACTCTCAGTACTCAGCACTTTACTCTCAGTTCTCAGCACTTTACTCTCAGTACTCAGCACTTTACTCTCAGTACTCAGCACTTTACTCTCAGTACTCAGCACTTTACTCTCAGTACTCAGCACTTTACTCTCAGTACTCAGCACTTTACTCTCAGTACTCAGCACTTTACTCTCAGTACTCAGCACTTTACTCTCAGAAAATGTCAAAATGTCACACGACATGTACGTCAACAGAAATACCATCCACTCATAAAACAGCTGGTGAGAATTGGCCTTCAGCAACCCATGCTTGTCGGAAGATGCTACTAATGGGATCAGTTGACGAGGTCAATGCATGTCATCGTATCCTAATTACGAAGATATATGCTCATGATGTCAATCACTTGATTAACTCCCGTCATGCAGCTGGAATGTTGCGGCTTTAAAAAACAATCAAACACACAAACACAAACAAAAATCACATGACTTTACCAATTCTTCAGTTTGTATGACAGCATTGTCCTTTGCGTAATGGGGAATACATATATACATTTCCCTACTTTTAACTTTTTAAAACTGTGCGAATAATGACTGGAGATTCTCCCTCGCCATTGTTCTTGGCTTAATGTCCACCTTGTTGTGCGTGTATTTATCAGATCCATGTTTGATTTGTTTAATATATGAACAGCAGACGGCTGATCCAACAGATTACCCGTGTTTCCCATCAAACAACATTCACGCTTTATCTTGCCAGACCTAAAATCAGGTATACAAAGGCATATCGACACGACGCTACCACGAGGAACTAATGTATTCATCGTGTATTCAAGTGAGCTATGTTACCCAAGAACATACAGTAAATGCTAACAGAATTGGTAAATTTTATTAACAAATGTGTACATGTGATCGGATATCAAATAAAAACATCACATTCGAGCAACAAACTTGGAATTGCGTCTCGTGAGCGGGAATACGTTGTATGATGACAGCCTTTTTCATTGCGAAGCTTTTTTTTGACTATGATGTTCAGAAGTCGAAATAATATAGAACCCCTGAGAATTAATATTATCTTAAAGGTCACATGCAACCAAAAAATCAAACATAATTAAAACACAATTATCACTTCTTCATGACATATAATATGCATTGCTGATTATGAAAAAACAAATAAACAAAATTATAAGCGTATAATCGCAAATCAAAAGTGCAATATTTTGTACTTGGGTTTACCTCCCTCGAAACGAAGCAGCCGGGATACCGAACCCAGTCAGAGCGGGTGGGTGTGCACTCAAGTGTAACGGCTGGTTCATTAGCAGATGCCGCCTTCACGGCTGATTGTGTGTGTATATATAGAGATGTTGGGTTTTGTAAATACATGCTCATTTTTTTGTGTATAACATTTTGCAATCAACAGACATCATAACATGTCATGTGTTCAAGTATCACACCTGCCTGTCTGTGTAATTACATAATGTGACAGAGACCGAACTCGGGCCATAAATCAATGCGTTTTGTTTATGGTGTATAGCCTGACTGGTGTTAAGTTCAAATTGCATGTGGTCAGTGATCGCAGTTGTGTATTGAATATTGTCATTAGCAGACAGGCAGGCAGACACACAGGTGTCAATAAAACAAGACATTGAGTTTTGTCTGTGACAGCGACATATCTATATCACAGTTAGAAATTGTGTCAACGCTAAATAATGACATTGCTTTTAAGTATCGAACTGAGAAAGTGACTCGGTAAGAAGAACGTGTGGTGAAATAGACAAATGAAATTATATAAACAGTTTATTTACTGTCATAACATATAAAAAAGCTCGCGCCTGTGAGATATCAACAAAACATTATGAAAATAGCTCACACCAAAGCCTTCACCGAGTATTCACCAGACAGCCCGCTTCCAAGTTGCGCGTACCTATTTCACTGCGCACATGCTATGAGCGCAGCCCAGCTGTTGAAACCCGTATTCCCCAGAAAAGTCTGGGGAAAATTAGTGAAACGTTTGAACTCCGATTTCGCGCGTTTTTTTTCATCGCGTTATTTTTCAACTTTATAAGTTGAATTTGCATTTTTGACGCTTTGTTTCGGTAAGTCCATACCGAAAGGTATCAGAATCTGCAAAGTTGTGTTTTACGTTGCATGTGACCTTTAACAAATTAATGTTTGTACTGTTTAACATATGAAAGAAGTTCAATTACATTTAAGACGGCAATTACTGACTGTTACAATAAGCCTTACATATGATTATAACTACAGAATTATAGTAGTTTATGGACTGAAGTAGTTTGTGTATTCCTCTACCATTATATAACCCTGGTATGGATCGCCTTCAGCTTGTCGCAGAATGACAGTAGTAAATCACGAATGTGAAACAGCAGTACGTCAATAGGTCCATATGAAGTATCGCTTTGTTCCTTGTGCTCATGCGTTTCATGCCAGAGGTTTCCCCCCAGGATGCAGTCTTCTGGGAAGAGTCATTTTTTATAGAGTGAGCGTCATGGCAATTAAGTATAACTTTGGTTCTGATAAGCTGGATTTTCTAGGCCTCTTGTACGATGTTGTAGCTCGTATACTTCTCTTTCTTCATTTCGTGAACGGCGTTTCCTGAAGCAGAATGATACATTCAATGAGATATAGGCTTGATCCTTTGTTGTTTAGACCACTTTCAACAACATTCCAGGTGTACGATAGCAAAATCATCAATTGCTTGACATAAAGACCGTCCATCCACCCCATTAAGACCGTCCATCCACCCCATTAAGACTGTCCATCCACCCCATTGGAATACGAAGACATGCAATCAACCGAGTCGATTAACCTCACCAACCCATCCCTATACTCGCCTCTTACGACTGGAAAAGAGTTCTTGGGTCCTATATTCTAACCCAGAATCTCCGCGGAGTAACACTCTTATAGGCGCTTACTCATTCCTAACATGCATGGCCATCATTTGGTCCCTCTGTGATATCGTTTGTATAACATTCAGTGTTTCTACAATGGATATTATATCGTAAAGAACCAGTTGACAATTGTTTAGAAGTACTTGTAGATCAAACTGTACTTTGGCGTTAAATGTTTGATATACTGTATGTACTGCAAGTATGAACCAAATGGGAACCAAATGTGACCAGCTAGGTAACAACCGTTTCTGATGCACAATTACACCTATATACAGTATCCATTCCGAGGTTCGGTTAAAAGTAAACATTTTGTTTTAGTGTTTAGGTATTCTATTAACCTTATTTTCCAACATGAAAATAGCTGAATTTATTCAACTGTACACTTTAGGCACATAAATGTAGCCGTCTGTACATGATGATTTCCTGGTCAGTTAGAGCTAGGAATTTAGGATTAGTGTACAAATGTACGTTAAGTCTGAATTGGTTCAAACGATCCATCATTATTTGCTTATTCGTGCCTGAACCATTACAAACTGTTCCTGTCCCCTGTACGGAGTACATATCAAAACGCATGTCTGAGGGATAAACTGTAAAATGTGGATTGACTATAACATCTTTGAGCTGAATTCCTTCCACAGTATGAACCAAGCTTTTGCAACCAAGCCTTTCTTGTAAAAAGTCAAAGAAAGTTTTGTGTGCATGAAAAGCTTCGTTGGATGTCCCGGACATCGGTGATAGATGGTACTGAGGGTACTTACAGGTACAGATGTAGAAATATTGCGCTGACGGTGATGAGGGCAACAACTACAACACCGGTCACTGTCCCCGCCACCACCGACGATGATGTATCTGGTGATTCACCTGGAACCATGTCAACATATTCACAGATACATTACAAACATGTCCGCACTGTTTGTCACCTCATCAAAATCCAACATGCTCACATACCACTTCTTGCTGGTATCAACAAGGAGACAATCGAAAACAAAACAAACATCGGATGCAAGAGAATACAATGCCAATGGGAGCTGAGTTAATATGATGGTTACTGAGGTTGCTAGCGAAACTCTTGTCTGAAATATTACCTGACAACTTGTCACATTGCATACACACATTGAATTGGGAAATTCTGCTTGCCATCATTGACAGTTCCAGTAAATACAAGTAGTCTCTGTGTTCGTAGTCAGTTCTCCACATGCCACCACGAGCCATTCTATGTCAACGGTTTGTGTACAAACAGAATGACTTCAACAATAAAATCTGGACACGATGTATTTTAAAATTATAATGGGGGTGTCCTTAAAAACAGCCCCCGTCTAAATATAAATCAAGCAATCCAAATCTTTGCATGTTGGAAGTCATCCAATACTATACTGAAAATATTTTATATGATATTATCTGAGGGCATACCATTATCCAACAGGTACCAAATGACAGATCGTTTTCTGCATTTTTTAAAGAAATATTATAACCCAATGTGTTGTGATGACTAATATCTCGTTAACCACATTACCCACATATGTGGAAGTTTGGATATAGCTTTGCTAATGATTCCTTCAAAGTAAAATGGAAGCTTTTCAAATATTGGACATCGATAATATAGTTAGGTTGACTACTGTTTGAACGGCCCTCGTATTGTCTTTTCCATGGCACATCAAATAATGCACAGTTACTTTATTTCAGTAGTATATTTAGGGGCATATTCCACCACAATATGCTTTGTTTAGTTCATACTTGTGAAGGATGTGAAATGGAGTTCTATGACAGAATTAAAGAATGGCATTATGTGATAAAGAGGCGTATTATCCTTGAGGATGTTGAAAGGTGTACATCAGGATCACACATCTACTTAGCCAACCTTGCTCAGCACACCCTACAGCACACCCTACAGCACACCCTACAGCACACTCGCGTGGTAAGGTGTATGTAATTACATACATATACAACTGTGTCTCATCATATGAAAGTTAAAATACCTTTAAGTTTTCTAGTTTTGCTGGTATAACACATTTTGCAATATTTGCGTTGATGTAACATTTAAAGAGCATATTAGAAACATGTTTCAAACGATTCACATTTTGATTCACTTGATTTCCCAGTGACATTTCCTCAATTATTACTTATGTACTTCTTTCCGACACAATCATAAGATTAATTGTGGATACATCATTTCTGATCTATCGCCTAAATAAGGTTTATATCAGTGACTGTTATCATTAAAACAAATACCCATGTGAGCACAGTAGTTCTTGTGTTAATGATTAGAAATTGACAGTTGGTGAGTTAGGGCGGCTCCGAATTTGGGTCCAGGGTGCCTTTTCTCGAAAGTGTCTCAGCTAAAACAGATCCTAACTAGTTAGGACATGAGTTAGGACATCCTACCGTTAGGATAAGACCCATTCTCGAAACGATCCTATGTCTGTCCTAGCTTGAGCTACCGATCCTAGCTAGGATAGCGAGCTCTTCAGTAGGTGAGATAGAAAACATTCATTAAGTTGGGGATTCCCCTAAATATTACCCATGATTCATTCCATAAAAACACACATACAGTGAATAAAGGGCAACTACAATCTCATTTACACGATAAATGGTAAGACTAGAAATCGCAGTAAAAAGCTTGAAAGCGGTGAAATTCAGCTTTTGGTGCACTTAGTAGATCTAGGAGAAATAATATTTGATTATAGTTATAATTAAAATACACATCTTGTATCCAGAGTAAATTAGTACTTGAATAGATTTAAAATATTTAATGAGATTTTTTAATATCTATTTGTTAGAATTACCTTACTTCCAGAAAAAAGTATTGTTATATGTTAATATGTTGGATATTTTCATCACACTATAGTAGTTTTGAAGTTTTTGAAAATTCATTTATTTGACAAGGAGATAACATTTCAGTTTCAGAGTTTGAAAGTCTGCCAAAAAAGCAATAAGATATGTGCAAAAAATATTTTCCGTTTTTATGAACTCTCATTATGCGTCATCTCACAAACAGAAAATTCACCTAGGAAATAAAAAGGAGTTACTTCCGCTATCAAATTGGCCTTGACATTGACATTTCACGGCAACGTGACAGTAAAGAGCAATGTTGTGTTTGAAAAGGCCGAGAATAGGTAAGAATTGAACAAATCTCTTTGTAGATCTAAATAATATGTGCATTGCAACAAGTGTGTCTATTCATTACCTATACATTGATAATATATACACAAAAAACTCTTCTTAACTCATCAAAACTGTGTGCTGTTGTAATTTCAAATGTAATTTAGGTGAGTTATTTTGTTTGACAACGTCAAAATTGTCGAACGAACAAGAACCACACCATGTTGACTTCCACTAAGATAGGACAAGTCAGACCCTATCCTTGTATTTGTCCTAAGTTAGGATATCCTAGCGCTAGGATACTTTTCGAGAATAAGGTAGGACACCTATCCCAGACCCTAGGATGAAAGTTAAGATGTCCTACGGCTAGGATCCTTTCGAGAATAGGGGCCCAGGTCAGCTGGATGTTCTGTCAGCTTAGAGCTGTAAACAAGGAGAATTTGATCTGTCATTTGACACTCGGGTTCGATTCTCCTATCCTGGGTGGGTGGGTGGGTGGGTGGGTGGGTGGGTGGGTGGAGTGAGTGGTGAGTGAGTGAGTGAGTGAGTGGGTGGGTGGGTGGGTGGAGTGAGTGATTGAGTGAGTGAGTGAGTGAGTGAGATAAGGCCATGAACAAGCTTCTATCTCTCTCTAGGTGTTACCTAATGCATTTGAAGACAGGCACGCCAGTACGTTAGCATAGGGAGTCCATTCCCCGGCGGGGCTGCAGGTCAGGGTTTTAGTGGACAGTGGTTGATATCCCTCTTCACATGACAGTGTGCAGCGAGTGCCAGGTAGAAGGTCGGATCCGACACAAACACTTGGTAGAATGGTGCCATGACTTGGATTTACCAAGAAGGGACATACTAGTAGCTGTCCTGTAAAAGAGATTTATGGTTCTCTTGATAAAGTCATTCCATTCCACCGGAACCGATTTCGACAGACAGGTAACTGGTGTTATTTTGACCCTCTATAGCGTCTGGTGATAGATGTCTTCGGTACAATTAGAAGGATAAAGTTCGTCTCTTTGGAACTGAAGTTCGGATGACGTTCAAGGACTTAAACGGTTCAACGATATATGAGTACTTACACAAGGCCTAGCTTGGTTTCTCAATAGTAACATCATTTTAGTCTGGACCAAGCAAGCCTGCGATCACTGATATGACAAGCGAAGGGGTACAGCATTCAACGCTAGTACATTTCAGTATAAGTCTGATTTTCCTTTACACGTTAAGAAAGTTCGATGTCGATATGTAGCTCAAATAGTCTATACAAGAGAAATGTCGACCATGGCTACTCTTGAGCACACATTACGATTCTTGTACGATTTATTCATCTTCTGATATAGTTAGTAAATAGAATACCTCCAAGATGCCTTGCAGCGTGTACGTGGTGGAAAGACAACCCAGAAAAGTAACTCATGTGCTTAAAATAAGTCGTCCATTTTGCATCTTGTATATAATAAATAATAACCCAGCATAAACTGACTGTGTATAACAATGCCGGTAATAATCCAGCATAAACTGACTGTGTGTGACAGTGCCGGTAATAACCCAGCATAAACTGACTGTGTATGACAATGCCGGTAATAACCCAGCATAAACTTACTGTGTGTGACAATGCCAGTAATAACCCAGCATAAACTTACGGTGTATGACAGTGCCGGTAATAACCCAGCATAAACTGACTGTGTGTGACAATGCCGGTAATAACCCAGCATAAACTGACTGTGTGTGACAATGCCTGTAATAACCCAGCATAACTTACTGTGTATGACAGTGCCGGTAATAACCCAGCATAAACTGACTGTGTGTGACAATGCCGGTAATAACCCAGCATAAACTGACTGTGTGTGACAATGCCTGTAATAACCCAGCATAAACTGACTGTGTGTGACAGTGCCGGTAATAACCCAGCATAAACTGACTGTGTGTGACAATGCCGGTAATAACCCAGCATAAACTGACTGTGTGTGACAGTGCCGGTAATAACCCAGCATAAACTGACTGTGTGTGACAATGCCGGTAATAACCCAGCATAAACTGACTGTGTGTGACAATGCCGGTAATAACCCAGCATAAACTTACCGTGTGTGACAGTGCCGGTAATAACCCAGCATAAACTGACTGTGTGTGACAGTGCCTGTAATAACCCAGCATAAACTGACTGTGTGTGACAATGCCGGTAATAACCCAGCATAAACTGACTGTGTGTGACAATGCCGGTAATAACCCAGCATAAACTTACTGTGTGTGACAGTGCCGGTAATAACCCAGCATAAACTGACTGTGCGTGACAATGCCGGTAATAACCCAGCATAAACTGACTGTGTGTGACAGTGCCGGTAATAACCCAGCATAAACTGACTGTGTGTGACAATGCCGGTAAAACCCAGCATAAACTGACTGTGTGTGACAGTGCCGGTAATAACCCAGCATAAACTGACTGTGTGTGACAATGCCAGTAATAACCCAGCATAAACTGACTGTGTGTGACAATGCCGGTAATAACCCAGCATAAACTGACTGTGTGTGACAGTGCCGGTAATAACCCAGCATAAACTGATTGTGTGTGACAATGCCAGTAATAACCCGGTAATAACCCAGCATAAACTGACTGTGTGTGACAATGCCTGTAATAACCCAGCATAAACTGACTGTGTGTGACAATGCCAGTAATAACCCGGTAATAACCCAGCATAAACTGACTGTGTGTGACAATGCCTGTAATAACCCAGCATAAACTGACTGTGTATGACAATGCCTGTAATAACCCAGCATAAACTGACTGTGTGTGACAGTGCCGGTAATAACCCAGCATAAACTTACTGTGTGTGACTGTGCCGGTTCCAGTGACATTTGTCTTGGTGCAGACTAGCTGTTGTCCAGACCAAGTACCTTCTTCACAACGCCTGATTGTCGTACCACTGAGAGGCGTGTAGCCAACGTTACACGACTGTTCACAGAGCTCCTGATAACTGTAAGGCGTTTCACAGCTCTGCAATCTACCGTGGAGTGGAGTCGGTGGTGCTGGGCAGGTGATAGCTATAAGAAGATATTTTTCCATGACAATAAAGTGTATAATGTTTGTGGAAATACAGCTATTGGGAACAAACATTAGACGTCTGGTAAAAGATGACGTTTATGTAAACAACGATGTCGCTGTTAACAACAGAAGGTGATTTTCAGTACATGCATTAGCCTTGCCCCAAGGCTGTACTGAAGCCCATGGATATAAAGTAATTGTGTCCTTTAAAGAGGCAAGGACGCCAGTCTCTGAGGGGTATATATACTTTGTAGAAATTAACATTCAAACTGTTAATTATATCTTAGAGACTTGTGCAAGTCTATGCATGCACATGTATCTTTATAACTATATTTTCTGATCGACATATGCAAACATAACATAAAGATATATAAATTATGCAAGTACTGAAAATACATACCTCGTGAAGATACAATATATTTTCTGACATATGCAAACATAAACATATCTATGTATGTACTGAAAATATATACCTCGTGAAGAATACAATACATGTTCATATGAAAACACAACCTAAACATGGGAATGACCGGCATAAAAGATCTCCTGGATTTCAAGGCGCTGGCAACCTTCATGGTAGGATAGAGCAAGTAAGTCGATCTCCTGCTGCTTATAGAGGCCCACACTGACTTCCACGGGGCCACACACTGACTCAGAGTTGCTCTGTCGCTGGACCAAAGCGCACAACATGAACTCGCACATACAACACCATGGAACTTCCAAGGTCTCTTCGCACATTCATCTCTTTGCATCTTCTGTCAGGCCAGAAAATCAGCATGAACGTATATTTGGGCATCCATCCAGCTAAACCCACCCTTGCACCCATCCTCCCTTCTATCATCCATCCACACGCACACCCTTCCTTTCTTCCATCCATCCATCCACACACACACCCTCCCTTCCATCCATCCATCCACACACCAACACACACCATTCCTTCTTTCCATCATCCACCCACCGACCCATCCATCCATCCACACACACTCCCTTCCTTCCATCCACACACACACCCTTCCTTCCTTTCACCCATCCATCCACACACCCATCCTTCCTTCCTTCATTCCATCCATCTATCAATCCACACACACACACACCCTTCCTTCCATCCACACACACACCTTCCTTCGTTTCTTCCATCCACACACACACACCCTTCCTTCTCTTCTTCCATCCATTCATCCATCCATCAACCCACCCACCGACCCACCTATCCAGCCATCCACCCACCCACCTATCCATCCATCCTGCTGTGTGGCAATAATTCTCGTGCTTTACATCGTTCCTGTTAAGCTTTAGTAGAGGTCAGCGGTGTACTGGTTACAATTAAATTAAAAATAAATTTAAAAAAAATAGAACCCATTTCAATAAACTGTTCTTTAAACAGGCAATATATGTGTGAGATTAGTTTATTGTGTTCAGAAATCACTAGCATACTAGTTTATTATATGGAATTTGTGTGCTTGGAAATAGTTTCAACAGTTCCTGTTTTAAGACAGATTTATTAGACAGACATTATCATGGATTGATATCATTAGATACCTGTGCAAGTGGTACCATTCATTGTCCAATGAGCTGCGCCAGCACTATCGACGTCACATGTTACGTTACGTCGACCAGACAGAGCGAAACCTCGGCGACAGTTAATGTGGCAGTTGGACCCATAGAAAGACCTGCAGATGGTTGAATCAATATATCCATTTGCAGGGGGCTTGGGGTCGGAGCAAGTCAACACTACAAACAACAAACAAAGTACATTCAAAGTACAGGAAATAAAGGAAAGAAGCATGGTTTGTAATATATACTCTCCCATAAAAGAAACATAATGGTGTATGTTCACGAATTTGATCTGCTAAGTGAGATAACACCTGTAATTCTGGATCAGTTACAGCCAAAATTCACTGTTAACACGTATAGCTTATAAAAAGTTCATTAACTGAAGGCCCCCGTTCCTGGTTGGGCGTTGTCTTCAATATCTGTTGTGGACACCAGGAGCCAAAACTTCTCTGCACCGTCACGACATGGACTGGATAAGTCTTTAAATTCGATCTTGTTGGATTCTGGTCCATTCCCCTTGCAATGCCTGCGACAGTTGATCTAACTGGTTTACGTACGCTTCGACCGTGGTCATCCCACAAATGCTCGATGGGATTGAAGTTTGGCGATTTGAAAGGCCAAGGTCTTCACAAGAAGCACTGTGATGTTCTCATCCTGAAGATACTGAATAGTGGCATGTGCTGTGTGAGGCCTGGCTTTCTCTTGCTGGAACAACTCCTGGCGGCCAGTGATCGGAACCATGCGAATCCTTAAGATTTCGTCTTTGTACCGAATAGCAGTTAAATTGCCCTGAAGGCGCGCAAAGTTAGCTTTCTGCGTGTAGGATATGGCTCCCCACATCACGACACTCATAGCATCATATCAATCAACCTGGGCGACACAATTCTGAAATATTGCCGAGTGCGGCGTAAAACTAAAGTCACTCAATTCAATTCAATTAAAGTGTGTACAGTCACATAATATTTGAAACAGATTGTCTATTGTTGAACCTATGATAGATGTATGTTGATAGATGTTTAACACTTTGTAGATTTGGTGCTTTCAACAATAACTTTAATTTATATTCACAACGATTGATGCTATTAAAACGCGAGAGTTGGGGAATCAGCTCGCTTGGCAAGAGGTTTAACCATACCAACCCACACACAACACAACACATGAGTAAATAAACAAGGATCTAGGAGTTATTTTACACAATCAGTCAATAATAGTATGGTTTATAATTAATTATTAGAACATGTTAACAATGCAATAATCTATCAAAGTACATAAACACCACATGTAGATTCGTTACACCTATTACATTAATCATGATACACATTCAAAAGTATACAACGTAATGTAATTGTTCAATACTCTACACTTTAACCCAGCGGGCGTTCACACAATCTACATTCTGTAACACATCAACCCAGCGGGCGTTCATACAAACTACATTCTGTAACAGTCACACAACAGCATAGTATTCACGACGTAATACAATAGTACATATCTTTTAACCTTTGTGTTACAATAGTTAAAATGCCCGACACACTCTATATATTCTATAATAGTCACAAAACTGCGTAGTGTTTATCAGTATTAAATAAACAATCCTAAACAGTAATACAGAATATATGATACATATAATAAGGGATGCCTCGTTCCACATCAACCTGAAGGTAGTGCCATGGTTAACAAATAGTAAAGAGATGACCAATAGATTAAAGTTAACATAGAATAGCAATGGTAAAGATTTATCAAACTAGAAGAAAGTAGAGTTACATACTGGAGTGAATTTACTAGACAGTCACCCCATGAATTGTGACTGTTGCCCGTATTATATACCTGTTCACGCTGTCGCAGATAATCGCGTTACAGATAAAACTTACGATAACGTTGGTATTGTCAACTCGAGATTATGTCATTTAGTTGGACCGAAGCATCGATGGCCAGTCGCGAGTATGCCACGTAGGTATATGTGGCACGGGATTTGACCATGGGATATAAATATACAATACAGATAAACGTACTGCACCTTGGTTCTATTAGCTTAAGGGATACTGGTCCCGGATTATGTCCGATGTACGTTATCAATGTGACCCTTCACGGGTTTAAGATTGAGGAACGTGGTCAGTTAGTCTGTAATATTTCCAGTTTTCAATAACACATATCATTATACAATATTGGTAAAACTTTGTCCAGTTTTTCCGTGTTAATAGTATCCCCCTGTTCTTTTAAAATTTCGTCCCGAAATTTGTATACACAAAATGACATCATACATATTTACATTTCGAGTGATGGGTAGATTGTGATACCTAAACAACTGGTCCCGCCTACCCGGATGGCGGACAGGTGTTAGTCCAATTATCCTAATGGTGTTAGATTAGATATACAGGAACCTACTAGTAAATACATAAATCGAATTGTCAACATCGGCGCAACATAAGATAACAATAATAAGTATCTGACATGCATGTAAACACAAAACACAGGTGAGCGGAAATTCCAGCTGTTGATAAAATACAGGTGACTGATAAGTACACATATGACATATAGGAACAAAAACAACGTGTGAAATGCGTCGTCATTTGCATAATTATGAATGCAATATGTTCATGAAAACAGTAAGATGCTTGAAGCTGGGAGTCTTATATTGTGAGCCTAGACTCAGAAGGCTAGCAGAAATTGTGATCTGCTCTAAACAAAGTAAGAGCATGGAGGGAAGGGAACTTAACCAACTTCAAAAGCCTAAACTGACATATAATGAAAAATTCATTCAAATGAGCTTGGCACGACTATACTTCTAAAATCGTATATTGTGAGTCAGGAACACCGAAGATAGTTATTTCCGCCGGTATCATAGTTAAGAGGTAGCGAAACGAAGTAGTACGATACAGACTGGGTATACAGTCTCCACTAATTAGCGCGGTGAATATGCCTTGCAATGGGTCTCCATTACTTATGTATATTTGTACAATAGCTGTTATGATAGAGAACGATTATATCATATCTTTCACAATGAGTACTTATAAATTTGATGCTCACATGTTCAAAAAGGACGATATGAAAATGTAAGCAGGAAATCATAGGGTATTGAATAACTTATGGAAAGCTTTCATCTATAGTGACGGCTATAGACCTACAAAGTATGAGAAAAATTCTTGAAACCGGGAGTCTGGTTTGTATGGGAAAACTCGGATCCCGCAGATAACCTTGATCTGCACTAATGCGTAGGGTATAACCAGATCGTACCGTAGAGTAAGAACCTATTTTAACAACTTAATCTGATAAAGATGCATGTCTGATAACATCACATATATTGCAATACATACTCAATATATATAAAAACATGACAAACGTGAACACCACAAAACAGTGACCGGATAAGGACAACATACCTGACATAACAAGAATCTTTGAAAAGCGATATACACATGCACACAGTACACGGTGAGAGTCAGAACCAAAGTTCACAGATATTGTCAAACACTTCGGCAGAAACTTGTTCTCACCTGTGACTGTTATCCTGAAGACACAAGTACTGCTAATGCCCGAGACATATATTCTCACCTGTGACTGTTATCCTGAAGACACAAGTACTGCTAATGCCCGAGACATATATTCTCACCTGTGACTGTTATCCTGAAGACACAAGTACTGCTAATGCCCGAGACATATATTCTCACCTGTGACTGTTATCCTGAAGACACAAGTACTGCTAATGCCCGAAACATCAACTGCCCTCACTGTGACGGTGTATTCTCCATCACCTAGGTTAACTGGTGGCGTCTGACTCTGAAATATGCTCACACTCTCGCCAGTGTTATCGGTTGCTGTTGGATGCGTCCAGTTGACTGTTGCTGTTTCATATCCTTGAGGTGCTCTTACATCTACGTTCTGTGGGCAAGTGATGTTAGGACCTTGTGTGTCTGATAATAACAACGCATCATGTCATATGAAATATAACGTCTTGGCTCATTCTAACGTCTGCATAATGATGTGATTTTCTATGTTGAAAGAGGAAATGAATTATCTAGACAACAGCAATTTCATATACGGCAATATCGATGTTTCGGCATGGATCCAGGTGCCTTTGTCAGACATGAACGACTGAAGCGACCATAACACAAAACTATATATGATTGTGAATGTTCATATATGAGAGAGGTGGACATGTGACAAGGTAATGCTAATACAAGCGTTACGCACAATTAAGTGAAAGTAGAAAATCTCCTACAAGGGCCACCGTATTGACGTAGTGTCTTCTAACGTAGGTCGGTGGCTAACAATGAGTTACATGAGTGAGTGTGTGTTCGCCTTGTCCAGACTCGATGATGCCATCATGACAATTATGACATAACTTGTATATTGGTGTGAACCCACTTCATAAATGCAGGACTTTTCTTTACAAGTGATTTTATGTTTTTTGTACCCTTCTGGGTTTAATATATGATTTTCACTGTTGTAATAACACCTTGGTTCTTGTGTCCAAACTACTTAACCACCAACATTCCGAGTCGATAGCACACGTGTCGCCCTAACTAAGTGGACAAAACGGATACCTAAATCATTGACTGCTTGGGAATCATCTAATGGAGGGTGCTATCGGTGCAATAAAGCAATCTGATAAACTTGGTATCCAAATCTGATAACTATGCAAATTATGTCAATCCACGAACTACTTTCTCAAAACTCCATACATGCCATGCGAATCCTAAAACGTTTTAACATTTCATTGATGACGTCGTCGCGAGTTTACACTGCCTGGACGAGTTTGTAAACAAACATGGCTGCCCCCATTATCAAAATTGGCGATTCTGTAAGAATTGATGACAGACGTTCTGGAGTCGTTACTGCAGTAATTGACTTTGGAAAACATGAAACGGAGAACTTCGTTTAAAGTGAAGGTACGAATTATGAGGCATGAGTGACAGGCTATCGTCTAAGTCAGGTATCAACCAAGGATTTGGATCTATCGATCACAACAAAGAAGACGAAAAATCGATTCCGTCAGGTATCAGAAACTGATATTGTTGAGGTGATTATCCCAATGAAAATAGAAACACTACCAAGAAAAGTCTCGCTTAATACACTTTTTATTCCTAATATATGATATTAATGATAGGGAAACACACTCGGTTAATAATCTCTATTTATTACACGGAGGGTGGTTGGGATATTGGTGACGTTAAGTGGAGTCAAAGGTCTCGGCGACGCAAACATGGAACTCAGTTTGTTTAACGCGCCTATTTCTGACACTTATATCATCGAACACTATGATACTCGCATTATTGAAGACATCAAACTCTGGCACTCGCATTACTGAACTTTGATATCCATGGTGTCGACGCTATTGGTAACATTTCTATATGTACACATCTACCACTGAATAGTATAGGTCAGATCTATGTTTTACACTCAACATATGGAACACATTGATCTGTGACACCCAATATTTTAGTACTGGTGTTCTGGTTATTGAACATTTTGGATATATATTTCAGTGTCTCACCCTGACATAAAAGTGGAGCTCCCAGGTTGTTCCACTGCCCATTGCTCATACACTGTAGGTTTGACTGACCAGTGAGAGAGAAGCCTGGCATGCAGGTGACTGTGCAGTATTTCCCCACCGGAGCTTCTACCTCTGTGCAGTTGCGTGGGGATACAGATCCATACTTCGGAGAGAAGAGTGCCGGGCAGGGCTTTGCTGAACAAAATACACGATAATCAGCATGAAAACATAGTTACACAGAAAATGACTCTCAAAGTACAATGTTCATGATATCACAAAAAAACACGGTTTTACAGGACAGTTAGTGCCATACAAGAATGGTCAGATGTTCGGACCCACCATCCTGCTCGTGGGTTTTATAAAAGTGTAAACGTCCAAGAAATCGTTTACCACAATAGGCTGATAGGTCGTGATGATACAGTCACGGCGGTACCTCACTCACCCACTCAAACTAACACAACAGATTATAACAGAGCTACTTAATCTCATTTATGTGAGATTAGATTTCATGGTCCCGCATCACACACAGGCCTTCAAACATTTTCCTATAGAAATTAAACCTTTTGAATGAACTTCCTTCACTGAGAACAACTCACTTATGCCACAGGTGAGTCCATCTGGCTGAAGGGTGAGGCCGGCTGGACAAACACAATAAAACCCGTTGCCAGGATTAGGCAAACAGATATGGCTGCACCCACCTCGCCCATTGCTGCACGCATTAGTACCTGAATTAATGAAATACAAACGGGTCATTATCGCAAGTGGTTGTATACAAGAACCTTCCCGCAGTAGTTATAATACTCTCCTAACCAGTTATGTTCAATAATTAATGCAACGTATTGAGGGTAAATCAAATGATGAACTTCTCAAGTAGGAAACATTAATGTGAATATATTACAAGTGATTTCCTGACGTGATTGGCGGATATTTGATTGGGTCATATCGGAATATCACATTCTTACATGTAACTGTCATATCGTCATATCTCACCCTTAAATATTACTGGCGTACCTGAACATTTCACCCTTACATGTAACTGGCATATCGGAACATCTCACCCTTACATGTAACTGGCATATCGTCATATCTCACCCTTACATGTAACTGGCATATCGTCATATCTCACCCTTACGTGTAACTGGCATATCGGAATATCTCACCCTTACATATAACTGGCATATCGGAATATCTCACCCTTACATGTAACTGGCATATCATCATATCTCACCCTTATATGTAACTGGCATATCGTCATATCTCACACTGACATGTAACTGGCATATCGGAATATCTCACCCTTATATCTAACTGGCATATCGTCATATCTCACCCTTACATGTAACTGGCATATGGTCATATCTCACCCTTACATGTAACTGGGATATGGTCATATCTCACCTTTATATGTAACTGGCATATCGGAACATCTCACCCTTACATGTAACTGGCATATGGTCATATCTCACCCTTATATGTAACTGGGATATCGTCATATCTCACCCTTACGTGTAACTGGCATATCGGAATATCTCACCCTTATATGTAACTGGCATATCGGAATATCTCACCCTTACATGTAACTGGCATATCATCATATCTCACTCTTATATGTAACTGGCATATCGTCATATCTCTCACTTATATGTAACTGGCATATCGTCATATCTCACCCTTACATGTAACTGACATATCGGAATATCTCACCCTTACATGTAACTGGCATATCGTCATATCTCACCCTTATATGTAACTGGCATATGGTCATATCTTACCCTTACATGTAACTGGTATATCGTCATATCTCACCCTTACATGTAACTGGGATATGGTCATATCTCACCCTTATATGTAACTGGCATATCGGAACATCTCACCCTTACATGTAACTGGCATATCGGAATATCTCACCCTTATATGTAACTGGCATATCGTCATATCTCACCCTTATATGTAACTGGCATATCGGAATATCTCACCCTTACATGTAACTGGGATATGGTCATATCTCACCCTTATATGTAACTGGCATATCGTCATATCTCACCCTTACATGTAACTGGCATATCGGAATATCTCACCCTTATATGTAACTGGCATATCGTCATATCTCACCCTTACATGTAACTGGCATATCGGAATATCTGACCCTTAACTGTAACTGGCATATCGGAATATCCCAATTTTCTCAAATTAACCAAGAAACATAAGATCGAAAATCTTATATGAAATGCGCACGCAAGAAAACGCGTTTGTATTTCGGGGAAGCGGTTGTTCAACGAATATTTTGTTGTCGGCATTGATCTGAAACAAATATAAAATCCTACGTTTTCGAAAAATTAGAAAATGTTGTGTCAATATATTGATGTTGTTTTCTTGTCTTATATACTATAAACAAGTAGGGGATATTCCATTTTAAGTAGATATTATTTACGAACCTGGTTGCATGATTGCATAATATGTATTTAGAACATGATTCCATTCAAAATTGTGAATTACGTGCAAAACGCCTAGTTCGTGCAAGCGTTTTTCGTGATGTTCACGTGAACGTAGCCGGAGGAAATTGACAGTGACAGTGACAGTGGCATGTGTTGTAGACGAGCTTCGCAGAGCTGTACATGCGTTACGATTCGTTGTCTCAGTCAGTTGTCCCTGTGACACTGTTCAACTATTTAGCTCATTAACGCTATAAAATATGAATAGTTGCGACACCTTTTTATTGAATACTCCCTATTTCCTTTTTTATAATATTATTCTTGTACACATACCACCATAAATCCTGAACTTCACTGCCTATAAGGACATCTATCTTCACAAAGCAAAAGTTAAATATAAAGAAAAACCTCAAACATTGCAAACTTAATTTGTTCTGGTAACTTGGCAACTGCTTTAAAGAAACAGGTCGAAAACCATATGTTATTGCACTTCATGAAAAGAAAAGCATCTGTCGTTGAAGAGATCCCTTCGGCGACTGCTTGAGGCTTTAATGCGATATGTGGGACAGGTATGAACTGAAACAGAGTTCATCAAACATGCCGGCTTCGTCACTACCTCGATCAGGGGCGGTGGGGTAGCCTAGTGGTTAAAGCGTTGGCTCGTCACGCCGAAGACCCGGGTTCGAATCCCAACAAGTGTACAATGTGTGAAGCCCATTTCTGGTGTTCCCCGCCGTGATGTTGCTGGAATATTGCTAAAAGCGGCGTAAAACCAAACTCAGTCAGTCAGTCACTACCTCGATCACCATTAATCATAGCGGTAAAACCTAAAGTACCGTGTTTACCTCTGATTAAATGTCTGAGCGACACGTCCTGTCTATGGGAGCAATGAAGCCTGCTTATGACGCTTTGTGGAATAATAGCCTCTCTCCAGGAAGGACTGCACAATTACCTGGCCCTTTTTGAGACGGTGTACACGTATACCTGACTAATCCCATAGATCTTCAAGCCGTTATGTTATGAGCTCATATGAAATCAGTGGTGTGTGGACATAAGCCATGCCATGCTGAAACATGGCGCCTGGTGCTTGCAGAGCCGGGACAACGTAAGGATTACGGTAACGCTCACCTGTTAAGTTGTCCTTGAAATCCCATTTAATCAGATAATCAGATCTTAGTTCTCGCTGCAGCTAAACTGAGAACATATCACTTCTGGTCACGACAGAAACACCTTTACTGCGACCAATGAGGGCTTCGTTTAACAAACCGAGAAAAGTGTGGTTGGAATGTATGTTTTAATCATTTAAATCAAGAAAATCTTAACATTTTGTACAAACGACTGAACGACTGATTCGGTAAGAACATCGTTGCTCCACAGGGTTAAACATTCGAAACAGGAGAAACTTTCCATAGTCCGAGGGAAATACTGCAATACAATCTTTTCTGTCAACGCTCCAGAAAATAACGTTTGTAAATTATGAATATGTATTTTTGAAAGCGTATTCTGAAATGATATCAGTTTACAACTATTGCCGTAAAGTTTGAGAAAGCTGATTTCTCACTGACTCATACCGACTTCTTGTAAGTTCAGGTTAAAGTTCTGGGCCCTTATTCTCGAAACGTTCGTAGCCCTGAGAATTCATAACTTTGATTGTAGCCATTGTGTTAAGAATGGGCTTAAGAAGTTCTTAGAGCTACGAATGTTTCGAGAATATCCTTTCCGGTCGTTCTGAGTTGACCCAAAATCTGATTGGTTGGCCTGCATGTAAACAATAAGAGACGATTCCCAACATTATGACACTTTCTTGGTCTTTGGTTCTTGTACGCCATAGTCTTTATGAACCAATAGTTTACATTAAAATGTAACACAAGTCAACCAGGGACAATATTTATTTTGTATAATGCATCTTGCTGCTGAGGTATTATTCTATATACGCTGAGATGTGGAAACGTTGGAGGGTTTGCCTTATTCAATTAAAGATGGTTGACTGACGGTTTGGTATTTGACAATAAGCAGCTTCACGCAAATTCGACAGAATATTCTTAAAGCTGCTCGCTTAAGTAACTATATAAACATTTTAATCAATAAAATCACGTTTCTTTATAACTGTAAGACTCTGTTGTAAAAACGAACATGTTCACACAAAAGGATTATTGCAGCAAACGGTTGAAACGTCACTTTGGTGATAAGTGTAGCTTCATCGTAAGGGTACAGATAGAGGTTTGCCACGTACCTGATGGGCCCCATCCATCTCGGTGGTAGTGGATGTCGTTAAGACGCCCAAACCCACCTGGCCCCAACTTTGTCATTCCACTGCCGTCATCGTTCATCCGAAACACACTTCTGCATATAAATAGTAGAACTTTGTTGTGATCTATTAATATATAATACCGTTCTGTTTTTACCATCATTTCTTACTAATTTTGCTGTCAATGGTCTAATTAGACAATAAGATTAGGACCAACGTTGATATACATATTTCATGTACTGTAACCAAATTAAGTACAAGTATATTCAAAATAAGAGGAAAGAGTCAAGCTTTATCATGTGTGATACCTGTACCACACATGCAGGTCTGAGACCGAGACATGGATACCAATAAGTACCCACTGCAGGTCCATTCTGGTGACGGACAAGTGTATGCTGAAGCTCTGATTCTACCTACTGCATGGGTAGGCTGGTGACGTACAAGTGTTTGCTGAAGCTCTGATTCTACCTACTGCATGGGTAGGCTGGTGACGTACAAGTGTTTGCTGGAGCTCTGATTCTATCTACTGCATGGGTAGGTTGGTGACGTACAAGTGTTTGCTGAAGCTCTGATTCTACCTACTGCATGGGTAGGCTGGTGACGTACAAGTGTTTGCTGAAGCTCTGATTCTACCTACTGCATGGGTAGGCTGGTGACGTACTTGTAAGTGTTTGCTGAAGCTCTGATTCTACCTACTGCATGGGTAGGCTGGTGACGTACACGTTTTTTCTAAAGCTGTGATTACACCAATTGCAAGGACAGTTTTGAGACGGACAGGTGTTTACTGAAGCTGTGATTCGACCGTCTGCAGGGGTAGGGATATGGTTTTGCTCATAATTTCTTCAAAATAAAATCGAAGCTTTTCAAACATTGGACATCACGAATATAGTAAGGCTGGCTGCTTTTTGAGCGCCCCTCGTATATACCACCCCAAATCATCTCAAATTGTTTATCTCAGTTTACTATCTCTGATAATTGATATTATTACGATTTGCAAAATCTGTCTACTCACTATATACATCAGGAAGCTAAAAAAACTAGTTCAACATTTAATTAATCTCAGTTATTTAAAATGAATTATCAAACCCCGAATAACAACAGCACAATCTTGTTCCCTTCTCATCTGTATACTCTGTGCAGCTTACCGGTAATCTGACACTGTATACTCCACCCTGTAATCTCTCCTTTGGGTTAGTTCATTATGCCAGACAGATATATGCAACGTGTTGTTTTAACTAATTGTAGAAGTACTGGGCTGTAGCGGTTATGGTATGTAAGGGTTTGGGGAGACAACCGCTGGTGACGGACAGGTGTTTACTGAAGCTGTGATTCTGCCGTCTGCAGGGGTAGGCTGGTGACGGACAGGTGTTTACTGAAGCTGTGATTCTGCCATCTGCAGGGGTAGGCTGGTGACGGACACATATTTGCTGAAGCTGTGATTGCATCTACTCAGTGTTTACCCATTTCACCTATACTAAAAAGGATAGTGAATGATTTATTTGTTGAGAATGAGGCACTGGGTGTACCTACTGTTGGGACCAGTCGGTGAAGAAGAGATAGTCACTAAAATACATAATGCCAAAATATTGAGACCCCACACTGGAAGACAGAACGACACGGTGGCGTCCGTCAAGTCGAGATTTTTCTATTGTTCCAGAACCCTCGTCACACCAGTATAGCTCATCACCTGCCATGCAACCAATAAAACATGTCATGAAATCAATCAATATAATGACAATAAGCTGACAAGTACGGCCAATTATTACTGCTTACATTGGATTTCCTTCACTTTGTTCAGTTAGCATGTGCAGAACCTACCTGCAGGTCACTTCTCATTGACCACAGAATGTATGAAATGTACCCCGATGATCACAGAATGTATGAAATGTACCCCGATGATTACAGAACTGCTGTATGAAATGTACCCCGATGATCACAGAATTGCTGCATGAAATGTATCATATTAATAACAGAATTGCTGTATGAAATGTATCCCGATGATAACAGAACTGCTATATGAAATGTATCATATTGATCACAGAATTGCTGTATGAAATGTATCATATTAATAACAGAATTGATGTATGAAATGTACCCCGATGATCACAGAAATGTTGTATGAAATGTACCCCGATGATCACAGAACTGTTGTATGAAATGTACCCCGATGATCACAGAACTGCAGTATGAAATGTACCCCGATGATCACAGAACTGTTGTATGAAATGTACCCCGATGGTCACAGAGCTGTTGTATGAAATGTACCCCGATGATCACAGAACTGCTGTATGAAATGTACCCTGATGATCACAGAATGTATGAAATGTAACCCGATGATCACAGAACTGCTGTATGAAATGCACCCCGATGATCACAAAATGTATGAAATGTACCCCGATGATCACAGAACTGTTGTATGAAATGTACCCCGATGATCACAGATCTGTTGTACGAAATGTACCCCGATGATCACAGAACTGTTGTATGAAATGTACTCCGATGATCACAGAACTGCTGTATGAAATGTATCATATTGATCACAGAATTGCTGTATGAAATGTATCATATTAATCACAGAATTGCTGTATGAAATGTATCATATTGATCACAGAACTGTTGTATGAAATGTACCCCGATGATCACAGAACTGCTGTATGAAATGTACCCCGATGATCACAGAATGTATGAAATGTACCCCGATGATCACAGAACTGCTGCATGAAATGTACCCTGATGATCACAGAACTGTTGTATGAAATGCATCATATTGATCACAGAACTGCTGTATGAAATGTATCATATTAATCACAGAATTGCTGTATGAAATGTACCCTGATGATCACAGAACTGTTGTATGAAATGTACGCCGATGATCACAGAATGTATGAAATGTACCCCGATGATCACAGAACTGTTGTATGAAATGTATCATATTAATAACAGAATTGCTGTATGAAATGTATCCCGATGATCACAGAACTGCTGTATGAAATGCACCCCGATGATCACAGAATGTATGAAATGTACCCCGATGATCACAGAACTGTTGTATGAAATGTACCCCGATGATCACAGATCTGTTGTACGAAATGTACCCCGATGATCACAGAACTGTTGTATGAAATGTACTCCGATGATCACAGAACTGCTGTATGAAATGTATCATATTGATCACAGAATTGCTGTATGAAATGTATCATATTAATCACAGAATTGCTGTATGAAATGTATCATATTGATCACAGAACTGTTGTATGAAATGTACCCCGATGATCACAGAACTGCTGTATGAAATGTACCCCGATGATCACAGAATGTATGAAATGTACCCCGATGATCACAGAACTGCTGCATGAAATGTACTCCGATGATCACAGAACTGCTGTATGAAATGTATCATATTGATCACAGAATTGCTGTATGAAATGTATCATATTAATCACAGAATTGCTGTATGAAATGTATCATATTGATCACAGAACTGTTGTATGAAATGTACCCCGATGATCACAGAACTGCTGTATGAAATGTACCCCGATGATCACAGAATGTATGAAATGTACCCCGATGATCACAGAACTGCTGCATGAAATGTACCCTGATGATCACAGAACTGTTGTATGAAATGCATCATATTGATCACAGAACTGCTGTATGAAATGTATCATATTAATCACAGAATTGCTGTATGAAATGTACCCTGATGATCACAGAACTGTTGTATGAAATGTACCCCGATGATCACAGAATGTATGAAATGTACCCCGATGATCACAGAACTGTTGTATGAAATGTATCATATTAATAACAGAATTGCTGTATGAAATGTATCCCGATGATCACAGAACTGCTGTATGAAATGCACCCCGATGATCACAGAATGTATGAAATGTACCCCGATGATCACAGAACTGTTGTATGAAATGTACCCCGATGATCACAGATCTGTTGTACGAAATGTACCCCGATGATCACAGAACTGTTGTATGAAATGTACTCCGATGATCACAGAACTGCTGTATGAAATGTATCATATTGATCACAGAATTGCTGTATGAAATGTATCATATTAATCACAGAATTGCTGTATGAAATGTATCATATTGATCACAGAACTGTTGTATGAAATGTACCCCGATGATCACAGAACTGCTGTATGAAATGTACCCCGATGATCACAGAATGTATGAAATGTACCCCGATGATCACAGAACTGCTGCATGAAATGTACCCTGATGATCACAGAACTGTTGTATGAAATGCATCATATTGATCACAGAACTGCTCTATGAAATGTATCATATTAATCACAGAATTACTGTATGAAATGTACCCTGTTGGTCACAGAATTGCTCTATCAAATGTATCATATTGATCACAGAACTGCTGTATGAAATGTATCAAATTGATCACAGAATTGCTGTATGAAATATATCATATTGATCACAGAATTGCTGTATGAAATGTATCATATTGATCACAGAATTGCCCAACAAGATGCACAATCTGTTTCGTTCTGAGGTCATCAATCCAACTGAGTGAGTTACCGTCCGGGTTGATAGCGATACCAGTCGGCTTAACGAGGTTCTTAGTGACAAGAGGAGTTCTCATGGACCCGTCATATGAGGCTCTCTCGATCTTCGGACTGTGGCCATAGTCACACCAGTAAACCAGCCTGGAGAATACAATGACAACTCTTGTAATAATCTCCCTCATAGTCACACCAGTAAACCAGCCTGGGGAATACAATGACAACTCTTGTAGTAATCTCCCTCATAGTCACACCAGTAAACTAGCCTGGGGAATACAGTGACAACTCTTGTAGTAATCTCCGTCATAGTCACACCAGTAAACTAGCCTGGGGAATACAGTGACAACTCTTGTAATAATCTCCCTCATAGTCACACCAGTAAACCAGCCTGGGGAATACAATGACAACTCTTGTAATAATCTCCCTCATGGTCACACCAGTAAACCAGCCTGGGGAATACAGTGACAACTCTTGTAGTAATCTCCCTCATAGTCACACCAGTAAACCAGCCTGGGGAATACAGTGACAACTCTTGTAATAATCTCCCTCATAGTCACACCAGTAAACCAGCCTGGGGAATACAATGACAACTCTTGTAATAATCTCCCTCATAGTCACACCAGTAAACCAGCCTGGGGAATACAGTGACAACTCTTGTAGTAATCTCCCTCATGGTCACACCAGTAAACCAGCCTGGAGAATACAATGACAACTCTTGTAATAATCTCCCTCATGGTCACACCAGTAAACCAGCCTGGGGAATACAATGACAACTCTTGTAATAATCTCCCTCATGGTCACACCAGTAAACCAGCCTGGGGAATACAATGACAACTCTTGTAATAATCTCCCTCATGGTCACACCAGTAAACCAGCCTAGGGGATACAATGACAACTCTTGTAGTAATCTCCCTCATAGTCACACCAGTAAACCAGCCTGGGGAATACAGTGACAACTCTTGTAGTAATCTCCGTCACTGTCACAGTACTAATCAATGTCTATATAGAAATGTCTTGTTTCTAAATGTCCTTGAAGAAATCAAGTCAACGTAATAAGGAATAACGTGACATTCAATATGTTCTTGATCCGCTATATGCGGTCGTTGACTTATATATCGCCTCTGTATTTCAATAGCACCTTACTTACTCATTTTCGCCCACTGATGTATAAATTTAGTAACAATGTACACATATTATTTACAAATATACATTGTTCTATTAATTGTTTGGACTGACTAGTTCTGATGACCATCAGCTTGTATTGTGTTGCCATGGCGACATAGAACAACCGATGAATATTCTGGGTACCTCGCCCCTATTCTCAGAAGTAACCACGTGTCCGAGACAGCATGTTCTTGACCGATGTCGTTAAGCGTTTACGTTAGTTTGTACTGACACAAAAATAACATTCTGTTTGTGAAATGAAACTCATTATCGAATTATGAATCATTGTAGATGCGTATATTCATGCAAACACATATTGATATCCATATAAGAGAGTGGTTTAACACCGCTTTTAACAGTATATAACCGGAAATTCTGCAGTTGTCAGACGTTCCACCCTGGTTGTTAAATCCAAAAGAACGGATGTGCTGCTGACTGACCTGGCATAATAACAGGACCGAACCTGGATTCGAGAAAAGGATGACACCAATGTCCAGCAAATATGCTTTTTGTTTTAAGCTCGTATATTTGTTTGAATCGATCGCATGGGGGATATATATTCTCTATCAATGCTGCTATTCACCTTGTATGTTAAGATGAAATGGGATATGTATATTACCCTAACAGTTACTCGTGAACACCGTTGTTAGTAGTCCTAAGAGAAAGATACATTGTAGAAGACACCAATAAGTCTTAAGACGTGTGAACCTACCCAGTAGACGAGTCCGCCACGATGGCCCTGGGTTCATCCAGATCTTCCTTGATGATGGGTAGATGAGCAAAGCCGTCAATAGTCATCAGTACAATGACGTCGTTACCAGTGTCAGTGTAGAAGATCAAGCGCGTCACCGGGTCGACGGCGATACCATTGGGGACAGCCACTGACAAGGAAAGGAAGGATAACATGTTTGTGTCGGCTGCACATACACGGTACGACCAGGATAAATTCCCGGTAGCCTATAGCTCGTGTACTGCGTGCTGGGAGAAGGCAAACTAAATGCAGCAAAATATCATCGGCAGTAAGCGCTTGTAATGTTATTAGGTACATTGAAGTCATACTGCCTATCCCTTGTATATGCTGGTTTCTCTAAAGGTAATATCTCAAGGCTGTTCTGTTAATGACCCTACAAAGCAACATATCCCATGTCATTACGTATGGACTTTTCCACCACGTTTCTCCTGAAAATAAGCACGACAACGAACACCTGGAAAGATTATGGACAGTTACCTGCATTAAGTTGCCAAACGACTTTTTCCGTTGTGCCAGAAAGTGTCACACTGCGAATCTGTTTGAGGCCAACATCTGTCCAAATGATTCGCCCATCTACATAATCATAATCAATTGCCACAGGGCTGTCTGCTGATGACACTGGGACATCGACGTAGCTATAGGTACGTCCATCCATTCGGTATATCTTCTTATCTACCGAATCTGTTACAAGCAGGAAGTTGTTGGGGCGCTGCGCTGAAAGTGGTAAAGGCATATAGGTTCTATTCGTGTGTCCTGTGGTTAGTTTATGTGTAATATTGGGGCGTTTGTGTAGCCTCGTCATGCCGTTTAATAGCGTTCTATTCTTTGAGTAGGCACATCGTGTGAAGCTCCTTTCTGGTGTTCTGGGTTATTGCCCCACACGACGTACAACGACACCCCTCTCTAAGAATACAACCCGTTTGAATGACAATTCTAAATGTGTGCAACTGTTGATATGTTTAGCTCCTACTTGATTGATAAAACATGATGCATGTTCACAAACTGGTGATCGGTTGTTCAACATGACTACGTCTGTAAAACACGTGGAACGTTTATATTTGGGGCGTTAAGAATCGGTCTAGCAAATTCAAGTATCGGTGTTTCAAATACTGTGTAGTCCATTTTGGAGGGAAATCAATTGCTTCGCGCGAAAAGAAAATCCCCGACATCGAGGATTGTCACATAACATGGCACAAGTTACTTTCAGTTCAATGGAACAATTCTTACACAATGGCAACTTTGAAAAACGGCGGCAACACATATTCCCTGTCGCAGTTTCACTCAGTATATATATATATTAAGAGGTTAACAGATCACAGTTTTCCTTTCGCCAGGCATATCAGCCCGAGACTACCATATCAACCCTCGGGGCGAAGTGATTTGACTGGAGAAAAGAAAACTGTCATGTAATAACCAGTTACTATACCACAAGCCGGAGGCAAAACCACACATCCCCGGGTGATACTGCTACATAGTGTAGTGTACATGGGCATATCAGTTCCAGTATGCTCAGGAGTACGTCAACTCCGAAATAACGTTTATGCAGCTCTGACAAACAGACATCACGAAACAGGATCAGAAACAGTGTCAGGAAACAGATGCTATCCAACCTGACGAGCAGGTCACTCCAGCGTCGTGGTCGTGACCACAACCATTCGTCCCCCATACACCACGTGGACACTGCGTGATGGTGACCTCTGACCCAACACATGCCACGCTGTCCAGCCATACTGGACCTGTGCCTTCGCCATATCCTGCCTGGCGCTGGACGAACCCTCCAGATCTGGCAACAATTACGTCATGATGACTACCGGCATCACATTCCAAACATTTCAGATTCACAAACGAAGGTGTGTGGTTTTTTTTAAGTCTTCAGATTTAATTTTGAATGAGCACATTAAATGATTGTAAATGCAATGCAGCAAAACAGTTGGTTTAGGCAACGTATCTCACGCATCATGAGAAGCTGATGTATAACTAATTCATAATTCAACGGACGCATGCATGTGTGCGATCGCGCGCATTTGTGTGCATACATATGCGTGTGTTGTTGGGTGTTGGGTTACCACAGAGGAACAACGAAACAAACTACGATGTTGTCGCTTGAAGAGGCCTATATATGTCACTGTAATGGAATTTAACAGGTAACAATACTTTTAGAGTGTAAAATGACTTCCTCCGAACGGCCATTGGCTCATAGTCCTCACAGCCCCTCGTGAACAATGACTCCACAATGACTCCACAAAACGATATTCGCTCTAGGTTGATCAAAAACTCTCATACTTTAAACTAGGTTTACGATCGTCTTACACGTTCCCGAGATGAGAGTGTCGACTATAGACTGTAGTACAGCTCAGTTTTCAACCTTTCCATTACTTTACAGTCACACAGCGTGGAAGACGAAGACAACACCTCTACCTGTTTGAGGGCAATTCGGCTGAATTGTAAAGGTCAGCTGTTCTGACTTGACCTACTTCACTGACTTAAGAGCACCTTCGTCACTGGTGTCAAAATCGAAAGAGTGAGTGAGTGAGTAAGTATAGTTTTACGCCGCTTTTAGCAATATTCCCGCAATATCACGGCGGGGTACACCACAGATGGGCTTCACACATTGTACCCATGTGGGGAATCGAACCCGCGTCTTCGGCGTGACGAGCGAACGCTTTAACCACAAATGCGAAAGAATATATAGTGGCAGGATACAATAAACGGATACTCAGGGGATGAGAAGCTTCAGTTCTATTCTGCTTCCATTCACGGGGTTTCAGAACATCAGAGGTTGCACCAGGGATTGTCCACTGAGTGTCAAAACTGTGTTTCCTCATCATTCAGGCCGTGAAAAACTAAAACGTGTAACAGCTGAGTTCGTTCACATTGTTCCCCTCCGCCAAATACATGACTGTGCAAACGCGCTCGTTAGATTCGATACCTATACCTTGGTTAGTCCATGAAATATATACACATATGCAGACAAAATGGGTTAGAACAGACATGTACTGACGAGAAATCGGAGTATCCCAGCATGGAACATATGACAGCAGCATCGTTGACGTCCCAGGTAGTGTCACAAACTGTCCCCCAGGATCCAAATGCAAACACTTCTACACGACCTTGATAGGCGGTAGGCCCACCAACAAGGCGTACAAATGTCTCGGCAGGGTTTGGCGTTGATGTAGGTGTACGATACATTCCAACAGTCGTTACCTGTGACGCTATACGATCAAACATATTGGTAAACAGAGAATTGTGTCAATAATTTACCGGTTAACGGTTATCGCTTACAAATATATCACAGAAATATCACTTTGAACTAACCACAGTAGTTGAGTGGCTGTAGACAGTATTGAATATACAGGAATATACTCCGTTAATATGCGTACCGGAAGTACCTGCTGCAGCACAGATGACACTGACATCCTGCGCGTGCTGACACGACGACGTGTTCCAGGTGTTGTGGGCGCACTCACTGACTGACCGCTCAGTCCCCAGGCAATGCAACCCGTCAAGAAGTACTGGTCCGCTACCACTCCCGAAATGGGCACGAGGCAAAAATAGGCACCTGCACTAACAGATGTTAAGAGGGACAGCCTACTGGTTCTGAATATTCAACAGTCTAGAACATGTACCAACAAAGCGTAAACGGCCAACACTATGTTTCATTTGTTAGGGAGTAAACAAGTTCCATGGTCATTATCAATACATGTGTAGTTAGTTAAATGTTAATGTTTACTGTCATGTATAGTCTGACTCACGTCGGGTTGTTGGTCATCCGGCAAATCACCTCAGCATTGAGGTTGGTAAAGTGATCATCGCATACAGTACCCCCACGTGTTGTTGAACTGAACCTCCACCCTGCCCTGTCCCGTCTGGTCGGCACCCACAAGACGAACGGAAACTGTCGCTGCCAGAAAAAGTTTAATTACGTGACTGCTTAACTTTTAAAACCGTTTGATTAAAGTTCTCTTGCAATCGTGAACTGCCTAAACCTGGCACACATTTAACCTCTGTTATTATTATCAACCACTAAGCAGCCAGTCAGCAGCACATCCGCCGCAGCAAGGCACCGATACCGTTGTTTGAAGCCTATCTATATAGCGGAGAGCCGCATCAAGGCACCGATACCGTTGTTTGAAGCCTATCTTTATAGCGGAGAGCCGCATCAAGGCACCGATACCGTTGTTTGAAGCCTATCTATATAGCGGAGAGCCGCAGCAAGGTACCGATACCGTTGTTTGAAGCCTATCTATATAGCGGAGAGCCGCAGCAAGGCACCGATACCGTTGTTTGAAGCCTCTATATAGCGGAGAGTCGCAGCAAGGCACCGATACCGTTGTTTGAAGCCTATCTATATAGCGGAGAGCCGCAGCAAGGCACCGATACCGTTGTTTGAAGCCTATCTATATAGCGGAGAGCCGCAGCAAGGCACCGATACCGTTGTTTGAAGCCTATCTATTTCGCGGAGAGCCGCAGCAAGGCACCGATACCGTTGTTTGAAGCCTCTCTATATAGCGGAGAGCCGCAGCAAGGCACCGATACCGTTGTTTGAAGCCTATCTATATAGCGGAGAGCCGCAGCAAGGCACCGATACCGTTGTTTGAAGTCTATCTATATAGCGGAGAGCCGCACATAACAGTAAAGCACCCTTGGAGAATTGAGTTAATTTTACCTGTCAAATGACACAACGCAACTCAAATATCTCAAATGTATATTTGCCATTTCAAAAATCAATTAACGAATGAAGACATCTGTTACGAATGTGTTATTTCTTATGCTAACAATTTGTTGAATAAAATATGGAATGACTAAATTAATAAGGTGTAAATATTGAACCGAGCAGGGCTGCACAGATGTAAAACCTACATTTTTACATGATAGAGATGCTGCTTTTACATGGAACACGTCTGCACTGAGAGCCATGTGTTCGTGTTTGTCTACTGAGTTGATTTTACAGAACTTTAACTGATGCACAACCGAAATATCGTTTTTTCATAGGTTTTCGGACGGCAGCGTATACTGGCGCTATAACGAGGGGTGTCGTCTATCATAAGCTGGTGAGATGTTTGTTGTGTAGTTGTTTCTGAGATTAGCAGGATAACAACGGATGTTTCCTAAATGTAAAAAAAACTACAACATTATACTTAAATGATAATCCGTGCAACAACGTACACTGTTGACATGTAATTCCAGCATCCAGCGCGTGTGTACATCGAATTTGATGACCAGTCTTGGCCGGGCACTGCAAGATGGTGGCCTCGAAACCAAGACAACCAACATCATCCAGCAAGATGTTCCCTGCCCCTCGCCCAAACCTCCCGTCCCGGACAGCCACGGCATTCTGTCTGTAACAGATACCGCTGTGTCAGTGGGTGGGCATCACTGGTTTCAGGAATATATTTGAAGGTAAAACACAAGGCAACCATTTTGGTTAATTAAACACACACTGTCATTTAACACTTTCAAAAAGTCGGGGATTATGAACTATAAATGTTAATACCAAGTTCTTGAACAAAGCCAAACATCCTCTGCAAGAACATATGTGTCATTAAAACTCGGTTCTCTTTCGCCTTGTACGTCGACATCGACGTTTATCTGCTTTGACGTTAAGAGAAAGATGGGATGTTCCTGTTAACTTGAGGCTTAGCAGGCAAACAGTCTACTGGAGAGGGGGTACAAAGCAAGAAGACCTGTCCGTCGACCACTTCAAACAGCTCTGTATAAGCAACGTCGACTTTAGTGGGCCCAGCGTTATGGTAACATAACGTTACAACATTGGCGTCATGTCATCTTTTCTGATGAATCTATATATTTTCTACACAGGGTATATGGAAGAATCCGAGTTCGACAATTACCTGGAGAAAGGTTTATAGAAGACTGTGTGGATGACTCTGTTTTGGATTGGGGTGGAATTCATTACAATGGAAAAACAGAACTTCGTGTTGTTGATGGAAACGTCAAACAAGCGACGTACAGAGACATTTTGGAAAACCATTTGATGCCACATGCATGACACGTATACGGCAACAACTTCCTGCTGCAAGATGACAATGCTGCTCCACATCGTGCCAGGACCATTGGTGCTGTTCTGGAAAGGGAGCGCATTAACAGCTTGCACTGGCCCGCGGAAAGTCCAGACATGAATCCGATTGAGCACATTTGGGACCATCTGGACAGACAAGTGCGACAGTTGGTAGTCTCTCCTAGACAGTTGGATGACTTAGGCACAGCCTTGATTCGAATCTGGAGCTCCACAGGACGATATATTGTCAACAACCTTGTTGATGGCATGATGCGACAGATTACCTCCCTTATTAAAGCACGTGGCGGAGCTACTCGCTATTGACTACCATTTGCCTGACAAATGAATGTTCTGAGACCTTTATCCTCAATATTCAAATCTGCAACGAATGTTGTATTGAATAAAGCTTATTCACAAGTCAGCCTCACGTGTAAAAGTTAGCAGTAGAGGGGAGCATGTCTTTGGGAGGTCTTTTATTAAACTCGTGGCCATACAAAGTTCTTTAGATAATTATTTAATGTTAGTTATATAATTGAGTTTTAATAAAGCTATAAATAAAATGAAAGGATTAACAAAAATGAAAAATGAAAAGCCGTTAAACACAAACACTCAGTAATCAAAGAGGGGATGACAACCATTATGAGTTGAGTTGAGTTGAGTTGGGCTTTACGTCACATCGGTAACCATTATAAGAATGAGTATATACACTGTACACAACAAAACATGTCAGCATTAACACTAGCTATACGAATTTAAATTATCACGCCTTGGTTGTCATATATTGTAAGGTCAAATGTTGCAGGTAGTTTTTACCTGCTGTATCCAAGCATAGCACACGTGACCCCCGCATCCCGTGCATCCCACAGATCGCTGCACACAGTGCCCCATGTGCCATTCATGTATACCTCCACCCGACCTTGAGACTCAACTGGTCCACCGTTTGCTAGGCGAACTTTGATGGTAGGTACTGGAACAATAAGACAAAAGACAACCATTACTGGTGGAATACATCGTTGAATGAAAGAAAATGTACCGCGATCGCGAGATGACGGTAATTGCATATGTTTGTCCTTGGCGCCAGTACTATTTGTTTGCTAATGATGTCTACTTGTAAACATTAGGTGAAACTGTATTCCTAATACAATTGCCACAATACATAAAAACCCCACCAAGAATGATCAATGAAATAGAAGACTATTCAGAAAACGAAAAAGGAAAACAAAAGACTCCTAAAAATTCGCCTTCTGCTTTCGTAAACTTTAGACAAGTGAGAAATACTGTAATTACTGTAGTAAGGAACTCTGAAACAAAGTATATAACTGATAGTGATGAGAAATATGTGTGTCTCGCGGAACCAAAACATGGTGGCGTGTAAATAAAAACTAAATCGCGTGTCACTTCACCGAATGTAACGTACAGTGTCATGGTGATCACACGGGCATTGCTAATATTTTGAATAATTACTTTTCTGATCAGGTTATTGTACCACAACCTAACATGAAAACAAATGATGTTATTCTAAAGTCAGGAAACCCCCTTGATGTTAATGATATTCTCTTGTCTGGGCTTATTACTGAAGCATCTGGTCCGCACGGTGTAAGTAATAGACGTCTAAAAATGACAGCAACCAAAATAGCAGAACCTCTTACAAAATCATTAAAACGTGATGTGTTTCCCAACATCTGTAAAAGAAGCATCTGATGAAGTTGGGCTCAACGGATTAATTCATAAACTTCAGCGTTGTGGCATTGACAGCAATTTAAAAAAAAAGTTATCTGTGCAATAAGACACGAAAAATGCAGTCTAAAGTATCAACTCATCAGAGAGATCTGTTCTATGTGGGGTACCCCTGGGGTCAGTCCTGATTCCCCCTATTATTTATAATATAAATTAATTATATAATGGAATTGACAGTAACATTCGCCTGTTTTAAGGGATACTTCTCTCAATGTAATTATTGATGACCCATCCCAGGCAGCTTTTACGTTAGGGATTAATTTCAATTTGGGCCCAAAAATGGTAGGTATTTTTCAGTATAATAAGACGGGGTCAATATTATTTACGCTAAATTTTCTACGTTGTTTTGTGTCCACAATTTTGATGAAGGACAATACTGTTATAAATGAAGAAGAAAACAATATACTCTTGGGGGTTATTCTTCAGAGTGATTGTTCCAGGGGCGATCATATTGCCGATATCGCCTCTGAGATCAGCCCATTGATCAAACTACATTCATAGATCAATTACATTCGCTTAAATCGTAAAAGGTAGAAACAATGTACAGACAATCCATTTAACCTGTATTTGATTATTGCTACTATATCTGGAATAATTGCACCAAAAAGCAACCCCAACTCCAAGAACAATTAAATCTCGATGCATAGAATACTATGTGGAGCAGTCGGTGGAACAAGCCATAATGAAATATATGAAGAAACCAACTTCAAACCAGTAGGTAAAGGACGATATAATTAAAATATATCTTGTTGTATAAAACAAGTAGCGACTAAGTGATCGTATGTCACCTACAGTGGCCGCGTCCAATCAGTATAACCTTAGAAACCAATCCAGTATCCAATCTGTACATTCCAGGACAAACCATTTTACTTGATAGTATCAAACTATGGATAGAACTTCCCAACAAATATATTAGTTCCGACTCGTTATCCTGCTTTAAATGAATGATTAAGATGTTTGCATATTTTTCGACTATGAGAAATTACGGAAGTCGTTTCTTATAATGAATTGTAATTTCAAAATAAACATGACATTTCATGAGCATAAATTATGATATTCATGAAATTTCATTACACTCCATTCACAGGCACATCCTTTCAAGTCTCTAAACTGTCATCAACCCGTACAGATTCAGATTAAAGGCCATGACACTTCCTGCAATAGAAAGAGACGAACCTGAACAGATAACACCCACATCCTCACTGTGCAGACAGTATGTGTGCCCCCATCCTCTAATAGAACATTCCTCCAAGAAACTCTCGTCTCCTATACAGTTTATATCATCGAGCCAGATAGGACCCAGGCCTGACCCAAAGTGCGCATTACCGTATGCCTGAGCCGACGTCCTGCAAAAGAAATTGTTATCACGATTATTGAAATTTCATTACATTTGTGCACCTTGATAATAGGCGATGGGGTACAAATGTGTAAAGCAAATTACTCGAGGCCCTCGTCGTGATATTGCTGGAACTATGCTAAAAGCAGTGAAGTGTCTAACTTTGCTGGCACCTCTTCGTGTTTTGAGTCATGGTGGTAGTGTCTAACATTGTTGATAGCCCCTACCGTCATATGCCATGTAGTGTCTAACATTGTTTGCACCTCTTCGTGTTCTGTGTCATGTAGTGTCTAACATTGTTGATAGCCTCTACCGTCATATGTCATGTAGTGTCTACCATTGTTGGCACCACTTCGTGTTCTGTGTCATGTAGTGTCTAACATTGTTGATAGACTCTACCGTCATATGCCATGTAGTGTCTAACATTGTTGGCACCTCTTCGTGTTCTGTGTCATGTAGTGTCTAACACTGTTGGCACCTCTTCGTGTTCTGTGTCATGTAGTGTCTAACATTGTGGGCACCTCTTCGTGTTCTGTGCCATGTAGTGTCTAACACTGTTGATATCCTCTACCGTCATATGCCATGTAGTGTCTAACATTGTTGGCACCTCTTCGTGTTCTGTGTCATGTAGTGTCTAACATTGTTGATAGCCTCTACCGTCATACGCCATGTAGTGTCTAACATTGTTCGCACCTCTTCGTGTTCTGTGTCATGTAGTGTCTTACATTGTTGACACTTTTTCGTGTTCTGTGTCATGTAGTGTCTAACATTGTTGACACCTCTTCGTGTTCTGTGTCATGTAGTGTCTAACATTGTTGATAGGCTCTACCGTCATACGAAATGTAGTGTCTAACAATGTTGGCACCTCTTCGTGTTCTGTGTCATGTAGTGTCTAACATTGTTGATAACCTCTACCGTCACATGCCATGTAGTGTCTAACATTGTTCGCACCTCTTCGTGTTCTGTGTCATGTAGTGTCTTACATTGTTGACACTTTTTCGTGTTTTGTGCCATATAGTGTCTAACATTGTTGGCACCTCTTCGTGTTCTGTGTCATGTAGTGTCGAACATTGTTGATAGCCTCTACCGTCACATGCCATGTAGTGTCTAACATTGTTGGCACCTCTTCGTTTTCTGTTTCGTGTAGTGTCTTACATTGTTGACACTTTTTCGTGTTCTGTGCCATATAGTGTCTAACATTGTTGGCACCTCTTCGTGTTCTGTGCCATGTAGTGTCTAACATTGTTGGCACCTCTTCGTGTTCTGTGTCATGTAGTGTCTAACATTGTTGGCACCTCTTCGTGTTCAGTGTCATGTAGTGTCTAACATTGTTGATAGCCTCTACCGTCATATGTCATGTAGTGTCTAACATTGTTGGCACCTCTTCGTGTTCTGTGTCATGTAGTGTCTAACATTGTTGATAGCCTCTACCGTCATTTGACATGTAGTGTCTAACATTGTTGGCACCTCTTCGTGTTCTGTGTCATGTAGTGTCTAACATTGTTGACAGCCTTTACCGTCATATGCCATGTAGTGTCTAACATTGTTGGCACCTCTTCGTGTTCTGTGCCATGTAGTGTCTAACATTGTTGGCACCTCTTCGTGTTCTGTGTCATGTAGTGTCTAACATTGTTGGCACCTCTTCGTGTTCTGTGTCATGTAGTGTCTAACATTGTGGGCACCTCTTCGTCTTCTGTGTCATGTAGTGTCTAACATTGTTGGCACCTCTTCGTGTTCGGTGTCATGTAGTGTCTAACATTGTTGGCCTCTCATCGTGTTCTGTGTCATGTAGTGTCTAAAATTGTTGGCACCTCTTCGTGTTCTGTGTCATGTAGTGTCTAACATTGTTAGCACCCCTTCGTTTTCTGTGTCATGTAGTGTCTAACATTGTTGGCCCCTCTTCGTGTTCTGTGTCATGTAGTGTCTAACATTGTTGGCACCTCTTCGTGTTCTGTGTCATGTAGTGTCTAACATTGTTAGCACCTCTTCGTTTTCTGTGTCATGTAGTGTCAAACATTGTTGATAGCCTCTACCGTCATATGCCATGTAGTGTCTAACATTGTTGATATCTCTTCGTGTTCTGTGTCACGTAATGTCTAACATTGTTTACAGCCTCTACCGTCATATGCCATGTAGTGTCTAACATTGTTGGCACCTCTTCGTGTTCTGTGTCATATAGTGTCTAACATTGTTGATAGCCTCTACCGTCATATGCCATGTAGTGTCTAACATTGTTGGTACCTCTTCGTGTTCTGTGTCATGTAGTGTCTTACATTGTTGACACTTTTTCGTGTTCTGTGCCATATAGTGTCTAACATTGTTGGCACCTCTTCGTGTTCTGTGTAATGTAGTGTCTAACATTGTTGATAGCCTCTACCGTCACATGCCATGTAGTGTCTAACATTGTTCGCACCTCTTCGTGTTCTGTGTCATGTAGTGTCTTACATTGTTGACACTTTTTCGTGTTCTGTGCCATGTAGTGTCTAACATTGTTGACACCTCTTCGTGTTCTGTGTCATGTAGTGTCTAACATTGTTGATAGGCTCTACCGTCATACGAAATGTAGTGTCTAACAATGTTGGCACCTCTTCGTGTTCTGTGTCATGTAGTGTCTAACATTGTTGATAACCTCTACCGTCACATGCCATGTAGTGTCTAACATTGTGGGCACCTCTTCGTGTTCTGTGTCATGTAGTGTCTTACATTGTCGACACTTTTTCGTGTTTTGTGCCATATAGTGTCTAACATTGTTGGCACCTCTTCGTGTTCTGTGTCATGTAGTGTCTAACATTGTTGATAGCCTCTACCGTCACATGCCATGTAGTGTCTAACATTGTTGGCACCTCTTCGTTTTCTGTGTCGTGTAGTGTCTTACATTGTTGACACTTTTTCGTGTTCTGTGCCATATAGTGTCTAACATTGTTGGCACCTCTTCGTGTTCTGTGCCATGTAGTGTCTAACATTGTTGGCACCTCATCGTGTTCTGTGTCATGCAGTGTCTAACATTGTTGGCACCTCTTCGTGTTCTGCGTCATGTAGTGTCTAACATTGTTGATAGCCTCTACCGTCATATGTCATGTAGTGTCTAACATTGTTGGCACCTCTTCGTGTTCTGTGTCATGTAGTGTCTAACATTGTTGATAGCCTCTACCGTCATTTGCCATGTAGTGTCTAACATTGTTGGCACCTCTTCGTGTTCTGTGTCATGTAGTGTCTAACATTGTTGACAGCCTCTACCGTCATATGCCATGTAGTGTCTAACATTGTTGGCACCTCTTCGTGTTCGGTGTCATGTAGTGTCTAACATTGTTGGCCTCTCATCGTGTTCTGTGTCATGTAGTGTCTAAAATTGTTGGCACCTCTTCGTGTTCTGTGTCATGTAGTGTCTAACATTGTTAGCTGCCCTTCGTTTTCTGTGTCATGTAGTGTCTAACATTGTTGGCCCCTCTTCGTGTTCTGTGGCATGTAGTGTCTAACATTGTTGATAACCTCTACCGTCACATGCCATGTAGTGTCTAACATTGTGGGCACCTCTTCGTGTTCTGTGTCATGTAGTGTCTTACATTGTTGACACTTTTTCGTGTTTTGTGCCATATAGTGTCTAACATTGTTGGCACCTCTTCGTGTTCTGTGTCATGTAGTGTCTAACATTGTTCATAGCCTCTACCGTCACATGCCATGTAGTGTCTAACATTGTTGGCACCTCTTCGTTTTCTGTGTCGTGTAGTGTCTTACATTGTTGACACTTTTTCGTGTTCTGTGCCATATAGTGTCTAACATTGTTGGCACCTCTTCGTGTTCTGTGTCATGTAGTGTCTAACATTGTTGGCACCTCTTCGTGTTCTGTGTCATGTAGTGTCTAACATTGTTGGCACCTCTTCGTGTTCAGTGTCATGTAGTGTCTAACATTGTTGATAGCCTCTACCGTCATATGTCATGTAGTGTCTAACATTGTTGGCACCTCTTCGTGTTCTGTGGCATGTAGTGTCTAACATTGTTGATAGCCTCTACCGTCATTTGCCATGTAGTGTCTAACATTGTTGGCACCTCTTCGTGTTCTGTGTCATGTAGTGTCTAACATTGTTGACAGCCTCTACCGTCATATGCCATGTAGTGTCTAACATTGTTGGCACCTCGTCGTGTTCTGTGCCATGTAGTGTCTAACATTGTTGGCACCTCTTCGTGTTCTGTGTCATGTAGTGTCTAACATTGTGGGCACCTCTTCGTCTTCTGTGCCATGTAGTGTCTAACGTTGTTGGCACCTCTTCGTGTTCGGTGTCCTGTAGTGTCTAACATTGTTGGCCTCTCATCGTTTTCTGTGTCATGTAGTGTCTAACATTGTTGATAACCTCTACCGTCATATGCCATGTAGTGTCTAACATTGTTGGCACCTCTTCGTGTTCTGTGTCATGTAGTGGCTAACATTGTTGACACTTCTTCGTGTTCTGTGTCATGTAGTGTCTAACATTGTTGATAGCCTCTACCGTCATATGTCATGTAGTGTCTAACATTGTTCGCACTTCTTCGTGTTCTGTGTCATGTAGTGGCTAACATTGTTGACACTTCTTCGTGTTCTGTGTCATGTAGTGTCTAACATTGTTGATAGCCTCTACCGTTATATGCCATGTAGTGTCTAACATTGTTGACACATCTTCGTGTTAGGTGTCATGTAGTGTCTAACATTGTTGATAGCCTCTACCGTCATATGTCATGTAGTGTCTAACATTGTTGACACCTCTTCGTGTTCTGTGTCATGTAGTGGCTAACATTGTTGACACCTCTTCGTGTTCTGTGTCATTTAGTGTCTAACATTGTTGATAGCCTCCACCGTCATATGCCATGTAGTGTCTAACATTGTTGGCACCTCTTCGTGTTCTGTGTCATGTAGTGTCTAACATTGTTGATAGCCCCTACCGTCATATGCGATGTAGTGTCTAACATTGTTGGCACCTCTTCGTGTTCTGTGTCATGTAGTGTCTAACATTGTTGGCACCTCTTCGTGTTCTGTGGCATGTAGTGTCTAACATTGTTGGCACCTCTTCGTGTTCTGTGTCATGTAGTGTCTAACATTGTTAGCACCTCTTCGTTTTCTGTGTCATGTAGTGTCTAACATTGTTGATAGCCTCTACAGTCATATGCCATGTAGTGTCTAACATTGTTGATATCCCTTCGTGTTCTGTGTCATGTAGTGTCTAACATTGTTGACACCTCTTCGTGTTCTGTGTCATGTAGTGTCTAACATTGTTGATAGCCTCTACCGTCATATGCCATGTAGTGTATAACATTGGTGGCACCTCTTCGTGTTCTGTGTCATGTAGTGTCTAACATTGTTGGCACCTCTTCGTGTTCTGCGTCATGTAGTGTACAACATTGTTGATAGCCTCTACCGTTATATGCCATGTAGTGTCTAACATTGTTGATATCTCTTTGTGTTCTGTGTCACGTAATGTCTAACATTGCTGACAGCCTCTACCGTCATATGCCATGTAGTGTCTAACATTGTGGGCACCTCTTCGTGTTCTGTGTCATGTAGTGTCTAACATTCTTGATAGGCTCTACCGTCATATGCCATGTAGTGTCTAACATTCTTGGCACCTCTTCGTGTTCTGTGTCATGTAGTGTCTAACATTGTTGACACTTCTTCGTGTTCTGTGTCATGTAGTGTCTAACATTGTTGATAGCCTCTACCGTCATATGCCATGCAGTATCTAACATTGTTGACACCTCTTTGTGTTCTGTGTCATGTAGTGTCTAACATTGTTGAAAGCCTCTACCGTCATGTCATGTAGTGTCTAACATTGTTGACACCTCATCGTGTTCTGTGTCATGTAGTGGCTAACATTGTTGACACCTCTTCGTGTTCTGTATCATGTAGTGTCTAACATTGTTGGCACCTCGTCGTCTTCTGTGTCATGTAGTGTCTAACATTGTTGGCACCTCTTCGTGTTCTGTGTCATGTAGTGTCTAACATTGTTGGCACCACTTCGTGTTCTGTGTCATGTAGTGTCTAACATTGTTGATAGCCTCTACCGTCAAATGCCATGTAGTGTCTAACATTGTTGACACCTCTTCGTGTTCTGTGTCATGTAGTGTATAACATTGTTGGCACCTCGTCGTCTTCTGTGTCATGTAGTGTCTAACATTGTTGGCACCTCTTCGTGTTCTGTGTCATGTAGTGTCTAACATTGTTGGCACCACTTCGTGTTCTGTGTCATGTAGTGTCTAACATTGTTGATAGCCTCTACCGTCATATGCCATGTAGTGTCTAACATTGTTGACACCTCTTCGTGTTCTGTGTCATAAGTGTCTAACATTGTTGACACCTCTTCGTGTTCTGTGTGTCGTATGTAGTGTCTAACATTGTTGACACTTTTCGTGTTCTGTGCCATATAGTGTCTAACATTGTTGGCACCACTTCGTGTTTCTGTGGCATGTAGTGTCTAACATTGTTGATAGCCTCTACCGTCATACACTGCATGACGCAGAACACGAAGAGGTGCCAACAATGTTAGACTATGACGCAGAACACGAAGAGGTGCCACCAATGTTATACACTACATGACATATGACGGTAGAGGCTATCAACAATGTTAGACACTACATGACACAGAACACGAAGAAGTGTCAACAATGTTAGCCACTACATGACACAGAACACGAAGAGGTGCGAACAATGTTAGACACTACATGGCATATGACGGTGGAGGCTATCAACAATGTTAGACACTACATGACACAGAACACGAAGTGGTGCCAACAATGTTAGACACACGAAAAAGTGTCAACAATGTTAGACACTACATGACACAGAACACGAAGAGGTGTCAACAATGTTAGACACTACATGACACAGAACACGAAGAGGTGCCAACAATGTTATACACTACATGGCATATGACGGTAGAGGCTATCAACAATGTTAGACACTACATGACACAGAACACGAAGAGGTGCAAACAATGTTAGACACTATATGGAACAGAACGCGACAAAGTGTCAACAATGTAAGACACTACATGACACAGAACACGAAGAGGTGCCAACAATGTTAGACACTACACATGACACAGAACACGAAGAAGTGTCAACAATGATAGCCACTACATGACTCAGAACACGATGAGGTGTCAACAATGTTAGACACTACATGACATATGACGGTAGAGGCTATCAACAATGTTAGACACTACATGACACAGAACACAAAGAGCTGTCAACAATGTTAGATACTGCATGGCATATGACGGTAGAGGCTATCAACAATGTTAGACACTACACGACACAGAACACGAAGAGGTGCCAAGAATGTTAGACACTACATGGCATATGACGGTAGAGCCTATCAAGAATGTTAGACACTACATGACACAGAACACGAAGAGGTGCCCACAATGTTAGACACTACATGGCATATGACGGTAGAGGCTGTCAGCAATGTTAGACATTACGTGACACAGAACACGAAGAGATATCAACAATGTTAGACACTACATGACACAGAACACGAAGAGGTGCCAACAATGTTAGACACTACATGGCATATGACGGTAGAGGCTATCAACAATGTTAGACACAACATGACACAGAACACGAAGAGGTGCCCACAATGTTAGACACTACATGACACAGAACACAAAGAAGTGTCAACAATGTTAGACACTACATGACACAGAACACGAAGAGGTGTCAACAATGTTAGACACGCGAAAAAGTGTCAACAATGTTAGACACTACATGACACAGAACACGAAGAGGTGTCAACAATGTTAGACACTACATGACACAGAACACGAAGAGGTGCCAACAATGTTATACACTACATGGCATATGACGGTAGAGGCTATCAACAATGTTAGACACTACATGACACAGAACACGAAGAGGTGCAAACAATGTTAGACACTATATGGAACAGAACGCGACAAAGTGTCAACAATGTAAGACACTACATGACACAGAACACGAAGAGGTGCCAACAATGTTAGACACTACATGACACAGAACACGAAGAAGTGTCAACAATGATAGCCACTACATGACTCAGAACACGATGAGGTGTCAACAATGTTAGACACTACATGACATATGACGGTAGAGGCTATCAACAATGTTAGACACTACATGACACAGAACACAAAGAGCTGTCAACAATGTTAGATACTGCATGGCATATGACGGTAGAGGCTATCAACAATGTTAGACACTACATGACACAGAACACGAAGAGGTGCCAAGAATGTTAGACACTACATGGCATATGACGGTAGAGCCTATCAAGAATGTTAGACACTACATGACACAGAACACGAAGAGGTGCCCACAATGTTAGACACTACATGGCATATGACGGTAGAGGCTGTCAGCAATGTTAGACATTACGTGACACAGAACACGAAGAGATATCAACAATGTTAGACACTACATGACACAGAACACGAAAAGGTGCCAACAATGTTAGACACTACATGGCATATGACGGTAGAGGCTATCAACAATGTTAGACACAACATGACACAGAACACGAAGAGGTGCCCACAATGTTAGACACTACATGACACAGAACACAAAGAAGTGTCAACAATGTTAGACACTACATGACACAGAACACGAAGAGGTGTCAACAATGTTAGACACTACATGACATATGACGGTAGAGGCTATCAACAATGTTAGACACTACATGACACAGAACACGAAGAAGTGTCAACAATGTTAGCCACTACATGACAGAACACGAAGAGGTGCGAACAATGTTAGACACTACATGGCATATGACGGTGGAGGCTATCAACAATGTTAGACACTACATGACACAGAACACGAAGTGGTGCCAACAATGTTAGACACTATATGGCACAGAACACGAAAAAGTGTCAACAATGTTAGACACTACATGACACAGAACACGAAGAGGTGTCAACAATGTTAGACACTACATGACACAGAACACGAAGAGGTGTCAACAATGTTAGACACTACATGGCATATGACGGTAGAGGCTATCAACAATGTTAGACACTACATGCCACAGAACACGAAGTGGTGCCAACAATGTTAGACACTACATGACACAGAACACGAAGAGGTGCCAACAATGTTAGACACTACATGACACAGAAGACGACGAGGTGCCAACAATGTTAGACACTACATGACACAGAACACGAAGAGGTGTCAACAATGTTAGACACTACATGGCATATGACGGTAGAGGCTATCAACAATGTTAGACACTACATGACACAGAACACGAAGTGGTGCCAACAATGTTAGACACTACATGACACAGAACACGAAGAGGTGCCAACAATGTTAGACACTACATGACACAGAAGACGACGAGGTGCCAACAATGTTAGACACTACATGATACAGAACACGAAGAAGTGTCAACAATGTTAGCCACTACATGACACAGAACACGATGAGGTGTCAACAATGTTAGACACTACATGACATATGACGGTAGAGGCTATCAACAATGTTAGACACTACATGACACAGAACACAAAGAGGTGTCAACAATGTTAGATACTGCATGGCATATGACGGTAGAGGCTATCAACAATGTTAGACACTACATGACACAGAACACGAAGAAGTGTCAACAATGTTAGACACTACATGACACAGAACACGAAGAGGTGCCAACAATGTTAGACACTACATGGCATATGACGGTAGAGCCTATCAAGAATGTTAGACACTACATGACACAGAACACGAAGAGGTGCCAACAATGTTAGACACTACATGGCATATAACGGTAGAGGCTATCAACAATGTTGTACACTACATGACGCAGAACACGAAGAGGTGCCAACAATGTTAGACATTACATGACACAGAACACGAAGAGGTGCCACCAATGTTATACACTACATGGCATATGACGGTAGAGGCTATCAACAATGTTAGACACTACATGACACAGAACACGAAGAAGTTCGTTGATAGCCTCTACCGTCATATGTCATGTAGTGTCTAACATTGTTGACACCTCTTCGTGTTCTGTGTCATGTAGTGTCTAACATTGTTGACACTTCTTTGTGTTCTGTGTCATGTAGTGTCTAACATTGTGGGCACCTCTTCGTGTTCTGTGTCATGTTGTGTCTAACATTGTTGATAGCCTCTACCGTCATATGCCATGTAGTGTCTAACATTGTTGGCACCTCTTCGTGTTCTGTGTCATGTAGTGTCTAACATTGTTGATATCTCTTCGTGTTCTGTGTCACGTAATGTCTTACATTGCTGACAGCCTCTACCGTCATATGCCATGTAGTGTCTAACATTGTGGGCACCTCTTCGTGTTCTGTGTCATGTAGTGTCTAACATTCTTGATAGGCTCTACCGTCATATGCCATGTAGTGTCTAACATTCTTGGCACTTCTTCGTGTTCTGTGTCATGTAGTGTCTAACATTGTTGATAGCCTCTACCGTCATATGCCATGCAGTATCTAACATTGTTGACAGCTCTTTGTGTTCTGTGTCATGTAGTGTCTAACATTGTTGATAGCCTCTACCGTCATATGCCATGTAGTGTCTAACATTGTTGACACCTCATCGTGTTCTGAGTCATGTAGTGGCTATCATTGTTGACACTTCTTCGTGTTCTGTGTCATGTAGTGTCTAACATTGTTGGCACCTCTTCGTGTTCTGTGTCATGTAGTGTCTTACATTGTTGACACTTTGTCGCGTTCTGTTCCATATAGTGTCTAACATTGTTTGCACCTCTTCGTGTTCTGTGTCATGTAGTGTCTAACATTGTTGATAGCCTCTACCGTCATATGCCATGTAGTGTATAACATTGTTGGCACCTCTTCGTGTTCTGTGTCATGTAGTGTCTAACATTGTTTGCACCTCTTCGTGTTCTGTGTCATGTAGTGTACAACATTGTTGATAGCCTCTACCGTTATATGCCATGTAGTGTCTAACATTGTTGACACCTCTTCGTGTTCTGTGTCATGTAGTGTCTAACATTGTTGACACCTCTTCGTGTTCTGTGTCATGTAGTGTCTAACATTGTTGACACTTTTCGTGTTCTGTGCCATATAGTGTCTAACATTGTTGGCACCACTTCGTGTTCTGTGTCATGTAGTGTCTAACATTGTTGATAGCCTCCACCGTCATATGCCATGTAGTGTCTAACATTGTTCGCACCTCTTCGTGTTCTGTGTCATGTAGTGGCTAACATTGTTGACACTTCTTCGTGTTCTGTGTCATGTAGTGTCTAACATTGTTGATAGCCTCTACCGTCATATGTCATGTAGTGTCTAACATTGTTGACACCTCTTCGTGTTCTGTGTCATGTAGTGTCTAACATTGTTGACACTTCTTTGTGTTCTGTGTCATGTAGTGTCTAACATTGTGGGCACCTCTTCGTGTTCTGTGTCATGTTGTGTCTAACATTGTTGATAGCCTCTACCGTCATATGCCATGTAGTGTCTAACATTGTTGGGACCTCTTCGTGTTCTGTGTCATGTAGTGTCTAACATTGTTGATATCTCTTCGTGTTCTGTGTCACGTAATGTCTAACATTGCTGACAGCCTCTACCGTCATATGCCATGTAGTGTCTAACATTGTGGGCACCTCTTCGTGTTCTGTTTCATGTAGTGTCTAACATTCTTGATAGGCTCTACCGTCATATGCCATGTAGTGTCTAACATTGTGGGCACCTCTTCGTGTTCTGTGTCATGTAGTGTCTAACATTGTTGACACTTCTTCGTGTTCTGTGTCATGTAGTGTCTAACATTGTTGATAGCCTCTACCGTCATATGCCACGCAGTATCTAACATTGTTGACAGCTCTTTGTGTTCTGTGTCATGTAGTGTCTAACATTGTTGATAGCCTCTACCGTCATATGTCATGTAGTGTCTAACATTGTTGTCACCTCATCGTGTTCTGTGTCATGTAGTGGCTAACATTGTTGACACTTCTTCGTGTTCTGTGTCATGTAGTGTCTAACATTGTTGGCACCTCTTCGTGTTCTGTGTCATGTAGTGTCTTACATTGTTGACACTTTGTCGCGTTCTGTTCCATATAGTGTCTAACATTG